>NC_047085.1:406607091-406910122 GCF_902459505.1 Geotrypetes seraphini
CTGTTGGACTCTTCTTCATACTGTTGTATATGTACATGTTTGCTAGTATTCTAAACATTTGCAGATGTAACACACACACAAACATAAGTACCTAGGGGGAATTCTATAAATAGCACACAGAAACGAGCACTGAAAAAAACCCAGTGTTATATGCAATACTTTGAAGGGCATGCAACCCTCCTAAAATAGCTCTTAGTGCCAATTTGCATGTCTAACTTTAGCCACCAGGCTTTAATGCCTGCTGAAACCTGGTATAAATGCTGGCATCCAAATCGGGCACACTGAGGCAGTATTGTGTAAGTATGCGTACAGCTTCTCAAAATGTGTCCTTATTTTAGTTGCACGCTAGTAGGGTTAGGCATCGTGCTTTTTAGTATAGCATGTGCAAATCCTAATTGGTGTCAGTTGATTTCAGTAACTGCTTGTTAACACCCAGAGCCGCCACGCTCACACTACCCCTCTCCTGAAGTCACTTCATTGGCTCCCCATCCGCTTCTGAATATAGTTCAAACTGATCTTACTAACTTACAATTGCATTCACTCTGTAGCCCCTCAATATCACTCCTCACATATCTCCCCCTATACCCCCCCACCCCGTGAACTCCATTCATCGGGTTAGTCCTCTTATCTGTACCTTTGTCATACACCACCAACTCCATACTCTGTCCCTTCTTTCTTGCCACGCCGTATGCCTGGAACAGGCTTCCACAGTCAATACGTCATGCTCTGTCTCTAGCAGTATTCAAATCCAAGCTAAAAGCCTGCTTTTTTTTTTTTTTAAGCTGCTTTCAACTCTTAACTCGCCATCAGTTACTGTTACCCATCGTACCATTCCTTCTGCTAGAAACACCCCTGTCTGTCCCCATGATACTTGGTTGACAGATCTGATATTCTAACACAGAAGAATAATTGAAGATCCCATGCTCTGTTTGTGTTTCCTTCGGTTAAGGGCTGTAAAAGTAAAATATCATGAGCATATCCTTGCTTATCAGCAGCATATCATGACAAAGATTTCCGATTACTCTTAATGAAGCCTATTCATATAAGCACTTTAGAAAATTGCTAAAAACGTGTCTTTTTTCCAAATTCTTGACAAATAAATTGTTTCTGCACTCTTCATAATACCTATTTGTTTTCTTTTCTTTAGTATAATCTTTTGTAAACCGCATAGAACTTATGCGGTCTAGAAATTTGTTGTTATGTTATGTCATCCAAATTATATTGTAAGCTCTATCAGTAGTTAAAGGCTTCTTACTCACTTAATTTGTGCATGCCTCTTAGGGATGTGCACAAATCTGGGTGCCATATGGAATCTAGAGGCTAGTTTTATAGAATTTCACTGATAAAGTCTGTTTCCATTTTGTTTAGGCCGCCTATTTGAAATATATCGAGTCCTGACAAAATCAGAACATGAGTATGTAATTTGAAATGAGATTGAACTAAGAAAAAACGTGAATAACTTTTTCATGTGTTATTCGCTGTTTTCTATTTAAAAATAATTGTGAATATGGTGAAACATGGTGGGAGACCTGGATTGTTCCTGAAGGAGAGGCAAAAAAACACAGTGAAGAAAGTGCTGGGAATCAGCGATTTCTCTAGGCAAGCTGATGTAATTGGGGGGAGGGGGGAGGAGCCAGCAAGCTAAAAATCGCAAATAATCGAAACCGCGGATGCTGAAACCGTGAATACGGAGGGAGAAGTATACTCTTTTTGTTTTTGCTTTTACTTTACCAAACCATATTATAACTTCTCTTTGTTGCAAGATAACATGGAAAAATTCTGGGTGCTCCTTCTGTATGATGATATTGACGTGACTGTAGTTATTTGTGTTAAGTCGACTTGTCTGGATATTACCAATCAAAGCAGCAGTAAAGTTTGAAAAACTGCCTTTGGAGAAGAGTATAAGGTAGTCAACTTCCTGCCATTTATTTAATTTAGTTTTCATCTACTCATTACTTTTGAATGGCTATTTAACAACATCATCTTCCTCTGCGACGTTTGACCTTTCTGAAGGCTATTGTCAATGTCACGCTTGTGTTGTGACTGGCAAGGGATACACTTGAGACTAGGGTAGCTCACATTTGACCTTCAGATAGAACACATCACCTCTGTATAATATCTTTAAAAGCTAGTCTGCTTATAACAGTGCCGTCCATTGCTGCTTCTCTGCCTGCTGGGCAAACTCGCTCTAAGCATTCATATCAGTTGAATGAACTACTGTCTGCTACGACTTCCTAAACAAAGGCATGCTCCTAAAATAAGCTTGTTTAAATTACGTCTTTTTATGGTGTGGCAGGATATCAACTAAATGTTCAGAAACCAAGCGGATGCATGCACTTTTTTTTCCAGTGCAGTTATTTAAAGGAGATACTGCTCAGATAAAGGCAAAGGAGGGGAGGGGGACTTTTAGGTTTATTTTTTTTTTTAATGGGGCCTTTCCAAATGATTGGTGCGTTGTTGTTTTTTTTTTTTTTTTTTTTTTGGGGGGGGTCCTCTGAGCTCTGTTACAAATTGCTTGAGCTGTTAGTAAAAGACCTCCTTAGTGAGTTAGGGAAGGCATGCACAAATACAAGCACAACTAAAAGTTGAGTCCTGAAGATTATGACAAATATGTATCGGTTATGAATATTGGAAAGCCTTTTTAAAAAAAAAAAAAAATGTTTATTAGCGATTGCAACACAGAGTGTACCAGCATCCAACAGTACAAGGACACAATGCGCAAAATAAGTACGTACTGTATGAGAAACGCAAAATGGGCATTATACAGGAAAAACGGATGTGGTATCCAGCATTTTAATTTGGTCATCTTTCACTAGTGTATGGTCTGTGAAGAAGCCCCAAGTTACTGGCTGTTATGGAACTGGCACAGTCCCTTGAGCAACACACAGCTGACATCTGGAGACCCTACCACTTCCCAATCTGTTCCTTTTCTTTCCCCCTCCTCCCAGTTAATTGGCAGAAGGATTAAATTATATTACTTGTCAGATTTATATTCTGCTTTTAGCAAAACAAATTTTGCTTTGTAGTAGATCACAACAAAATTAAAATCCAAAATAAAAAAAATATATAAAAATATGCATCAGAAATATAATAATAAAATTTACGCTAAATATTCTCAATAAAAAATATCGTAACCTAATCCACCATTTTTTAAATTCCCTTTCACGATAGATCAATGATGATCAGGCAGCATTTTTAATTACCCCAAAATACCTTACTTCTATTAACCAAATCTCATTGTCTCTTCCTAATTTCCTTCAAAGTTTAACTTGATTCCGATTTGTGAGAAGAGCCATGTTTTCAGTTTCTTAAGATAGTGAATACAGCTCATTTTAAGTTTTAATTCAGTAGGCAAAGCTTTCCATTAATGAGGTGTTCTCCTGATAAATTCCCAGCTTTAACTCCTATTGACTTTGTCTCTTGTTATTTTGGCTTTGGCTAGTGTAGTTTTAAGCTAGTTTGAACCAAATGCTAACAGGAAGATCCCTTTGTGCTGGATAGTACAGTAAATGGGGACCCAAGGGATATGTAAAAAAAAATTAAAAATTAAAAAGTATATTTTTATGATACTTTTTGCTACTTTTGTAAAAATATTTCAGGTGTTTCTGTTGGATTGGGGGAGATATGTTACAAAATATGATACAGTAGATGACATGGGCACATGTGTATATATTTTAAAAGTTTTGGTCTTGAGGAAATGTTGACTTTAAGGACCAGTCTTTTCTGAGCTAGAGGTTTCAAGGCTTTAAACTGTGTGTCTCTCTTTCTCTCTCTCTCATTATTCTGCAAGGAGCCACCTAGTGTTGGGTGTCAAAAATGCACATAAATACCAGTATTTTAATCATGTGTATGTGCATAAATGAACAGTTTCCAGCTAGTCACTATTTTGTAAGTATATTTAGTTGCAATAGAGTATATCCTGTCGGTGGGCATTCACTTGGACATAGTTTTGGGTAGAGCAGTGTATCACAAACTGTGTGTCACATCACACTAGTGTACTGCAGCAAGGTTCCCGGTGTGATGCCGGTGAGGAGGAGAGGCGCCAGCTGACTGCCTCCAGGACATGCCTTTCGTGGCAAGAGGCACATCCTGTAGGTAGTCAGCCAGCACCTCTCCTCATCTCCGCGCTTCTCCTTTTCCAGAAACACCTCCCTCCCCACACACACACACACACACTGGCAGCTCAGGACCCCATCCAGACGCCCTCCACACACGTGTGGACATCGACGTAACGACATCACGCTTGCGCGTGGCATCATCATGTTGATGTATGCACATTTCCTGATGCCCTCCAGCCGTGGCCCCAAGTTTATTGGGCTGTGGCTCCGGAGAGTTTGCGAGATACTGGAGTAGAGTGTACACATATACCCCCTTTTATTAAACTACGATAGCAGTTTTTAGCGCGGGGAGCCGCAACAGGTTTATTGATTTAACTCTACTCCACCCCCTCCCCCTTGCCCCTTTTGCTTCACTTTCTGCATTCTCCTAAAATTCTGTGTTTTTAGGTATTTAATTTGTGGTAATGACACTAAGGCACTTATAATCGAAACTGAAATACATCTAAAAACCAGCCTAAATTGGCATTTGGACGATCAGTAAGACAAGTCATCCAAATGCCAATAATCAAACCGGGTTTTAGACGTATCTAAAAACAACTTAGGCCTTTTCAGTGCTCCTGTACGACCAGAGCTGAAAGGGGCATTTTAGGAGGAGTGGTCAGGATGGGATGTGAGCTGACCTAGACTTAGTCGTACTGCAAGTATAACCGAAAATTTAACAAGGCTGCCTGGACGGAGCTTGTATGTTGTGACAGGCTATGTAAAACCAGGTCTAAGTGCCAAAAAGGTATCCAAAGTGACCAGATAAGCACTGCAGACACAAAGTACAGACCCCCACACACACTGTCCCAGTGATCACTGACCCCCCCCCCCCCACAACACCATAAAAATCAGAATAAAAACGTACATACCTGCCTCCAGAACATCAGCGCCTGGCATAGCAAAGCCTAGTAGAGCAGCACAGAGGTGGCTTAAGTAGTGTAGGGGGTTGGCTAGTGAACCATAGAGAGGAGGACCCAAGCCCATAAGCCACTATAACTACTGCATTTATGGTGGAACATGTGCAACCCCCAAACCCTACTTTACTGCCATATAGGTGCCACCTGCAGCCGTGAGGACTATTGAGGTGGTAGACAGGTGGGTCTAGTAGGTTTTGGGGGTGCTCACCATGACCTATAAGGGAATTATGGTGAGATGTTTATGTGGCACCCTTTTTGTGAAGTTCGCAGCAGTGCCCTACTACTCTGTTGCCATGTCTAAGTGTCCAATCCATTACTTTGCTGGCCCCTCCCATGTCCAAAAGGTCCTTTTCTAGGCGTTTTTGACTTGGACACATTTTTGGACGAGAATGGGGTATAAAGATAGATGACTTAGTGGTCTGGACAATCAAACAGCTGGACATATGGTTAGATGACTCTTGAAAAACAAAATATTTGGGGCGTATTTTTTGAGAATTGACTTTAAACACTGCTGACTTTGGGCAAGTAGCGACCTAGGCCCAAAACGGATTTAGATGTTTCTTTTGATTATGCCCCTCCACGGATATTTAAATGCATGTTATACCCTTTATGAGTTAAAACACATGGTGCACTTTAGAAAATGGAGCCAAAAATGCACTATAATCCATGGAGCTGACTTTAATATGTTTTTTCATAAGTGATGTCACAATGCCTTGTAAAAGCTTCAAAGATCTTCGTTTTTCACATTCTGCCATCTAAAAATATAATTCAAATTACATTAAAGAAAGAGTTTTTCACTGATATATACACAGCATAAGTCTTCACACCCCTTGTTTTGGCAAACCCCGTTTACAATAGTTATGAACATTAACAACATAAAACCAAGGGTTTGTCTAGCTTAGCCTCCTTTTTCCAACAGTGTCACAGGTACCTGGCAAAGCCCCTGGTAAAAAAGATTTCATGCTACTTACCTCGGAGATAAGCAGTAGCTTTCCACACATCTGCCTTAATAATGGTTTATGGACTTTTTCTCTAGGAATTTCTCCAAACCTTTCTTTGAAACCTAGCTACAGTAACTGCTCTGGTTCCAACTATTGTCTAATTGCAGTAACAGAGCTGATTATGTGAAGTAAATTTGAAGCTAAGGGAATAAAATAAGTTGCTGAAAGAGAATTAGAAGTTTTTCTGTGCATTTGAATATCTTTTGGGATACTGTGAAAGTGGAACAAAGACACTGCTGCCTCCAATGACTGCTTCCAAAGTCTAGCTATGGGTTAAAGAAATGACTGATTACTTTCAGTGAACTACACAGGTCTGTGGCAGAGACTGTTCAACAGTTTCCAGGTTACCTCGTGAACTACACAGGTCTGTGGCAGAGACTGTTCAACAGTTTCCAGGTTACCTCATGAACATAACTATCTGGGAAGGTAGCAAGAAAGAATCTACTGCTAAAGAAAAACCAAACAATACAAGGCGAAAACACATCTATGGACTAATTTACCTGGACATCTAAGATTTGTGCACAAATTGTATTAACTTTAAGAAGTTCTTAAAGACACAATGCGTTGTTGATGTCTATTTGTAATGAGGCTAATTTCATTCTAACTGCCTTGACATATTGCCACCATATAAGATGAGAAGTTAGAGAATGTTGGTCTTTTATGTTAATACGTTTTATGGTAAAAAAAAATTTTTTGTGTGTTTGCTGCTGGAAACCGCTTAGATATTAAGCGGTCTATAAATGTTTTCAATAAATAAATAAAAGATTTGCTGATGCGAATCTGCTTCAGACTGATTGCTGTTTGTTTGGTAAGCACTTTGAGCTGCTTTTTGTAGGAGGTTTTGTATTTTCTCCTTGTATTCATTATAACCCTGATGCAGCCCATTAGTGGGTTAAACGTGGACCACGATGGGTACATCTGCTAATAAAGAATATCGATGTTTTGAACCACTATTTGGATCTGCTCTGGTTTTCCGTTTGCTACTGTTTGTGGGAATGAGCATCAAGCAATTGAAAGAAACTATGGAAGACAGGGAAGCATGGCGAAGACTGGCTTACAGAGTATTCACGGGTTGGACATGACTGAATGGATAGTAGTAGTACACTTCTCCCTCCGAATCCGCGGTTTCAGCATACGTGGATTCAGTTATTCGCAATTTTTTTTTTTTTTTTAGATCCATTTTCATTTTTTGGGCTATTTTTAAGCCCTCTTAGACCCCCCTCCTTTAAGGTAGTGCAGCAGAGATGTGTACTGGGATTGGTTCTATTTAACTTATTTATAAAAGATCTGGAAATTGAAACTATGAGCGAGGTGATTAAATTTGCAGATGACACTAAACCAGTGATCTCAAACTCGCGGTCCAGGGGCCACATGCGGCCCACAGGTATTATTTTGAGGCCCTCGGTATGTTAATCATAATCACAAAAGTAAAATAAAAGTTTCTTGATCATATGTCTCTTTAGTTATAAATGACAATATTATTATTAAGACTTAGCCAAAAGGAAAGATTTATAAACTATGAAAAGTTTTACCTCAATTGTCATAAGACATTAGCTATTTTTTTTCTGATACTTACAAATCCAAAATTGTGGCCCTGCAAAGGGTTTGAGTTTGAGACCTCTGCGCTAAACTGTTCACAGTTGTTAAAACATATGTGGACTGTGAAAAACCCCAGGAAGATCTTAGGAAATTGGAAGACTGGGCGTACAAATGGCAGATGAAATTTAATGTGGACAAATGCAGTGATGCGCACTGGGAAGAATAACCAAATCATAGTTACCAGATGCTAGGGTTCACCTTAGGGGGGTCAGCGCTCAAGAAAAAGATCTGGGTGTCATCATGGACAATGCGCTGAAACTTTCCACCCGATGTGCAGGGGTGGCGAGAAAAGCAAAAAGATATTAGGCATTATTAGAGAAGGGATGGTAAACAAGACTAACAATGTTATAATGCCTCTATATCACTCTATGGTGCGACCTCATCTTGAGTATTGCGTTCAGTTCTGGTCTCCTTACCTCAAAAAACATATAGCAGCACTAGAAAAGATTCAAAGAAGAGCGACTGAGGTGATAAAGGAGATAGAATTCCTCTCATATGAGAAAAGACTATAAAGAGGTCAGGGCTCTTCAGCTTGGAAAAGAGACAGCTGAGGTGAGATATGATTGAAGTCTACAAAATCCTGAGTAGTGTAGAACAGATACAAGTGGATCAATTTTTTACTGCATCAAGATTTACAAAGACTAGAGGACACTCGATTAAGTTACAGAGTAATACTTTTAAAACCAATAGGAGGAAATATTTTTTCACCAGAGGATGTGGTAAGAGTGTTTAATGTAGCTAGTTTTTAAAAAAGGTTGAACAAGTTCTTAGAGGAAAAGTCCATAGTCTGCTGTTGAGACAGACTATGGACTTAGCCACTGTTTGCCCTGGATTGGTGGCATGGAATGCTGCTACTAATTGGGTTTTTGCCAGGTACTTGTGACTTGGATTGGCCTCCATGAAGACGGGATATTGGGCTGGATGGACCATTGATCTGACCCAGTAAGGCTGTTCTTATGTTCAGCGTAATTGCTGATCTTGCTGCTGTGTTTATGGCTCACTTTTTGAATGCTAGCCCTGCTCTTTATTCTGTATCCTTCATGCATGTAGTTGAGGCACCTGATTAAAGATTAAAAGACATAGTTAGACAATGGCCAGTATAAAGTCTAGAACAGCCACAGTCTTCAAATATATTTGAAAAGACCACAGGCATTATTTACATTACATTAGTTGTCTAAAAAGCCTGACTTGGCCAAGTTTCGGCACATTAACCTACATCAGGGGCTGAGTCACACAATTTGTATAAAGAAGATCAAGAAAACAAAAGTATAACGATTTCAACATATACAAAATATGCAGTTTATATATGGCAGATGCAGCAAAGAAGAATATACCATTATTGCATAGGAATACAATATCAATGTAAAGTCTGAACATAAAATTCCTTAAATAGCAACCCAGCGTCTGTCTATTGCATATAATAAAACACATCCAGTCAAACAATCCTTTTGTCAAAATAAAAGCAACCTCCATAGCAAGGGGAGCATCATATCTAGTGGATCATGTATCTTCTATAGCATTCTTAAACTGTACTAAATTGTATCTCCTTAAATTGTACTATGTCGCCTTGAACCTACTTGGTCATAGTGCAAACCATAAATCCCAGATTAGATTAGATCATCTACTAACAGTGTATAGGGCCGTTGTATGTGTTAGTAAATGACCCTCCATAATGAAGAACTGCAGTCAAATTATTAATTATGTGGTTGAATTGTCAGTTATTAATAATGCCATTGCTTATCCTTTTAGATAAGCGATCACTCCTCTTTTGGGCTTTTAGAGTTGAGCATTAATCTTCCTATGGTTTTATCATCAACACAGTCTGTATAGTTCATTGTCCTTTGAGTTCTTAGAACTAAAAATTGTCACTTTAGGTATTCTGGCCCAAATTCTACATATGCTACATTATGTAAAATGTGGTAAAATAACTTGTCTTAACTGTAGCTCATGTTGATAACTTCCCTCCTTAAACATTTATTTTGTATAAAGTCTAAATTCCCAGTTTACAAAGGTAGGATATCTATGTTAAAAAAACCCCATATGCATGCAAATAGAAAAGGGGTGAGGTCTGGGTGTGTTTTTAGGTAGGATTAGGGCGTGTCTAGAAGAAGGATAAACATCGATGTCCTAATACAGGGGTAGGCAATTCCGGTCCTCGAGAGCTGGAGCTGGGCCAGGTTTTCAGGATATCTACAATAAATATGCATGAAAAGAAAACAGGATCCAAGATGGCCGCTGCTAGCCTACTGCAGTGAAGACGCCTCTGACTGTAATCTTTAACATGCCGAAAAGACAGGGAAGGAACACTGGTGGTGCCTCCCGGTGATCGATAGCCCCTTCGGTTACCATCGATGACTTTCTGCGAAGCCTACAGCAGAAACAAGGAGCATTGGGGATTCGCCCGCTTGGAACGCCACCAGGGAGTAGTGCGGCGGCGAATACCTTAGGGCTTGATGTCACCTTAAGCCCTGACGTAAAGATGCAGCCTCTTTAGCTGCTGCCGCAGGCAGCCAGCTCACCGCGGGCCCAGAGTGCACCTGAAGAGGAAGCACTCTCATCTCGAGAGGCCACCATGTTGGAGGGCTCGCTGATCGAAACATTCCAGAGTGATTCGCTCACTCTTCGAGGACCTGCGACCGGGACAACTAAAGCTGAGGAAGAACAAAACTTCAATGAGATAAACCAATTGTTAGAACAACCTCTAACTACATAAGCATACCTCTTTTCAGTGACTAAACCCCCAGAAGTCACCCTAGAAGCATTGTGGGACTTGGTGGTGAATTTGGGTAATTATTTAAATCCTCAAATAAAAAATTTGGACAGAGAAATTAAAGAACAGAAAGGAGAAATAAATTTCCTAAAACAAGATACATCTCTGTTAAAAGCAGATATACAGAAGATAGATAATGAATTAATATCAGCAAAAAATAATCAAGCCCAATTGGTTAAAGACAATATAATTATGAGGAGGAAATTGGAAGCTCTAGAGAATAATAGTCAAGCTAATAATTTGATGATCATAAATTTTCCTAAGATTTTATCAATTTCTCCCCAAGAAATGGTGAAGCGATATTTTATGGATATTTTACAAATACCTGAAAGTTTTCTACCTCCTGTCACAAGGGCTTATTATCTTCTTGTTAAATCCCAAGTGGGGTAAAAAGAAAAGGATGGGAAATCTCAGGACGATCCATTGGACATTTCAGTTATATTGGAACAATCGGATAGAGAAGTGGCTACCCCAGCCACCCTCTTGCTGTCTGTGGCTTTGGCCCCAGACAAGGATTGGATCCTAAAACTTTTCTTCAAAAACAGATCCAAGGACTTCCAGGGATACCATATTCAGATATTTCCTGATGTCTCCAGAGAGACTCAAAAAAGAAGAAGAAAATTTCTAATTTTGAAACCTAGAGTGACTCCAATAGAGGGGCTTTTCTTTTCGAGATATCCATGCAAATGTGTAGTCAGATACCGTTCTTTGAAATGTTTTTGTAGACCCATCTCATATGATAAGTTTTCTCTAAATGAAACGTCTTGAGAATGGAATAACAACTGTGCCTAATAAGGATTAATTCTCTGTGCTGCAGTAGTTATAGAGCTTTCTTTGATAAATATGTGAGCTTAACCTCTCTACTCTTTAAGTTTTGGATCCCAGATTAGAGGACTAGTGTGTGATCAAGTGAGCTTGGTTTTTTGTTGTTATTTTAATAATTTGATTTATCTTTCAAGTCTTGAAAGTAATTTAAGTTAATATGTCTTTGATTACACTTTTCTGTACAAGATGTTTATGCTTGGTAATTGTTTAAAATTATATAACTAAATAAAAATAAATAAATATGCATGAGATAGATTTGCATCTCTAGGAGGCAGTGCATGCAAATCCATCTCATACATATTCATTGTGGATATCCTGAAAACCTGACCTGGCTCCGGCTCTCGAGGACTGTAATTGCCTACCCCTGTCCTAAAAGATCGACATCAGGAGTTGTATCTGCTACCAGGAACGTTGGCAAACTGCTCAACTATAAGGATTAGGGGTGAATGCTCCCTTAATCTTTGTTGGCTTTTTGGAGGACAAAAATCAAACTGGGAAGGGATACTAGTCTCTGCGACAATGTCAGGAAAATAAATGTTTATATTTTTAAACTGGCAAAGGCTATGTGATGGCTTTCAACCCTTTGAAATTTTGAACATTTATTTTTCTAGAATGAATGTGTATGCTGCATGTACCCAGCATATAAACATCCATTTCTTCTGCGTTTTAGAACAGGCTGTTTGTCAGCAGATTCTGTTCTGAAATATAGGTGAAACTTGAGAGGTCCTGACCTGGATGGCTCAATTCTGACTTCTGTTTCCTTTCTAAAATAAGGCTATACCTGCAAAATATTGAAAACATCAAGTTTGATTTGCTATCATTAAAAGTATAGTAGGTACATTAAGAATACGTTTTTTTTGTTTTTGTTTTAATATGAAATGGAAATGCTGGCTAAAATAGCAGCAAAGAAAAACAACAAATCAGAGCAGACAAAGAGCATTATGCATAAGCATCAAACGAGAAAAACAGCTTACAATGTGTATCAAAAGACTTCCAAGGTTTTGTTTTGAATGTTAATCCCCTCCCCCATTCCTCAGTCCTCCCCCCCCCAACGCACCATCACCTCACAGTAAAAAAAAAAAAAATTAGTATATGCATGTTTTAAAATAGTCAAGCAAGCTTGCCATAATCTCCAGTACACAGCTCTCCTGTGTACCGGTATCCTTAGTATGTCCATGTATCTCTCAGTGAGCCATTTCCTACATACTCTCCTTCCAAACCAGCAACTTTGGAGGTGCTTCGTCCATCCAAAAAAGGAGAATGCCTCTCTTAGCCAGTACAAGTACAATAGAAATAAACTTGTAATGCAAAGACGACAAATGCTGACTCTAAATCGGCAGTATGACTAAGAATGAGAACCTCATAAGACCATTGTATTTGCAGATTAAGTACCTGTGCAATAAAATCCCAAACTCCCCTGCAATAAGGCCCTAAAATCACACATACCACCAACATTACGTTACATTACATTAGAGATTTCTATTCCGCCATTACCTTGCGGTTCAAGACAGATTACAATAGAGTTATAAACGATGGGTTACAATGGAAGATCATTGGTCGTTTCTAGAGAAGGTAAAGAGTAGATCAGGTAGTATCTGTATGGCAGGAAGATGGAAGGAGGACATGTGAGTTAAAGTACCCTGGACCCATTACACTTCACACATTCCTCTCCTATCCAGAATCCTGCATGCACCCCCTGATATCTAGACACCTAAACTCTGTGAATTATCTTGTATTGCAATTCCTGCAATTGTGCAGTTGTCAAACTCCTAACTATCTGGGCAAAAACACTCTTGCAAGTACTTTCCCGTAACTTGGGGCCCCTAGATCAGCAGACCACTGCCAAGCCAGAGAGTCCAGATAAGGTAGCTGTCTTTCTTCCCTCTCCACTCCATACCAAATGGAGATTGAGCTGTTAGGAATCGGGAGGTGTAAGAAGATTTTGTCAATTTTCAAAAACTGACCTCCCCAGAGTTGGCAGTGGTGCTTTTGATGATGATAATGCCAAAGTTGGAAGTATGTGAAGTATGGCATAGTCTACACTAAAGAATGACACAGGGACAAATTTTTCCCCGTCCCCGCGGGAACTCATTTTCTCATCTCGTCCCCACGAGTTCCCCATTCCTGCAAGCTCTATCCTCATCTGCACAAGCCTCAAACACTTTAAAATAGGGGTCTCAAAGTCCTTCCTTGAGGGCCACAATCCAGTCGGGTTATCAGGATTTCCCCAATGAATATGCATGAGATCTATGTGCATGCACTGCTTTCAATGCATATTCATTGGGGAAATCCTGAAAACCCGACCGGATTGCGGCCCTCAAGGAGGGACTTTGAGATCCCTGCTTTAAAATCATAACTGTTCGAGGCTTCTGCCGGGACGGAGAATTTGAGTTCCTGCGTGGGACAGGGATAAATTTACATGATCTTGCAGTTAATGTGGAGATTATTAACATGTGTTAACTGTTCTGGGCTATCTGTCTCCCTCAAGAGGTAGCTAACTGCATCACATGTTATCTGACCTACAATTAGCGTACAGTAATTTTTTTTTTTTCTCTGAGCAAACTGCACTGCAGCCCTCTTAGAACTCTAGGAATTTCTGCAAAAATTAGTACAGAAGTTCTTCAGCTATTGCACGTTGCTTGTGGCACATACGCATCAGTACGTGGTACCATCCATATGCTGACTTTAGGGTTTTTTTTTTTAAAATCCTGGCTAGATATAATTCATTACCAATTTCAGTAGTTACAAAGAGGGAGATCATTATTAACTTTAATCGATAATCTGCTACTTTTTGCATTTCTGCTTCTTTCTATATCTATCATTAATGCTTGACAATTTGCTCATGTCTTATTTGGGAAGTTTTATGACCCGAATGCTAACATGGCAGTCTTTACATTTGACACTCTGAGTGGACTAAGCATGTAGCTGGGATTAGCACTCGGAGCTCACAGTGAACTAATAGTAGTACATTCACAAAGATCTTGGTTTGTCCTCAAAGACTTATATAAATGAAAGGTGTCATTGAAAGAAGCTGAATTCTGTTTTTGTTCATCTATAATTAATACAGTATATGATACAATTTTATGAAGCATTTTCTGTATAAATACAAAACAAAGTTAACATATGCCCTTACATAATTATCCCCAAGTTTTTGTACATAATATTATATATGGCATCTAAAGTTGTGTGCATGACCAATTTATGTGTACAACTAATAAATTGTCTTAATTGGCACCGATAATTGGCAATTAACTTCACATAATTGATGCGAATTGGGACTAATTGAAAGTTATATGCATGACTTGAAAAGTGCAATTCTATAAATAAGCATAGAAAACATAGAAACTGACGGCAGAAAAGGGCCACGGCCCATCTAGTCTGCCCACACTAATGGCCCACCCCCTAACTACCTCCATGAAGAGATCCCACATGCCAATCCCATCTTTTCTTAAAATCTGGCACGCTGCTGGCCTCAACTACCTGTTGTGGAAGATTATTCCAGCGGTCAACCACCCTTTCGGTGAAGAAATATTTTTTGGTGTCGCCATGAAATTTCCCACCCCTGATTTTCAACGGATGCCCTCTTTAAGGAAAAAGAGATCCTCCTCCACTTCGATACGGCCAGTTGCGGCGTATAAATTTGTAAAGGGGCGAGGCCGGGACAGATCAGGGCATTTCTAAAAGTTATCCAATTCATAATAATGAGTAGAATACACTAGATTAATGTACAACTTAGGTGCAGGCATTTAGGCCTGGTTTTAGCTGGCTTAGATGAGAATGACTAAGTTACGTGTCACACATAGGCACTAAGCAAAATTTTGTAAAAGCTAGGGGGCTCATAATTTAAAAAAAACCCAAATGTTCAAAAAGTGGCTTAAATCTGTACTTGGATGATTAAAAAGACAGATTGTCCAAGTACCGATAATCAAAGCTGGCTTTACCCTGCCAAGGGTTTTACCCTTTACCCTGCCTCTAAATGCTTAGAGCGAAAAGAGGCGTTTTTAGAGGAGGGGAAAGGGCAGGAGGTGGGCCGACCTAGACTTCAGTCGTACTGCAAGTATAATCAAAAGTCTAGGAGATTGCCCAGTTGGAACTTATACGTTTTGACTTAGACCAAGTCAAAACAGGTATAAGTTCTGAATAGGGGCCGCTGAGCTGATCACGACTGCCACGATCAGCTCAGCAGCCCCGGAAACCTGCCCATCCCCCACTGCAATGATCCTGGCAGGAGAGATGCTTAATCTCTCCTGCCGCAATCCCCCCTCTTCTCGACAAAACCCTGTACCCCGAAGACGGCCCCCAACACCCCCGTTCCCGACAATTCTGGCAGGAGGGGATCCAAAGCCCTCCTGCCGAAGACAGCACCCTGAAACCCCCCCCCCCCCCGTGAATACCGGCAGGAGAGATCCCAATCCCTCCTGCTGAAGACGGCACTCCTAACCCCCCTCCATGAATACCGGCAGGAGGGATCCCAAGCCTTCCTGCCGAAGACAGCACTCCGAACCTACCCCCTCGCACGAATACTAGCAGGAGGGATATCAAGCCCTCCTGCCGAAGACAAACCCCCCCACTAACCTTTCTAGTTGGCTAGACAGACAGGTCCCCGTTCCTTCCATCCAGCCTGCCATCCTCGGAATTGGCCCAGTTGCCTGATTCCCCTCATATGGGCTGGGCCTAGCACATGGGCCAACCCATCAATTTCGGTTGGCCCAGTTGCCTAAGGCCCCTCCTATGAGCGGGCTTTAGGCCTGGACCAATCAGCCCTAGGCTCCTCCCCGATGCATCCCACAATGCACTGGGAAAGGGCAGGCTGGACCAGGGACCCGGCTGGCCAACTGAAAAGGTTAGTGGGGTGGTTCCAGGATAGTGGCAGGTCAGGTTTTTTTGGGGGGGTTCAAGGGGGTTCATGAGGAGGCCGTTTTCAGCAGAAGGGCATGATATTCCTCCTTCCGGTATTCGTGGTGGGGTTTGGGGGGCCATCTTTGGCAGGAGGGCTTGGGATCCCTCATGCTGGTATTCGTGGGATGGGGTGGATTTGGGGGGCCGTCTTCGTCAGGCGGGCTTGGGATTCCTTCTTCCTGTATTCATGGAGGGGTTCGTGGGGGCCGTCTTTGGCAGGAGGGCTTGGGATCCCTCCTGCCAGTATTCTTGAGATGGGGTGGGTTTGGGGGGCCGTCTTCATCAGGAGGGCTTGGGATTCCTCCTGCCGGTATTGTCGGGGGGGGGGGGGGGTGTCGGGGGACCTTCTTCGTCAGGAGGGCCTGAGCTCCTTCCTGCTGGTTTGGGGTTTTGTCGGGGAGGGGGGATCGCGATCGTTGCAGTGTGTGTGTGTTGGGGGGGGGGGGGCAGTTACAGGATTTTGTATCTGACGTCGGTTTTTGACAGAAGCTGGTTACAGAATCCTGCTTTTAGGCAAAGGACTGGCCCCTCCTTCACCTAAAAGGTCTGGGTTTGGGATTGGGTGATTTTTTGGTCAGGAATGTGGTGTAGGGATAGACATAGTGGCAGTGTGGGCGAGTAGATTGCTGAATATGCAGGTAGGCCATGCTCAAAAAAACCTCATTTTGGATGTTTCTTTTGAGACTGGACATTTCCCTGCTGCCAACTTCAGCGTCTACAGACTTAGGCCAAAGGGGGACTTAGATGTTTTGTTTTTTTTATTATGTCCCTCCAAGTGAACCTTGTAGAATTGCACTAAGTGTCGTTCTAGTCTGCTCTGATTTTTTTAGGTGCCATATATAGGAGGTAGAAGATATATTTTTCCTTACAGGACCTACGGCAACAAGAGGGCATCTGTTGAAAATCAGGGGTGGGAGATTTCATAGCGACACTAGGAAGTATTTCTTCACAGAAAGGGTGGTTGATCATTGGAATGACCTTCCACTTCAGATAATTGAGGCAAGCAACGTGCTCGATTTTAAGAAAAAATGGGATAAGCATGTGGGTTCACTTCGAGGAAGTACTTAGGGGGAAGGGTCCTTAGAGTGGGCAGACTTATTGGGCCAGTGGCCCTTTTCTGCCATCATTTTCTATGTTTCTATGTTTCTATATAGAATCTAGCCCTTACTGTATACAAGTATTTAAGCCAACAAGAAAATATATACTTTCTGAGATCTGCTTATAGGTATTTACAATTTTTATAAAATGTGCATGTAGATGCACAAATTTACAGCTTCTTAGGAACGGGTGTTTGTGTGAGAGAATTTGTGAGCCTTTAGGACTAATTCAGAAAACCTGTTTTTATAAAAGGCCATACACCCCTATGTGAAAAATCGGATAGGTGCCTTGTTATGAAATTACCGCCATCATGAGGGTAATACTATGAAGGGGCAACTCAAGCGTAACAGTTCAAATACTCACATATAATTGAATCACAAACACACCAGTCATAGAGCTGTTGTAAATATTAGTACCTAGATTGTTAAAACACATTTGTAAAGGATAACACATTTGTTGGGTGTTTACTCAGTATGGGTATGATCATAATCATTGTCTGAAGTGTATAAACACAGAGGGTAGCAATGAAATTGTTAAATAGATAATTAATGTAACCAAGGAACAATTTTTTTCATCATTGCATTGCACAAAAAACCCCCCAATACAAAATAAAGTGTATATTTTGGTTGAGTCAATACATTATGTAACATTGCAAAGATTCAAATTGTCTTGTGTTGTAATAGTATGTAATTTATTTCCATGTTCCCACTTGTTAATGATACCAAATGGATGTGAAACACTTAGTAAAAGGTATTTTTGAGGAGTACAAGACACATTATGCTCCATCATTCTTACTGTTCATTCCCCAAACCCCTCATACTACTACTACTACTTATCATTAATATAGCGCTGAAAGATGTATGCAGCTCTCTACATTTTGATAATTATAGATAGTCCCTGCTTGGAAGAGCTTACAATCTAACTTGGATGGACACACGACATATAGGGTTGGGGATGCAGAACCCAAGGTGAAAAGAGTTAGGAGTTGAAAGCACTCTCAAGAGGTGGGATTTTAACTAGGCCTTGAACACTGCCAGAGACGGAGCCCGCTGTAGGGATTTGGGCAGCTTGTTCCAAGCATAAGACGCAGCAAGGCAGAGGGGCAGAAGGGGTGGAGTCTGGAGTTGGCAGTTGAAGAGAAGGGCACAGATAGGAGGGACTTATCAGCTGAGTGGTGCTCATGGGGGTGGGGGAGGAGGGGTGGGGAGAATCATAGGGGGAGATAAGTGAAGAGAGATAGTGAGGGGCAGCTGAGTGAATGCATTTGTAGGTCAGTAAGAGGAGTTTGAATTGTAGTCTGAAATTGATGGGAAGCCAATGAAGTGATTTTAGGAAAAGGGATAACGTGAGTATAGCGTCTCTCCCGGAATATGAGTCGTGCAGCCGAATTCTGGATGGATTGGGCAGGTGTGAGATGGCTAAGTGGAAGGCCTGAGAGTAGCGAGTTGCAGTAGTCTAAGCGCGAGGCGATGAGGAAGTGGATAAGTGTTTTGGTAGTGTGTTCAGAGAGAAAGGGTCAGATTTTGGTAATATCATAGAGGAAGAAGTGGCAGGTTTTAGCGATATATTGTATCTGGGCGGTGAAGGAGTGAGAGGAGTCAAAGATGATCCCAAGTTTTCTAGCAGACAAAACAGGAAGGTTGAGAGTAGTAGAAGAGTAGTTGTTGCAGGGATATTCGAGTACATGTTGTCACACTACTAATGCAATTTACAGTAAGGAAAGTGGTGAGGTTAAAGTTTTCTGGAGCGTTCCCTGGAAGAGACCAGAGGGTATTGGAGGGAGTGTGGTAGAATTGTGTCCAAGAGACATGCAAAAGCTCTAAAAAAAAAAAAAAATAAACCAAAGATATCCGTAGTTGCTGGAGAAAAGGAAGAATAATGATCAAGATCCTTGGGAGAGGAAGAAGGAGGGGACCAAGACTAGTTGGAAAGGAGGAGGATTATTAATTTTGTAGACTTGACTATATTTTGTGGCATAAACTTTCAAGGACAAGAGTGTACTTGGCCATATATCGATTTTTGGCCAGGAAAGCTCATGATGCAACAGTTCTGTTTTGCTTGAGGTACTATCAGTCACGTTGTTGTTTTTACTGGTACAGACTAAAATAACTACTTCTTAAAGGCTAGTTGAAAGCTGATCTCTCAAAGAAAAAGAGACTGAAGTGGGAGGAAGGAGAAGGCTTAGAGAAAAGAGGTGTTTAATAATAAAAGCCTGTGTATAACACATTGCTTCACTTGTAGAAATGCTTTTTAATATTAACCTCTTTGCTTTTTTAAAAACCAACAAAGAGACTTTTCTTCCAAATGGCAAGAAAATTGTTCATCCTATACTATATGTTTTACCAAATGGTGGTTGGAATTTGGAAGCCTCAAAATATCTAGTTAATATATATTATGAGGTTAAATTTTATAAACATTTTGTTAGGGATAATTCCCTGCAGCTTGTTTGCTTGTTTACGGAATTGTCAGCCATATACTTTTTGGGGGTATCTGTGCTTTGATCTGTAATGATAAACTTCTCTTATAATATTAAGGGCTTGTTTACTAAGCTACGGTAATATTTTGCAGTTTTAATGCAAAGTTTCTGTAGTTAAATTAACTGTTGGAGATGTCTGTGACAGTTTTTCATCCAGTTAGAGCAGTACCACATGTTAATTGCAGATAATGTGATGAAATTTGTTTTACCTATTGAAGTACCAAACAACGAAACCAAGAAAGTGGAGATTAGTCTGAAAGAAATCAACCCAGGGTATGCAGAATAGACATTGATAAATGAAGTCTTCAAGGAAGACTTTAATGACTTAAAATAAAGGACCCAACATGGTCCATGTTTTGACCCATGCAGGGGACCTATCTCAGGGGTCACAGCAAGAAAAAAATCATGAGCATTAACTCCACTGCTGCTAAAGAGACTAATCATATGGTTGCACACATTCAGCATTTGACCAACAGCATCAACATAATTGCTTCTGTGTAGCAGCAGTGGAGTTACTGTTTACAATTTTTTCTTGTTGTGACCCCTGAGGCAAGGTCTCTGCCGAAACATGGACAGTCGGGTCCTTTATTTTAAGCCACTAAAGAATTCCTTGAAGTCTTCATTTTTCAGTGTCTATTTTGCATGCCCTGGGTTGATTTCTTTCAGACTAATCCCCACTTTCTTGGTTTTGTTGTCTAGTCCTGTGGGGTTTGCTTGGTTTATCCATTGAGGTACACCATGTTATTTTCCATAGGGGTAGGCAATTCCGGTCCTCGAGAGCCACAGGCATGTCAGGTTTTCAGGATATCCACAATAAATATGCATGAAATAGATTTGCATCTCAAGGAGGCAGTGCATGCAAATCTATCTCATACTTATTCATTGTGGATATCCTGAAAACCTGACCTGCCTATGGCTCTAGAGGACCGGAATTGCCTACCCCTGTTCCATAGTAACAGTCAAAATACTTTAATTTCCTCTGCATTTAGTGTAAGGCATAGGTGCTCATTCTCTGCCCATTCCACATTTCCTTCTGGTTAAACTGTTAAAACAGTGGTTCTCAACCTTCCTAATGCCACGACCCTTTAATACAGTTCCTCATGTTGTGGTGACCCCCAACCATAAAATTATTTTCGTTGCTACTTCATAACTAATTTTGCTACTGTTATGAATCGTAATGTAAATATCTGATATGCATGATGTATTTTCATTGTTACAAATTGAGCATAATTAAAGTGTAGTGATTAATCACAAAAACAATATGTAATTACAGTGGAACCTTGGTTTATGAGCATAATTCGTTCCAGAAGCATGCTCATAAACCAAATTACGCGTATATCAAAGCAAGTTTCCCCATAGGAAGTAAAGGAAACTCGCTTGATTGGTTCCACCACCGGCGCTGCTCTACCCCACCACATCCCCAAAAGACCCCTCTACCCCCAAGGCCACTGGTGCGCTTTCACATCCCCCTCGCATGAACCGGCATCCCCCGCCCGCCCAAACTGAAGGCTTAACCCCAATCTGGCACCGACACGCAGCACCAACCCACGACAGGTGCCAGTGCCTGAAGATCTTGCCTCTTGCCGGACTGGGCCTTGAGCATGGCTCTCGTTCTCTCCGAGAATCTCGGAATACGCTGTATAAGGGGAGGGTGTGAAATGATTCTGCTCCAGTTTGACATCTCTGCACCATTCGATACAGTAGATCACAACCTTTTACTGGATAAATTATCTTTGTATGCTTTTTTTATGATTTAATTTCTTTATTAGTTTTATAATTTTGACAAACAAAATCAAAACATATGGAAAATTATAATGGAATTAGAAATATCATCAAATCTATATAATTCAAGAAAAGGAAAAAAAAAAATTAATTACATGATATAGTTAGTTAGTCCACAATCAATGGAGACGGTGCTGAAATAGCTGAAAATTAATAAAGAATTTATAATCAGGAAAACCAAAAGGAGGCTCTACTGCCTTGGAACATTGCTTATAAATGGTCAGAGAATCAGAATTAATTATCACTTACTATCTTGAGAAGAAATAAATTTTGATAACTGCTACGGTTCGTAAAAAACATATCTGTTCTCTTTATATTTCATTACACATTTACAGGGGTACCTCAGAACAAAGGTCGCCCCCATCTGAACCACCTTAGGTCTCAGCAAGAGAAACTGTTTCTTTCTCCTCTGTGTCGGTTGTGAAACATCTGGGTACATTCTTATAATATTAGTCACAAAGGGAACATCTTTATATTTGAAGAATATTTTCAACATCCATTCCCTATCTGATTCAATAGCAAATTGTACTAATAATTGCTGGTACCTGAGTCTCAGTTTCCGACCTCTCCAGGAAATCAGTTAAATCCAAACTATCTGCAGATAAATACTGCTGATTGGGATTTTGAGACCTAGATCTCATAGGTAAATAATATATTTTAGAGAGAGTTGGATGTGAGGAATCAGGTACTTTAAAACTTCACTTAGGTAACGCTTAAACATATCTTTTGCCGTTATGGAAAATAATTTTGGAAAATTAATAACTCGCAAATTACTTCTCCTAATGGAGTTTTCCACCATTTCTTGTTTGAAATGTAAACTTGCACTATCTTTAACCCAAGTTAGTGCTTGCGTTTCTAATGACTTTATTCTGGTGTCGTAGTCATCTGTTTTATTTTCCAATAATGTTACTCTATTCTTCAAATCCAAGTTTTCTGATAGTACCACAGTACAATTTTGGGAAAGTTGCTGTATCTGGTTCCCCAGAGTAAACTGGAGATTTGAAATAGCTTCCCAAAGTGTTTCCATGTTGAAGACTTTAGGTTTAGGTAAGGGCAAAAACTCATCCTTCGTTACCCCTGGTAAACTCAAAGTACTTGAGTTTGCTGCAGTTAATGTTGAAACAATTTTGGTCTGATCCTCTTCTCCTCGCGGCTGCTTAGCTGGAACCGCACACTCCCCCTGCTTCCGTATGGCTCCGGGAACTTCGCCCTGCTGGGCAAGCAGGAAGGCGTCCTGTATACCACTCGGCGATGGCTGCTCCTCTCCCAGCACTTCAGCTTCCGTTTTCGTCGCATCAGGGTGGGCCAGAGGACTCCGTTCCTCCGAAGAGAAGCTGACACCCTCAAAGGAGGTAAGAGGCGCCTCAGCTAGCGCTTCCCCTCCTGCCAAGGTATTGCTCTCCGGATACTCTCGCGTCCCATGGCTTTGCTGCACGAACTCGTTCATCGGGCCGACTGTAGGAAATCGCTCAACCGGTTGCCCCGGGTGCTTAGATTTTCTTTTAACCAATCCTGGTTAGGAAAAATAGAGCAAATCTGCTACAATGTTGGCGTGCTGCTAAGAACCGCCTTCTTGTCAAGCTCCGTCTCTGGCAATCGGAAGGATGCTCTATCTTTGTATGCTTTTATCGGACCAGTTATTGCTTGATTTACAGGCCTATTGAAAAATAACATAACATAGTATTTATATATCGCAAAACCTTGCAGATCCTTATGGTTAACAGTAGATTATACCAGGTACTTAAAGATGTCTCGGTCTCCAGATTTTGGAGCCCTCCATTTGGTGTCCTGCAGGGACAGAAGAAAGTGACAAAAATGGTAGGGGGTTTGTGCCAAAAGAAGTACAAGAAAAGGATAGAAGACCTCAGTATGTATACTCTGGAGGAGAGGAGGGACAGGGGTGATATGAGATAGACATTTAAATATTTGAAAGGTATTAATATAGTACCAAATCTTTTCCAGTTAAAGGAAATTGGTAGAGGACATAAATTGAGGTTGAGGGGTGGTAGACAAGAGTAATGTTTGAAAATTCTTTTTCAAAGAGAGGGTGGTGGATGCCTGGAATGCCCTCCTAAGAGAGGTGGTGGAGAGGAAAACTGTGATGAATTTTAAAACGCATGGGATGAACACAAGAGGATCGCCAATTAGAATATGAATGGGCAAACTTTCACAGTCTGAATCCCACAAAGGAGATAGTTTGGATAGGCTGGAGTTGTCTTCAATGGCAACTCCTGTAGTTGGAACCTAAGGTTAGTACCGGGTAGACTTCTAAGGTCTATGGCTCAGAAATAACAAATTAAAAAAGACATTTCAGTTTAATAATGAAATTGTAATGCATGTGATTCCAGGGCAAACTGGATGGACTATTCACGTCTTTATCTGCCATCATTTACTATGTTATTATATATATTTCTTCTAGTACCAATTGATTTGACATTGACTTGTCCTTACAGTATATTCCAATAATTAATGGTATTAATAAGATCAAGAAGTAGGCACTGACTAAATAATTAAAGATGAATACTGACAAAACCAAATGACACTTGTCAATGTGTGTTAGTGCATGGTATCATGGTAATGTCTAATCAAATATCATATGTAAGAATGAAATAAATGGGGTGGTGGGTGAGGGGGAAGACCCAATATGGCTGCCTAATGGGAGACATGGGAGAGCACAGCTCTGAACCTTCCCATTTGTTGGAAATGGTCAGGAAGCAAAAGGGGAAACAGAAAGACTTTCCCTTCGAGTCTCAAGTGAATTTCCCTTACCACCAGCTGTCCATTGCAGAGGCTTTCACCTGATCTACAATCCTGGTCCCTCCTGCACAGCTGCTAGAGGCTAGTGGCAGTGGAAGACACCAAGGTCACACTGAACCCAGAGCAGCGACAAGCACTCCTCCTGCCAGTGTCGGAAAACCCTGTTGATATTAAGCTTTAATGATCCTCATCGTATATCGGTGAGACAGTTGTGGGGGAAAGCTCTTGATGAGAGGATGTGCCTGGTTCAACTTCATGGGGAGAGGAAGGACTGGATCATTGGGGCCAGACTTCTTTACCTTCATGTACTGTTTCTGACTTTACCTTCCGTGCTTCTTTTAGAAGCACAGTTGGAATCTTTAAAGATTCCTAATCCCCTTGGCCTGACCTGAAAGGATCTCACTAGACTCTGTGGGATATTTTGTCCTCTCTGTTACTTCATTAACTAGAGTTGTGATGATTTTTGGTACCACAGTGGTTAAAAATGATTCTTTTTTTACCTTAATTGCAATCTCAAGTTCAGAAGGTAGAAGCTGAGTCTATTGAAGTACAGAAGCAACAAACTATTTTGATAAAGGATAAAATTGTGACTAATAAGCATTTGGAGAATCTGGAAAATTCTGTGCATTTTTTAAACCTTTGCTTTTTGAATTTTCCTAAACATCAGCCTTATCGTGCTGTGAACCACCTAGAACCTTTTACTGGTTTGGCGGTATACAAGAAATAAATTATTATTATTATTATTTTTTTTTTTTTCTCCTAACCAATTTTTTAAGGAATTTCTTTGAAGAGGTTTTAAGGTATACCTAAAGATGCTTTTCCATAAATTTCTAAGGTTTATTATATCTCTTAAGTCTAAATTTAGTATATGAGATGGCTAAGTCCCAGTTGGTGGATGTAGAAGGAGATATGGAGGATATCTCACAAGCAAGTTTCTTGAGAGATCTAATAACGATACAATGAAATGTGAGACTCTTAGCAACCTTTGTTTTTACTCAGGACTGTGAACATATTTTGAGACTTTATATATGTCACCGACGAAAGCTTTTCATGGGACAGAAAATTTAGATTTTTCCTGATTTGACTAAAGTTATGCAAGATCAGAGAAAGTAAATTTCTAGCAATGAAGCAGCAAATTTTGGTGCTAAATCTTTTGCTTTGATTTCTTTGTAAATGCTGTATAATGTTTTCCACTTATATGTAAGGTTTTCTTAACCTTGATCAGTATATAATCTTTTTAGAAGCAAAGAGGATTGAACACCCTGTATCAGTTAGTAATGATGTAAAGCTTGCGTTGAATTAGTTTTGTCTCTCTTAAATGGCAACAGATTATATGATTTTCTTAAGAATGGCCTAGCTTTGGACTCCTTTATTGTGGACTAATAAGCACTCTTATTTTTCCTAATTGGATTATATATTTCTCTTTAGTATATTTTACTATTGCTAAATGTGCTTTGCTAAACAAGTGCGTATTGTTTGAGTTTGCAAATTTGCAAAAAAAAGAATCAAATAAATATAAACCTAAGGCCTTCTTTTACAAAGGCGTGTTCTAAATCAACGCATGCGCTAACTGCTAATGTGTCCATAGGATAACATGCACGCGTTAGTGTTTAGCATGTGATAATATTGCGCGCTAAAAAGCATAGCGCACCTTTATAAAAGAGGGGAGTAAGTGGAGGAATCTAAGAGTAAGACTATTACAGTTTGTTTACTACTTCAGAGGGACTGAAAGCCATAGTTAGACCTAAGTAATACAGTGATTTTCATAGAGGCACAAATAATTTTCCTGACACATTCCTAAAAGCGTGTCTGACGTAAACCTGCAGTAGGGCAAAGAATTTTCTCTGTATGATTTATAGTAAGTGCCATGCTTTTTTCTCCTTATCTGTAAGAACTCTTAAATCCGAACTGTCATGCGGTCATGATGGAACAGTTTCTCATACAACTGATGATATCATAGCATTGCTTTATTGTTATTCATAAATTCAAATATATGATGATATCAGCTGTGGGACAATCCATTTCCCTTTTCTGAATGGAAGAAGGAATAAGCAGCTTGAGATAGTGGTTGTGTAGACATAAATAGAAAGAGAGAACAGGAGGGATCCTTTAAAACATTGCTTAACAATCTTTTTGTGAAATAACTTAATGATTAGTGCAGTGGGCTAAGAACCTGGGGAACTGGGTTTGATCCCCACTGCAGCTCCATGTGACTCTGGGGCAAGTCAACTAACCCTCCATTGCCCTAGGTCAGGGGTAGGCAATTCTGGTCCTCGAGAGCCGGAGCCAGGTCAGGTTTTCAGGATATCCACAATAAATATGCATGAGATAGATTTGCATCTCAAGGAGGCAGTGCATGCAAATCCACCTCGTACATATTCATTGTGGATATCCTGAAAATCTGACCTGGCTCCGGCTCTCGAGGACCAGAATTGTCTACCCCTGCCCTAGGTACAAAATAAATACATGCACATATAGATATGCCTCATTTAACGACCAAGTTTTGTTCCTACGAGTAGGTCATTAAGTGAATTGGTCAATAAATGAGGAGCCACCACTTACTGATATCCACATCCCCCCAGCCCATAAAATATCTCTTTCCTTCCCTTCCCAACCCTTGCAACATTTCTGGAGATCTGTTCAGCCGCATTGTTTTCTGTCTCTTCAAAGGCTGCCAGCAGCTCTCCTTACACACTGCTGGCAGCTGACCCAGAAGCCTTCCCTCTGATGTAAAATGTGTCATTTCCTCTGATGTGTTTTGCATCGGAGGGAAAACTTCTGAATCAGCCACTGGCAATGTGTAGGGCAGTGATTTCCAACCCTTTCCTGCTCTGGCTTGCAACATGTAGGGCAGTTGTTTACAATCCTATCCTGGAGGACCACCAGCCAGTCAGGTTTTCAGGATAGCCCTAATGAATATGCATGGGGCAGATTTGCATTCCTGTCACCGTTATTATCCTCCAGGATAGAACTGGGAATCACTGGTATAGGGAGAGCTGCTGGTGACCTTTGAAGAGACAGCGGTGTGGCTGAACAGAGAAAACAAGGCAAACTTCCACGAGAGATCTGGAAAAATTAATTCCATCCCCTGGTCAGATAGCTGGTTGTAAGTCCACATGGTTGTTAAATGGGTAAGTTGTTAAATGAGGATGATTTTGTAATATACAAACCGCTTTCACCGTATCTATAAATCAATTCCCTTCCCCTTCCCTTCTTTCCATGACTTCATGATGGCGGCCAAATAAAATTAAGTGACCTCCCCTCCTACCCCCTGCTTTGAGTTGCAGAATAATGATGTACCTATGGAGGGCCTAGCTAGGCTCTGAGCCCCAAATGCAGCTTTGGTGACCCAGTTTGGGATCACGCCATACAAATTGAGAAACTCTGCTTTTAGAATATTGTTGCTTTTTGTTCCAGAGGTTCTCTGGGACAGCCTGCATGCTGTAGTAGAAACTTTTTCTATTGACTGAGCTTTTATTTTGCTGACACTTGGTAGCTGGGTTCCAGATCTAAATTTTTCTAACTAATTAGCTTTTGGTTTTAATCACCAGCCCTGGATGAAACTGTGGAACTCTCTCAGCAGAAGCCCTTTTTGCTCTCAACCAGTTTTTTCTGGAATTTGGTCAGATTGTGGTGTTCCCCCCATTCCTCTCCCTATATAAAAGGAGGTAACCTAGACTCCTCTCTATTCCAGTTACTGTCCAGTTGCACATATTTCAATTTTAGTGAAGATTATGGAGATAATAACAGCCATTAAATTGTGAAAACATCTGAATGATTATGATCTGTTAACTGAGACTCAGTCGGGGATAAGCTGTTAGCATATCGCTGTGATGGTAATTACTGCACTGTTGCAGGAATTACAGGTGGTGCTGGACAAGGAGAATCTGGCCTTTGTGATGAAACATGAATGATTTATTAAGATTTATTTGTCACCTTTTTGAAGACATCCATCCAATGCAGTCAGTGTACAGCAAGAATAAGCCAGATATAAGCAATAGACAGTTAACAGCAGTAAAAACTATTCAAGTAATGGTACACAATGTGGCATAATATGCTACTTACTATATGAGCAAGGTCATGGCAACAATATGTGGATATTTGGGGTAGATTTTTGGCAGTGGAGGGTTTGAAGTTGGGGAAGAGTGCTGGGGTGATGGGGGATGCTTACGGGGTGGGGGGGGTCATGCTGGTTCTTTTTCTTGTTCATTCTTGTTGGGCTGCTCTAATTGATGTCTTGCTCTAATTGCTGTATTGGGGGTGCCTCTCTGTGTGTGGGGATTTGTTGTGGAATTGGATTGAGGGTTGGTTTTTTTTGTTCTGCTTATCTGCTGTTATTGGGGGGGAGGGGGGTTGGGAGTTGTTCAATCCGGGGAAGGATTAGAGTGGGTGTGCTGATGACTATGTATATTGATTTGCTGCTTGTATTGTTTGCTCTTTCTCTTTCTTCTAAATAAAGAATTACAAAAAAAATATCTTGATAGTCAGCCTGACTCTACCAGACCCGCCCAAAGGTATAAATTATCCTTCCCCTCTCTACAAGGTATTCGCTATGCAGGCAAACTAGGAAAATCCCTTCTCTTCAGAATCACAGGTCTTTGGAACGACCTTACTACCCCGCTGCAGAACCTGGGCTCCCTCCAATTATTCTGCAAGCAACTGAAAACCTGGCTTTTCACTAAAATGTAATTCTATCCCCCATTACTCTTCTCTTCTATACATAAGTTCATGTAAACCTTTTTTTTTTCCTTCTCTTCCTATATTTTAAGTTCTTGTAAACCGTGCCGAGCTCCATAACATCCGTGGAGAAGATGCGGTATATAAACTTAAGGTTTAGTTTAGTTTAGCCTAGCAAGTAATCGGAAGTGGAATATACAGACAGCTAAGATGGAGTAATATGAGTTAGCTAGAAAATGAGGGTAACAAAGTAAAATTGCACATGCTGTCAGAAAAAGTGAGTGAAATTGAATTCAGCTAGAGTAAGAGTTCTTATGGAAGAGTGGGCAAAAAAGTGGCAAATGAGCTTCAACATAGAGAAATGCAAGGTCATGCATGTAGGAAAAAAGAACCCGATGTTCAGCTACAAAATGGGGGGATCGCTGCTAGGGGTAAGTAACCTTGAAAGAGACCTGGGGGTGATGGTAGATACAACATTAAAGGCGTCGGCACAATGCCTCAAGGAAAGCAAACCAAATGCTGGGTATCATTAAGAAGGGTATCACTGCCAGGACGAAGGAAGTCATCATGCCACTGTATCGTGCAATGGTGCGCCCGCATCTGGAGTACTGTGTCCAGTACTGGTCGCCGTACCTCAAGAAGGACATGGCAGTACTTGAGGGAGTCCAGAGAAGAGCGACTAAACTGATAAAGAGTATAGAAAACTTCTTGTATGCGGACAGGTTGAAAAAGCTGGGGCTATTCTCCCTGGAAAAGCAGAGACTTAGAGGAGACATGATAGAAACCTTCAAAATCCTGAAGGGCATAGAAAAGGTAGACAGGGACAGATTCTTCACACTGTGGGGAACCACAAGTACAAGGGGGCACTCAGAGAAATTAAAAGGGGACAGGTTTAAAACAAACGCTAGGAAGTTCTTTTTTACCCAGAGGGTGGTGGACACGTGGAACGCGCTTCCGGAGGGCGGGATAGGACAGAGCACGTTACAGGGCTTCAAAGAAGGTTTGGATAGGTTCCTAGACAATAAGGGGATCGAGGGGTACATATAGGAGTTGAGGTAGGTTATAGGAATAGTCAGAGACCACAGCACAGGTGATGGACCTGGAGGGCCGCCGCGGGAGTGGACCGCTGGGCGGGATGGATCTCTGGTCTCACCCGGCGGAGGCAAATTCTTATGTTCTTATGTTCTTAAGAGTGGATAAGCAAGTTCTGCTACAATACCGGCAGTTGGTGTTGGTTTTTGTGCGTGACTAGCTAATTAATTACTTGTTCTGTTAAAGGCCTGGGAAGAGAGCCAAGCTTTTACCTGTTTTTTTAAGGAACAGATAGTCTTGCATTATTTGAATCCTTCTGGGAGTGCATTTAGAATGTGAGGGCCATTCTGAAGAAGGCTTATTGGTAGGTATCACATCACGTGACTTCCTTTGAAGGTGCAGAGAGGAAATTCCTGTTTTCTTTTAAGTACTGTATTATAGACCGTTTCCTTTAAGGACCCTGAAGATTAGACACGGAGGGCCGGATTCAACAAACGGCGCTGATATCAGCAGCCATTTAAAAAATCTATGGGTCAATCATGCACCGGCACTGTTTTGTAGAATCGCGGCATTGTGAAAGGTAGGAAATTTGGGGTACAGTTGGACTCAACACAATACTGATTCCCCAAATACAAGCAACCTTCAGGAGCTGTCTCTGTCATCTACAATGACGCCGATGGCATATTGAAAAGACAAATCTTGTTACAATGGTTCACAGGATAATAACATCAATTCTGGATTACTGTAATGTTCTCTACATTCACCTGACTACAAAGGGTTTCCACCAGCTTACATGGGCAGGGATGTTTTTGCTTGGGATGGAGGAAGGGAATGAGCACTAGCTGACATTCCCTGAGGTTGGGACGGGGTGCAGGCTTGCCATGATCGCAACAGCAAAAGTCTGCTGGTTCTGGGGAGGCTTGCAATGACGGTGAAGTGGTAATACTACTAAGAAGGAGGGTGGTAGGACATCACAAGGGAGGAATGGTAGAATATAAACCCTCGGTTTATATTCGAGTTACCATTTTTCCCCTAAAATGGGGGTGAAAAAAATGGTACCTCAGTTTATATTCAGATAGGTTTATATTCGAATATATACGTACTTTTTTAGTAGTACGGATGAATAGTTCTACACTAATTGATTAGCGCAGCTACATTGTCGCAGTAGTGGCTCGCGTGCTAATTATGTGCTAAAATAAATAGGAAAAGCAGCAAAAATGGCCTTAGTACATGGGAATGACCTGCGTAAGGACAAGCTAATATAACTTTTTACCACATTTTGATAAAAGGGCCCCTTAGGAAATAGAGGAATAGCATAGAGGTTAGTGCAGCAGGTTTTGGACATGGGGACTTGGATTCAAGTCCCACTGCAGCTTTTTGTGACCCTGAATAAGTCACTTAACCCTCCATTGCCCCAGGTACAAAAACTTAGATTGTGAGCCCACAAGGGACAAAGTAACCCTCATATCACGTGTACAACACTGCCTTTACCTAGCAGCGCTAGGAGGGGAGTGTGGCATAGTGGTTAGAGCTACAGTCTCAGCACCCTGAGGTTGTGAGTTCAAACCTGCACTACTCCTTGTAACCCTGGGCAAGTCACTTAATCCTTCACTGCCCCAGGTATATTAGATAGACTGTGAGATAGGGAAAATACTTGAGTATCTGATTTGTAACCTGTTCTGAGCTCCCTTGGGAGGATGGGCTAAAAAATCAAATAAATAAAAAGTGTTGTCCTTCAACTAACATTGCTTTATATAATTTACAGCATTTTTAAACTGCCTGCAGATAACATTGTACCTGTGTGACCTGAAAGCTAAATTTCAGTGGGCAGCTTTCCATGGAGTGTTTTAGCTTGGGAAAGTGGATGCTCTATACCAGTGTCTCTCAAACTTTCTCAAGCCGGGGCACACTAAAAGTAGTGGCCACGGCTTGAGGCACCCATAAGTGTGCAGATGTCGCAGTGATGACATCATTCATATGCATGACATCACGTCGGCGTACGCACATGTGCAGAGGCCCTATAGATGGGTCCTGAGACGCCAGTAGGGAGTGCCAGCAGGGAAGAGGGCCGGAGAGAAGGAGAGGCACTGGTGCCAGCTGATTGTCTACAGATTGCCTACAACTACTTCAAGCTAAGTACCCCCTAAGTCTAACAAATATCAACTGAGTACCCAAACCAAGACCTCCCTAGGGCCACCCAAGCTCTGCCCCAGATCCCCTTTACTAATTGTAATGCAATTTTTTCCATTCATTTTTCATATACAAACAATATACACAGCAGATATAAATTCTCAAAACTGACACATTTCAATCACTATATTGAAAATAAAATCATTTTACTTACTGGCGATCCTCTGCAGGTTGCCGTAATTAGCTTTAAAAGTGAGCCCGGGAGGCCAGGGGGAAGCCAGAGGACGCTAGAGAGAAGGGGGAAACATGCAGGCCTTTGGCGAATTGGGCAGCATTGGCACTGTACTGTGTAAGGAAGTCAGCTGGCAGGCGCCTCTCTTCCTCCTCAGTGTGCCGCGGCACACTTGGAATCTCAGAAGGCACACAGTTTGAGAAACACTGTTCTATACCTACATGCTTTGTATTTGAAGTTTGAAGCTTGTTTGCCTCTGTGAAATATTTTGAAAATTACCCTTCTTAAGCTTATATAAATTGCAAAACCATATGTGCACAAAAAATAGATGTACCTAAAGATTGTGCCTGCTTTTTTACATAGCTTGAATGCAAGTATTCCTGGGGTATAATTTGGGTAGAGGCGGGATTACTGTGTATGATTGAATGCTTAGGGGATACATTTATAGAGGCGCTTTTCCATGAATATATCATTGTATGTGCATAAAACGCCTTATGAAATTACACTTTATGTAAAAGTATTTCCTGACAAGAATGAGTGAATTTTTAGGTGACTGGTTCTGTGGTAGTGTTCAGTGGCAGATTAGAGGCACAGTTGTGATTATACATGTTCATAAAATATGCTACAACTTTGCACAGATATATTAATACTTTTTCCTGTGCACATATAAATATATGTGAGCTGCAATTTATCAGGATTTGTGCTAGAATTTTATGTGTCTTCGTAAAATTAGCTCAAATTAGGTGTCTACTTGACCTTCCCACATAAATGGCCATTTAATCTATGAGAGCAATTGTATATTTGCATCAACTTAGAAGCTGGGGCAAATGCATGTACTCTTATTAGCATTTGTGCACTACTGGAAGGGATGGAAGATATGATAGAGGTGTGTAAGATCCTGGAACAGGTAGATATAAATTGACATGGTTTGGCAGACTAGATAGGCCTCATGGTCTTTACCTACCTTCATTTTTTGTTTCTGTACTGTTTCCAATAGTACAAGGACTAGGGGATTGCAAAATTAGATGACTAATGCCCTCTTTCACAAAGGTGCGCTAAGCATTTTAGCGCACAAATAGCATGCGCTAAATCAATATGTACACTAACCGCTAACGTGTCCATAGGATAACATGCACGCGTTAGCATTTAGTGCGTGTTTAATGCTCAAAAAAGCATAGTGCACCTTTGTAAAAGAGGGGGTAAGTAGTGCATTTAAAATAAATTGGAGAAAATATTTCTTCACTCAACCTGTAATTAATCCCCTCTTCTGTGAAACCGTGCTAGCATTTTTTAGCGCAGAGAGCCACGCTGAATGGCCCGCGCTGCTCCCGACAATCATAGGAACTCTATCAGAGTCGGGAGCAGCGCGGGCCATTCAGTGTGGCTCCCCGCGCTAGCGCGGTTTAGTAGAAGAGGGGGTAAGTGCTTGAATTAGTTACCATAGAATGTGGTAAATGTAATTTGCATTGCAGGGTTTTTTAAAAAAGTGTAGACTTTATTGATTACAACAATAAATAGAAAAAACCTGATGGTAACCTATTAATTAAATATAATTTAGAAAACCATCGGTATTAACCAAAATGACACGGAAGGTGCTTATTTAACTTTTTTCTCTTTATCTAATGTCTTTTATCCTATAAACAGGAACAAGCCTCAGATTGTGGCATTTTATCCATTCGGGGCTCTTTCAAAGAGAAAGACGGTTTTTCTTCTCTTACTCCTGTTAACATCACTGGCTTGAACCCATCCTCCTTTTCTTCAATCTTAAATTAATTTCTGCTAAAATACCTAACTGAATTATTATTGCCTTCTAATCTTATTACTTTCTGATGGTGTCAGGTCAAAAGCGCGCCGAGACAAAGGCGCGCGCAGACAACTGAGCGCAGTGTGGAGGCGCGCGCCGCAAAAAATTACTGTTTTTAGGGCTCCGACGGGTGGGTGTGGGGGGATCCCCCCCACTTTACTTAATAGAGATCGTGCCGCGTTGTGGGGGCGTTGTGGGGGGTTTGGGGGGTTGTAACCCCCCACATTTTACTGAAAACTTTACTTTTTCCCTGTTTTTAGGGAAAAAGTTAAGTTTACAGTAAAATGTGGAGGGTTACAACCCCCCAAACCCCCCACAACGCCGGCGCGATCTCTATTAAGTAAACAGGGGGGGCTCCCCAACAAACCCCCCCCCCGTCGGAGCCCCTAAAAACTGTAATTTTCTTCGGCGCCCGCCTCCGTCTTGCGCTCAGTTGTTGGCGCGCGCATTTGTCTTTCACGGGGTTGTCTATGAACCCTTTCTGATAAATTCAATATTTTAAATACTCAATTCCTAGATTCCTAAAAGGTTATTAATTCATTAATATTAAAGACCATTTGAACCTCAGAAACTCAGAACCGACAAAAGGGCACTAGTGCTCCGAACTGGCAAGAGTCTGTGTACAGCCTAGGTAAGCGTTGCTAATAAGACTTCCCTGACGCAGAGGGGATGTAATTTGACCCCGCAAAACGTAGGCCACGTTGGATTGAGAGTAGCAAGCAATGGCCCTGGTTCTTAAAGAGCACAAGAGCAAAAGCCAAGTACTTTTGGTTTCAAGAAGTTTTAAACGTTTCAAAAGTCATAATGAAGCTAAAAAAGTTTGCAGCACTAATGCATTTTTGTTAAGGTACTTTTGATACGGCACTTTAAAGTACTAGTACACTTTTGTCAGTTCTAAGTTTCTGCAATGTACTGTGAGGTTCAAATGGTCTTTAATATTAATGAATTAAACCTTTTAGGAATCTAGAAATTGAGTACTTAAAATATTGAGTTTATCAGAAAGTAATAAGATTAGAAGGCAATAATAATTCAGTTAGGTATTTTAGCAGAAATTAATTTAAGACTGAAGAAATAAAAGATTAATTGTATATGTTAAGGTAGGGAGGATGGGTTCAAGCCAGTGATGTTAATAGGAGTAAAAGAAGAAAAACCATCTTTCTCTTTGAAAGAGCCCTGAATGGGTAAAACTCCACAATCTGAGGCTTGTTCCCTTTTATAGGATAAAAGAAATTAGATAAAGAAAAAAAAAAGTTAAATAAGCACCTTCAGTTTGGTTTATACCGATGGTTTTGACTTTATTGATGAAATATGGTCTACTTTTTCTTTTCTTGGGATCCTCATAATCTTGTTTTATAGCATTTTTTTCTAGAGTAATTTGCTGTGTGTGTATTGATGCTTGTTTCCCTTTTGTATTTTCATCTTTGTCATTACTATACTAGTATTACTTGAATTTTCTTTTTTGTTAAATTGCATGTATAAATAAATTCTAAAGGTTTAGAGAATTTCCTAAAAGAAAAGGCCATAAACCATTACCAAATTAGATTTAGCAAAATCACTGCTTATTCTTGGGATAAGCAGCATAAAATCTAGGATCATGTCAGGTTCTTGTGACCTGGTTTTGGCTACCGCTTGGAACAGGATACTGGGCTTGATGGACCTCCGGTCTGTCCCAGTATGGCGATGCTTATGCAATTGCATAGCCAATTTTATAAAGGCTGGCACTATCTCAGTTGGACTATTGCAGACCTTTGTACCTTGAGCTTCCACAGATGAGGATGAAAGTATTGTAGTTAGTCCAGAGTTTGATACATCTATTATCACTGGCTTTCCTAGACATCGCATTACTCTGCATTTGCAAGATTTATATTGGTTACCCATTTTAGAAGATTTAGAATATTTATATTTATTAAATAGGCAGTCCAGGAAGGGCTATGGCTTACTAGTAGAGCTGCGGTCTCTGCATCCAGAGGTTGTGAGATCAAATCCCAGTGCTGCTCCTTGTGACCCTGGGCAAGTATCTCAATCCTCCAGTGCCCACCACTTTGAATGTAAGCCTTGAAATGCCAAAGCTACAAAAAGGTGGTGTTCCTGTCCCCTTTCTCTTTCCAACATGATATTCCATCAGTAACATATATCACAAGTCTACTATCCAACATGTTTGGTCTGAGAGTGAGAATACATTTTAAGGAGACAGCACAAATCCTGCAGGATCTCTGAAATGGAACAAACTTCCAATGTCATTGGGGCAGATACTGTACTTTTTAAACAACATTTGAAAACTTATATGTCCAGGCACGTGGGGGCAATTAATATTTTACGTTAGGTTGTCTTTGAGGAGACATGTATTGTTAGCCAATCTAGATTTTTTTTTATATTTTTATATTCTGTATGGATTTGTACGTGTCTGTTACATATGTACTGTATATTGGTTTTGCACGTGATTGTTATACGTCTAGTTTTTAGAGGGGATAGAAAAATAAAATAGGTGCCTTTTTGGACTTCTCACGTACTGTAGATGGCTTGTTATAAAATTGGGCCCACTGTTAGCTAGTAAGGAAAATCATTTTGCTTGATAGTTGATAACATGTGCCTCTGATGCAAGTGGAAAATCAAACGAGTTTTGTGTTTCATTAATTTTGCTTATGGTGTTTCAGCTGCGTATCGTAGTAATTTCTCCTAAACTCTCAGGTTTATGAGTCATAGTGAAAGGTATTTCAAACAAATGAAACAAAAACAAAGGCCATGCTTTCAACGGACACGAGAGAGAGATTCATTTAATGCCGAAGATTTAAATGTAAAATAAAACCAAACACCAATTAAGTGCTAATGTCGTGAGCTCTCTCTCTCCCCCTCCAAAGCACAGGCTTAAAGTTACACAGTAACCTATGAAACTTTGCACGTCTGCTTTGAAAATGAGCCCCAAAGCAAGATTTTATTTTATTTTTTTTAAACATACTGGAATACACAGTATATTTTAAGCACCCTTCTCTCTCTCTCTCCCTTTTTTTTCTCACAGTTGTGGACACAAAGTTCTGAAAGAAAAGTAATCCTTTTCAACTGTTTGACATATTGTAAAATTTTTAGCTATGTTCATTGCTTAGAAGTATGATTAAGCGACTTATCAAATTTTAAATAAAACTTGAAACTTCTTCCTCTCACATCAGTGCTTCTGCTAATTCTTCACTCCCAACATTCCAGTATGTGCTTTATTCACAACTGTCCTTACTCCGTTGCCAGCTGCACCAACACCATATACAACATACACAGCCAAATGTAGACTGTGTTCAGAAGTCTTGTAGCACACTGGGTCTTACCAGCCAGGATTATTTCACTTAATTCTGGTATTCCAGAAAACCAGCAATTGAAATACCTAGTATCTTGCTCTTCCACCTATCACCACATCCACTTCAGAAAGAAGTGAATCGTTGGTAAATTTATTTCAGGTTTCCTCTCCCTTGCCCTTTTCATGTTGTTTGTGGATTAATTTAGCAAATTGAGCTGCCAAAGGCAAGTTAAAATAGTCAAATATTTTGCAAGTAACAGAGAAGTGTGGCTGCCAAGTCATGGGATCACTGAGTGCGTAGGTTGCTTATTTTAGCTTACTGTTATGGGTCACCATTCACAGATCATCCTGCACCTTTAACTTGTCCCTTACAATGTATGTTCTTGGACAATTATTCGTGGAAGTGTGGGCCAGGGAGCTTTTATTTAACTGCTGGTTGTTTTCTCCTGACCCCTTTAGTTGTCATGCATAGACTCCCAAAGTAGAGTAATTGAAATAAAAATTTAGCATAGGGGGAAAAAAAAGTATGGTATGGAATACTGATAGATCTATGCCAGCTCAGATGCCTTCAGACATTGAGAAATTTTGCCAACAGCAGTAAACATATATCAAACTAAATATTCAGGCCATTTATAAACTTGATGTTGAAACACTTTGTGAAGGGTTGAGGGAGAGGGTGCCATAGGAAGAAACTTGAAAGAAGCCATGTGCCAAATTAGTAGCCGGCTTGAAAATGTGTTGACAGAATCTTCTGTTAATCATGCAGATTTCTGGCATATTGATGTGTTCAAAGCATAACGCCAAGGGGCAGCCTGTGTCTTGACAATGTGTGTGTACTGCCAGGCCATTGCAGGTTTAATTTTTTTCATACTCATACTTGTCCTTTATACTTTTTGAGAGCAGGTTACATTTTGTGTTAGTGGCTGCAGAACGCATTCCTTTGCTTTTCTTTGTGGGGTTGGGGGGGCGTAGGTTTGCTTTGTTTTATAATAAGGGAAGTTAATTTTGTACTATATTAATGCTTCAAGCTTTGTGATTTAGGCGGGCTTTTGCAAAGTTGTGTTTTCCAGCGGTGCACACTAAATGCCGAGCCGCCCATAGTTTATAGAAAGGGTGACTCTGAATTTAGCGTTCGGTGCTCAGCAGCACATCTTTGTAAAAGGACTTGTTAGTGTTAGCAAATGTAATAGATGGAATATTTGCAGTGCCGACTGTTGATTTATGACAGTGGTCTCAAACTCGCGGCCCGGGGGGGGCCACATACAGCCCGCCAAGTATTATTTTGAGGCCCTCGGTATGTTTATTATAATCAAAAAGGTAAAATAAAACAGTTTCATGATCATATGTTTCTTTAGCTATAAATTACAATATTATTATTAAAACTTAGCCAAAAGGAAAGATTTATAAACTATAAAGAGTTTTACCTCATGCAAAATTGTCACTTCTTTAATAAGACATTAACTATTTTTTTCTGAGGCCCTCCAAGTACATACAAAGCCAAAATGTGGCCCTGCAAAGGGTTTGAGTTTGAGACCACTGATTTATGGTGACTTTTGAATAAGGACCCAAGGTCCAAACCAGTGACTAGTTAAAAGTTGATGCTTACTTAAATTATCAGACTCTATAGAGTGCACTAAGTGAGCATGTGGCAAATGATGTAAAAATCTTCCATATTTAGGCACAAGACATGGAGGACCTTTATGGTCTGATTATATAGACCTAAATATGTTAGCTTTTACTAGAGGCTTTTGAGGCATCAAAATAAAATCAAACGCTTTAAAATCATAAGTGTTCGAGGCTTGTGCGGTTAAGACAGAGCTTACAGGAATGGGGCAGGGATAGTAACAGCAACAAAACTCGGAGGGATGGGAAAACTTGTGGATTAGGAATTGGTTATTGGATAGAAAGCAGAGGGTAGAGTTAAATAGTTATTTTTCTCAGTGGCGGAGAGTAAACAGTGGAGTGCTGCAGGGATCTGTACTGGGACAGATGCTATTTAACTTATTTATAAATGATTTGGAAGTTGGAACGACGATTGAAGTGATCAGATTTGCAGATGACACTAAACTGTGGAGTAGTTAATATGATGTTTAAATGGTAGGACAGAGAGCAAGCATGTGAATTAGAATGCTGCTACACTGTCCGGAGCCCTGACGCAGCTTGTTAGCGAAACGGCAGCTAGCCCAATGTCTGTCGATGAGGACTGGCAGGGATATAATGACATTTAAACATCATATTAACTGCTCCACCTACAGCTAAGTAGTTTTGACATATTTTGACATATTTTTTTGAAAAATTCGAAGTGTCTTGCTGTGGGTAGGAGGGGGATTAAGAGCCGGTGAAGATTTTTTTTCCCTTTCCAGTGCGGCAGCGACTAACTGTTACGCAAGGGGATCTGAGGCTCTCCCCTTATCATTTACTATTTCAATAAGTTTTGAAGTGTATGAAACTTCCAATGAAATCGTGGTGTAATTCAATTTACTTTTGAGCATAGCAGTGAGAAAGTTATAGGACGTAGAACAAGTCACTTAATCCCCCATTGCACCAGGTACATTAGATAGAGTATGAGCCCACCGGGACAGAGGGAAAAACACTTGAGTACCTGAATGTAAAACCACTTAGACTATAAGTGGTATATAAATGCTTAAATAAAAAAATAAATACATCTCAGTAACATCAACACAAAATTCCTCCTCTGCCAGATACTATATAGTAACACAAAACCCTGTAAATAAGCTATCCAGAAACCATGCAAGAAAACACAACCTATAAATAGCAGATCTGCAACATTTCTCATTGAGGCTGGTGGCAGTAGTTATCATTGGGGTAGTGGGGAAGTAGAAATAAAGGCCAGTTAATGGGGATTTCAGGTATTTAACTCTGGGTCTCTGCTGCTCTCCCCAGCTTGCAGGCACAGGTAGTTAGGTAAAACACAGACTTGCTGTCTATGTCAAATATTTTGTGACACATCTACATGTCCCAACACATTGGTTGAGAGTCATCGGTTGAGAGTCGCTGGTCTAAGCGGTTTACAAGATATATTGGGAAGCACATTAAATGGGTTTGATGCAAAGAGACATACAGGAGGAACAAAAGGCAAAGTTACAATTAGTTCACAAGGAGCTAGTTATGTGTGATAACTGTTAACACATTAGATAATGTAGTACAGTTAGTACCCTCTGAATAGCTGTAGTTACTGCATTGTGCAATCTGTAATGCAGTTAATGCATAATGACAATTCCTCTGCATTAACAGAATTAGAAACTGCTGGGAATATGCCCAACAGTTGATACTGAGGTTTTGCTATTACTGTCAATTTTGCAAATAAAACATTTTAACTACAACAATTGACCTCCTTTAGTAAATAGGGTCTTATGGAAGAAGGAAACATATAACTAACTTTTATTATATAATGTTAACTAGTTTTTTGGGGTTTTTTTGGCCCCAAGTTTCAAGTTTATTAAAAAAAATTTATACCGCTCAATCAGACTTCTGAGTGGTGTGTTTTTTTTATTGCTTCATTATTTCAATAGAAAAAGTTTGATTCAATGCCATGTGTGTCATTATCAGCTTGTTATTTTATCACAAATCCCTTGACCTAATTGTCCAGCTTTTAAAAAAAACTAGTCTTAATTACTGTATATACTCGAATATAAGTCAATCCGAATATAAGTCAAGACCTCCATTTCCCCCCCCCCCCAAAAGGAGGAAAAATGGTTGACTTGAACATAAGATGGGGGCTTAATATTCAAGTGTCATGCCCTTCCAGGATCTGCAACCAGTGTCCTCTCCCTCACACGCTCCCCTGCCAGGCTCTGCACTCAGCCCCCCTCCCGGCCAGGCTCTGCACCCAGCCCCCTTCCAACCCTGCCCTACCAGGCTATGCAGCCAGCCCTCCTCTCTGCCAAGCTATGCAGCCAGTTCCCCTCACTACTTGCCAGGCTCATGCACCGCACCCTGTCCCCTCTTCCTGCCAGGTTTTGCACTTCACCCTGTCCTCCCCTCCCTGCTAGATTCTACACTACCTCCTCTTCCACCTCTGGTAGTCTAGTGGTAGGCTGGGACAGGAGAGATCCCTCCTGTCTCCCATCCCGGCCCAGACAATACAAATTCCCCCCCCCCCTCGTGTACGTTCTGTGATATCCCTTGTGGTCCAGCGGTGTATGGGCAGGATCACGCTCCTGCCCTTTGCACCACCTTTCGGGCTCAGGGCTCACGGTGCGCAGGCATGCAGGAGAGAGCTTCTCAAGCTCCCATGTGGCCCTGCGCCGTTAGCTAAATGGCTGCTGCCAGTTCTTGCGAGACTCACAGGACCTAGTGATAGCCATTTAGCTAGCGGTGCAGGGCCACGCAAGAGCTCGAGAAGCTTGCTTCTGTGTACTGTGAGCCCCGAACCTGGAAGGAGGTGTTCAGGGCAGGAGCGTGGTCCCTACCCATACACCGCTGGACCACCAGGGATAACACAGAAGGTACACTGGGGGGGGGGGGGGGTTTAAAAAAAATGATTTGTATCGGCCGGGATGGGAGACGAGAGGGATCTCTTCCTTCTTGGTCTATTGGAGGCCTGCATCAAGTCGGGCAGGGGGGTCAGGTGATAACCTGAATATAGGATGAGACCCCCATTTTTGGGCCATTTTATTGGCCCAAAAATCTCGTCCTATATTCGAGTATATACGGTATTTGCTCTTGTAGTTTTGAGAGGAGAGACTGAGGTGAAAGAAGTGAAGTATTGCTTATGCACAGGTGTTTTCTCGTACAAAGAAAATGCATTGTACTACTTTTCATTTTGTTGAGTTGCACTGCTGCACACTTACAGGCAGATGTATTAGAAGACCTTTCTAGGGCCATAAATCTGATTTTGCCAGACTGACAGATTCTTTGGGTATATCCTCTCATCTACTTGTTCTTGTCATCTTCTCTGATAGATAAAGGCAGCAGGAAATAAAGCTGCTATACTTTTGATTTTGAACTGCTCTTAACTCTCTCTCTCTCTTGTGTTCAGAGTGTGTAGTCCCTGCATTTTTGTTTCATTTTGACAGGCTGTTTGAAAAACCTTCTGTTCATTGTTTTCACTATTCCATTTCATTTTATCTATATGCATAATTGATCTTGTGAGCAGAAATTTATCATTTACACACAAACACATGATCGATCTACCTGCAATAAAAACAAACTTAACATTCTTAAAATGTTGACTTGTGTTGATGCAAGAAAAGAAACAAAATGGCACTGAATTTTTTGCATTGCAAACAACTTTTGATTTTGTTATGAGGTCTGTGTTGGGTGGGGTTGAAGTAGGTCCAGGATGGGTCCCACTCTGAAGTCAGTAACAAAAAGAATATTACTTTGCCCTTTGATTAGAGGCCAGAGAATAAAATGTGCCGTTGAAGAGAAGCTCTTTTGAATCAGTGAATGCACTGCATGCTTTAATGAGTGTCTAGAGGAACTCAGAAGAACATCCTGGAAGGAAAATTGTTATTACTGAGCATATTACAAGCATGTATATTAGACACAGCTTGTGCCAGATCATCTTATTTGAAAAGTTACAGCTGTTTGTTTCACTGCTTCCTTATTTTTCCCCATCTGCTCTCCCTTCTTCCCAATGAGTAAATATAAATATTTTATAAGAGGGCATCTAGGATGTTGAAGGCATATAGGTGCATATGCTGTACCTATATAGATTATGCCTGCTTCAAGGCATGTGCATCTTTTTTTACTCAAGTTTGTGCCCTGCCCAGCCTCCACCCCTGTATTGTCTGTAGAGTCTAGATCAGAGGTAGGCAATTCCAGTCCTCGAGAGCCACAGGCAGGTCAGGTTTTCAGGATATCCACAATAAATATGCATGAGATAGATTTGCATCTCACGGAGGCAGTGCATGCAAATCCACATCATACATATTCATTGTGGATATCCTGAAAATCTGACCTGTCTGTGGCTCTCGAGGACTGGAATTGCCTACCCCTGGTCTAGATTATCTGATGTTAGACAGTTGAATAATCAAAAAGTCATATAATACAGAAAAAGTGGATGAGGGGTAAAAAAGAGGCATGCTGAAAATTTCAAAGAGGACTCAAATTAGCTGGTCCTATATGGCTATAGCTATGAAGCTCTTAAACCAAATACCATATATGTAGCTTCGCACTAGAATTTTCAAAAGCAATAATATTCTCTACAGGGACCTTCAGATATTTGAAACTTTCTGATTCAAATGCTAGTCAGCATAAATCCAGTATATATCTTCATTGGTCTGAATTTTTCTTTTAAAAAATTTTTTAAATATTGTTTTAACCGAGCATCTTAGGAATATTTCCTCCCATAGTACAATATATCATTTCTTTCTTTCTTTTTTTCTTTGATAAGTGAAAGTGAAGTATTTATCTTTTCTAGATATATTCACAGAACCTCCAGCACTTCATGTTTGGTTGCTTCTGTTTTAAGGCTTTGTTTGGTTTAGCTCCCAAGTATATAATTAAACTTTTCTCTTTTGCAACCAACAAACATAAAAGAAACTCACATCTGAATTTTGTTTTTCCACCTGTTAAAGGATGTAAACTTAAAAAAACATCATCAAAACCTTTTTTCATATCAAGCAGCGTTATGGGGTAAGGATTTAGAACAATTGCTTTTGCTTACTGACACTTATGGGGAATTTAGGAGACATCTAAAAACATATCTGTTTTCGAAGTATTTAGGCAGCTAATTCTTAAAAATGTTATTATGCACTATTTTGATCATTTTAGTTCTATTCAACTTCTTTTATTGTTGTTATTTTTTTTTTTTTTTTAACTATTGTAAACCGCATAGAGTTTTACGGCCTTGCGGTATATAAACTGATTATTATTATTATTATTCAACATTTCTTCTCTCTGTGCAGCAAGCCTTTGACATAATGCTTTCCTGAAGTAGCCAGTGAGGCGAAACATAGCGTTTGGCTTGCTGCACGGAGATGAGAAATGTTGAAGTGCTGGAGGTTCTAGGAATATATCTAGAAAAGATAAGTATTTCACTTTCACTTATCAAAGAAAAAAAGAAAGAAATTATATGGGGGTCCTTTTACTAAGGCACGCTAACCAATTTAGCAAATGCTAAACGCTAATGCGTCCATAGACTATAATGGATGCTTTAGCATTAAGCGTGTGCTAATATTTAGCGAGCGCTAAAACTGCTAGCATATCTTAGTAAAAGGACCCCTTATTGTACTATGGGAGGAAATATTCCCAAGATGCTCGGTTGAAATAATATTTAAGAAATTTTGAAAAAGTAAACAGAAAAATCCATACCAATGAAGACATACGTATATTAGATTTATGCTGACTAGTGTTTGAATCAGGAAGTTTCAAATATCTGAAGGTCCCTGTAGAGAATATTATTGCTTTTGAAAATTCTAGTGTGAAGCTATATACAGGCAGTCTCTGGTTTAAGAACATCCGACTTATGTCAAACTCATACTTACAAATCGGGATCCTGCCTCTCCCTTCCTGTGCCAATGCACCCCTTCTTCATCTTCCTGTCCAAACACAACCCTCCTCCTCTCTTCCATGTCACAACATGCCCCTCGTCCTCTTTCCCTCATTCTGCATCCCAAATTCGTGCCACCCTCCTTCCCTCACGTGGGTGTTTACCTCATATGGCCGGCTAAGGCTCCCTCCTCCCAATTACACTTCTCTTTGCAAAGCTATGACCAGCGGCTCCTGCACGTGGCCCGCTGACCCAGAACTCTTCCCTTTAATGTCAGGAAAGGCTTCTGGGTCAGCTGCGAGCTACTTGCAGGAGCCGTGGCTTGCGACTTTGCAAAGAGAAGTGCACAAGTGCACAAGGGAAGGAAGCACAAATTTGGGAGGCAGAACGGAGGTAAAGACAACGAGGGGCGCATTGGGACATGGAAGGGAGGAAGAGGCATTTGGACAGGAAGGGAGGAAGAGGTGGTGCGTTGCACAGGAAGGGAGAAGCAGTGTTGCGTTGGGACACAGAAGAAAGGGAGGGAGCACAAAGTTCGGACAAAGGATGGAAGGAAGGAAGAAATGAGGGAGGGAAGCATGAACTTGGGACATAGGATGGAACAATAGAGGGAGTGAAGGAAAGATTTGCTGAGGTGGGGAGGGAATAGAAAGGGAGGAGTGTTGGGCATGGACGTCTGAGTGAGAGGGAAAGAGATGGTGCACATGGAGAAATGGAGGAAGAGGTGAATTGTTGGGCAACCAGGCGGAAGAGGGAAATATTGGACATGGTGGTGGGAGAGGCATGAGGTACAGATGCATGGGGAAGAGAGATGAGAGGGAGAAATATTGGATGTGGTGGAGAGAACAGTGGGATGGATGAAGAACAAAAGTATGTGTAAACCTATCTTTTCTTTCTATTTAAATTACAGTACTTTATTTTGAGGACTGTTTCTTTAATGTTTAATGTTTTTATAGATTGTGTACCGTACAGGATCCGAGTTACATGAAAATTCAACTTATGAACGGTTTAAAAATGGAACTCGTTCTTAGCCCAGGGACTGCCTGCATATGGTATTTCAAAGAGGAAGCAATAACAAGAGTTTATAAGATTAATGAGCCCAAAAATCTTACCTAATACTTCTGTCTCTTGACTAAATGTGACATTGAGAAAGAGAGAAAAATTCACATGTAAATCACTAGCGATTATGTGATATAACCTAGTGTGTCGGATAAGCAAGACTCTTCTGTATATACTACTGAACAGAACGAGGGCCGTTCAATAAGTATCAGAACTTTATTCATAAAAAATACTCGTATTCAGATATAACAATCTAATACTAATCTCTTTCAATCTAATACTAATCTCCCATTGGGCTGCCACACACTTCTTCCAACGGTTCTGCCACTGTCGGAAGCAATGCTGGAATGCCTCTTTTGAGATTGCTAGAAACTGGTCTGTTGCATTCTGCATGATGTCTTCTCTTGACTGAAATCTGGTCCCTTTAAGGGGCATTTTCAGATTGGGGAAAAGCCAGAAGTCACAGGGAGCCATGCCGGGAGAGTAGGGAGGTGTGTTGTGTTTGGCCAGGAAACTCCATATCAAATTTGAAGAATGGGCAGGTGCATTATCGTGATGGAGCTGCCAATTGCCCGCTGCCCATAGGTCTGGCTGTTTGCATCTCACAGTGTTATGAAGGTGATGCAGAACCTCTTGGTAGTACCCCTTGGTGATGGTTGTGCCATGTGGTGTGTACTCATGATGAACCACACCACTGGAGTCAAAGAAGACGGTCAGCATGACTTTGACATTGCTGCGGACCTGCCTTGCTTTTTTTTGTCCTCGGGGATGTTGAATGCTTCCATTTTGATGACATCAACTTGGTTTCTGGGTCGTACCCATAAACCCAGGACTCATCGCCAGTGATCACTGTGCTGAGGAAGTTGAGATCACTGTTCACAGTCTCCAGCAAGTCCTGTGCAATCTCCAAACGGAGTTGCTTCTGCTTGATCTTTAGCAGCTTTGGCACGAACTTCACTGAAATTCTCCTGAAGCCCAAATCCTCAGTTAAAATGGAATGAACGGATCCAATGCTGATGCTCGCCTCGTCTGCAAGTTCTCTGATTGTAATTTGACGATCCTGCATCACCAGAGTCCTCACTTGGTCAATGACGATCTCATTTCTGGATGTGCTTCACTCTCCACTGATGGGCGGCCATCTCTGAAGCGGTTGTACTACTCCTTTATCTGTGTGGTGCCCATTGCTTTGTCCCCAAAGGCTTGTTGAATCTTGCAAATCGTTTCCACTTGGGAATCGCCAAGCTTTACACAAAATTTAATGCAGTAGTGTTGTTTTTTTTGTAATTTTGCCAAAAATGAAAATTGGACGGTGCTCACTTAAACTTCCTCACTCATCAGCGGTCTGCCGGCGACTGACAGCTTCTGTAGGTGGGAAAATATTCAAGCATGTGCATTAAGGTCACTTACATACGTGCACCAGACCACACCTCCCTAGTTTTATTTGTTTACACAAGAAAAATTACGGTCTGATACTTTTTGAACAGCCCTCGTATGTGCTATACTTTAATAGAATGTATCTTTAAGTGTGTGGACAGTTTTATAAATGCTTGTTTCTGGGTTTTACATGCAACATAAGAACATGAGAATCGCCTCTGCTGAGTCAGACCACAGGTCCATCGTGCCCAGCAGTCCGCTCCTGTGGCGGCCCCCAGGTCAGCGACCTGTAATTGATCCTTTATTTAAGACATTCTGACCTGTATAGTACCTGATCTAACAATACCCTTCAATCCCCTTTTCCTTCAGGAACTTGTCCAACCCCTTTTTGAAACCCAAAATTGTACTCTGCTCTACCACCTCCTCTGGAAGTGCATTCCAGGTATCCACTACCCTCTGAGTGAAGAAGAACTTCCTAACATTTGTTCTGAATCTGTCTCCCTTAAATTTTCTTGAGTGCCCTCTCGTTCTTGTTAGCCTGGCCAGTCTGAAGAATCTGTCCCTCTCTACCCTCTCTACACCCTTTATGATATTGTAAGTTTCTATCATGTCCCCTCTAAGTCTCCGTTTTTCCAGAGAAAAGAGCCCCAGTTTCTCCAGCCTCTCGGCATATGGAAGGTTTTCCATGCCCCTTATCATTTTTGTTGCTCTTCTTTGGACTCTCTCGAGTGTCGCCATATCCTTCTTAAGGTACGTCGACCAGTATTGAACGCGCACCATCGCCTGATATAACGGCAGAATAACTTCTTTGGTTCTGGTAGTGATTCCTTTTTTGATAATGCCCAACATTCTGTTCGCTTATAAATTTATCCTATAGTGCATGTTTTTAATTGTGTTCTCCTTTAATTGGAGGAGAAATATTGCATCAAATTGACTTTTCATATAGGAGTTAATATTTGAAAGCATTTACCTGGATTGTAGCATCTGCTACCCGTTTAAATGCCCCTAAGAAAGATCTTTAGGAGGGAAGTTACCATTTCAACATGCACAACCATTAAGACAGATTATTTTAACAGAAGTCATACTATTTTAGCTCATGATCTCATTGTATAAAACAGGTCTGTGGAGTTGGAGTCAGAAAAAATGTACTATCCCTGACTCCAGCTTCAAAATAAAAGCTTACATTATAATATATGGTCAATTTATCATTTTATACTTACATATATATATATATTTTTTTTGTCTTGATCTAAAGTATTGGTAAATATATTTACCAATAGTTTTGATCCAGTACAAAAAAATGTAAAGCCTAATATCTGTTGAAGTTGAAAGTTTGATATGCTGACTCCATAGCAGTGGTATAAAATGAGACATCAGGGCCTGTCTTGATAGTTCCCCCCCCTCTCCCCCTCCCTTTCGGTATCTGGTGCTTGCTCACCCTGCGCTGCTGTAACTCTTTGGCTGTCGGCTGCATGAGTGAAGCAAACGCGCTGCCTTCCGTTACCTGGAAGCTGTCTCTCTGCCTCTGCTTCCTGTTTCCGCATAGGCTTTGAATATCGACTCCTTAGTTTTTAGCTTACCCAATTTGACACTTTTAACACTCTTTGTTTTAAAAATCTTTCCCCAATAAATTTGTGCATGTAGTGCTCTTCCTTCTTCCAAGGCAAGAGATACTGTACTGTATATTTCAGAAATAAGTTGCTGTTTTTTGTGCTAAATGCTATGAGTTTTTGTTTCTAAAAAGCCCACGGATCCGAGCAGTGTTTGGGGGATATAGCACTCTAGCCATTAAACATTAAAACTGTTTTGACCCTTTTCTTCTCTTCTACTTTGATGTTCAGGCCGCTAATCTTCAGGATCGTAAAAGCTTATCCGTTTCATAGCTAAGCTAGAACATAAGCCATCTCAGAAACATTAGATGATCTCTTTCCCAGATGCAGCAAATAAGATGAATCCTGAAAACCTGGGCTGGCTTGCCAAACCACCCCTCCCCCAATCCTTTAAATATATTTCTCAGTTTGCATTTTGATAGCAGTTTAGCAATGTTGTCCTAGGTTGGGTGACGGGCATAATTCACCTTTCTTTTTTTTTTTTTTTTTTCAGGCACTGTAAACAAGTGAAATGGTTTAATGGCTCCATAAAAGGCACTCTGCGCTGATAGCCGAGATTGTGCCTTGTAGTAATGGATTTTGGTGGGGGTGGGGGAGGGGTCCTGGCAGAAGTAAATAGATTCAGAATGAATCTTTGAGAGGCCCTGATGTATTTCAAGTGCCTACTGTTTCTCCGTGTGCATTGGAAGATGGATTTAAAGAGCTGGTGAGACCGTAGCTTAATCAGCATGCCAGTTTCTCTCTCGCTGGTAGAGGGATACCAACTTGGATTAAATGTTTTTACGCACTGATTTATTTGAATCTGTTTTAAATGATTAGTTGATTTATATGGGAGGAGATATGTTTGTTCTATAGTGCTGATGTCCACACACTGCTGTAGTTCAAAGGAAATGGGGACTGATTGCAACACACATCTAATTTGGCTGTGGGAACCAAGAGAACAAACATTGCCTTTGCTTTCAGAGCTTGACTTCTTTGATTATGTACAACCATGTGATGCAAATATAGAGAAAACTCTAAGCATCGGTATCCAATATATCTAAGACATAAGTATTCAACCGAAGGTGATGAGCATTTTGCTAACCACTGCTGGTGTTATTCCTGGATATTCAGTGTCTGGCCATGTCCAGGCTTCGGCACTGAATATCTGTTTTTTGTTGTTTTTTTTTTGCAGCACCGGCTAACACAGAGCCGGTTAAGTCGATGTACAGAACTTACATAACCGGCCATAGGTTACTGCATAAACCCCCTCTTTTACTAAGGCGCACCGGCCGATTTAGCGCGCTAAATGCTAATGTTTCCGTAGAATATAATGGACGCGTTAGCATTTAGCACGCGCTAAATCGGCTAGTGTGCCTTAGTAAAAGGACCCCAAAGTTAGGACTGAATATTTATTCAGTCCCATTTGCATGGTTACCCTGGCCGGTTAAGTGCTGACTCCGCACCAGAATGCTCCCAAAAGAGCCAATTTTAATGTAAACTGTTCTGAGCTCCCCTGGAATAAAGGTATAGAAAATGAATGAATAAATAAATGCATCGTTTTGAATATCGACCAGTAAATGTCTTGAAGTTTCCACAGACATTGCTTTACAGCTGACAGGGCCTAGATACTATCCCTGCCTTCCCTATATTCCCCTACTTTAGTACCAAATGAGGAGGCCTCCATTGGTCTATTGCAGGGGTGCCCACACTTTATGGGCTTGCGAGCTACTTTTAAAATGACTAAGTCAAAATGATCTACCAACAATAAAATTAAAAAAAACAAAACACAAAGCACACTGAAAGGCAGAGAAAATGTTAATTATTCATATTCCGGGTTTTTTCAAAGAGGTCACGGCAGATGAATCTATGCAATGTCTCCTCAGTAACAAAATACAAAAATAGACAAATACACCCCTTCCCTTTCTACTAAACCACAATAGTAGGTTTTAGCACAGGGAGTTAAGCTGAATGCCTCGTGCTGCTCTCAATGCTCATAGGCTCCCTGCGCTAAAAAACGCTATTGCAGTTTAATAAAAGGGAGCCATAGTGCAAAATATAGACAGCAGATATAAATTCTCAAAACCGATACATTTTGATCACTAAATTGAAAATAAAATCATTTTTCCTACCTTTGCTGATTGGTGATTTCATGAGTCTCTGGTTGCACTTTCTTCTTCTGACTGTGCATCCAATCTTTCTTCCTTTCTTTCAGCCTCCTGTATATTTCCTCTCCTCCAGACCTCATTCTCTCCCCCAACTTTTTCTTTCTGTCTCCCTGTTCCCCCTTCTTTCTGTCTCCCTGTCTGCCCCCTTTCTTTCTTTCTCCGTGCCCTCCCCCAAGCCACTCGGTTTGCTGCCACCGCCATCGGGGAACAGTCCCCAAGTCACCGCCGTCCCAAGCTTTCCCTGCAGAAGCGTCGCGCTGACCAGCATTCCGCTCCCTGACGTCAATTCTGACGTAGGAGAGGAAGTTCCGGGCCAACAAGGCATTTCTCCTCATTCCATCCAGCCTGAGCCCCATCTCTCCTTGATCCAGCATTTCCCTTTCTGTGTCTGTCAGAATTACCATTCCACCTATTTTCCAGCATCACCCTTCTTTGTGTCCATCTCACCTATATCCCTATCTCACCACTTTTTCAGAATCTTCATTTGTCTCTGTCCTTGTCTTTACCCCATGTTCACCATTTGCCCTTTCAATGTCTTTATCTCCCCCCCCCACACACACTTTTTCAGCATTACTTCTATGTCTCTATTCACCTCCTCTTCATGTCCCCTCTGTATCTCTATCCTTATTCAGTAGGTCCTGCTTACCCTTTCTCTTCTTTGTGTCACTATCTCCATTTTCAGCTTTCCCCCCTTTTCCTTTGTTACTGCACCCTGTAGCCAGAATCTTTCCACCCTCCCTCCACTCCGGCCCAGCCCAGTATGAAATATTTCCTTTTGTTTCCCTCCCCTCTCTCTCTCTCTCTCTTCTGCTCCCTCACCCACGAGTCCTGCATCTGGCCCTCTCCCTCTCCTGGCAAAACCCCCCTGCTCCGCGGCTCTCTTAAGCAACTCGTCAGCAGCGGTGATCAAGACAAGCTGCCGACATCGAGGCCTTCCCTCTATGAGTCCCGCCTTTGTGGAAAAAGGAAGTTGAAACAAGCGGGACTCGCAGAGGGTAGGCCCCGACGTCAGAAGCTTGTGTCCATCGCTGCTGCTGAGTTGCCGAAGAGAGCCGCGGAGCAGGGGGTGTGGCCGGAAGCAGGTAGAAGGAAGAGGGCTGCTGGAAGAGGTAGAAGTTGCGAGTATGACACCGACCCGGGCCAGGATGATTTCTTTTTCAGGCTGTTGCTGCTGCTGCTGCCGCCACCACGCCCCCCCCCCCCCCCAAATGACAAAAACAGCCTAATGCCCGGCGTCGGCGTCTTTGACGTCGGGGAGAGGAAGGCTGATAGGCCCGGTAGATCGGGACGGCAACACGAGTCTATCTCAGAGCCCGGGATGGGCTCTGGGATCGACTCAAGTTGCCTTCCTGAGCTACCGGTCGATCGCGATCGACGCGTTGGGCACCCCTGGTCTATTGGATCACTGTTAAAACATGTCCTTAAATCTGACTTAGGTTTATTTTTGTTGATGAATGGCAAGGTTTTGCCCACTGGTGCATGGAAGAATTTTCTGGTTTCATTTCATCCGAGTTTTAAGGTCTACTCGGATAATTAACCCTGTGAAGTAGTATCTAAGAATCTAAGGTTAAATTTGCAAAAGCTGAAAAGTAAATGACTTCAAGATAAATAAAAGCGTAAGAACATTTCTTTGAGGACAAACAAGACAGCAAGTCCTCTCAAATGAGCAACATCATCGGAAGTTGCTTTCCTAGTTTAAATTACTCTAGAAGCCTTTTGAGAAGCCGGACTTCAGACTTTGCATTCAGGCAGTTTCCTACTTTCACTTTTGCACTAGATCTCCCTTAATGTTTGTTATTTCACAGGCTGAATGGATAAGGAGACCATACGTCCCGTTTTGAACGGGACAGTCCCGTTTTCGGATCCCCTGTCCTGTTGTCCCCACACACAGCTTCGAGACGCCAAAATGTCCCGTTTTCAGGGACAGCGTCCCGAAGTTGTGCGCGGGGACAACGGGACAGGCGATCACTTCCTGTCCCTCCCCTGCCGCACCAAAAAAAAAAGCCTCCCTCCAGGCCCGATTTAAGTCCACCGCCGCTGCTCCTATGCTGCCTCTACTCGCACCCGGAAGCCTTCTTCCCGACGTCAATTCTGACGTTGGAGAGGACGTTCCGGGCCAGCCAATCGCTGCCTGGCTGGCTCAGAACGTCCTCTCCAATGTCAGAATTGACGTCGGGAAGAAGGCTTCTGGGTGCGAGTAGTGGCAGCAGAGGAGCAGCGGCAGTGGACCTAAATCGGGCCTGGAGGGAGGCTTTTGTTTTGCGGGGGGGGAGAGGGGGGAAAGGAGGCAGGCAGGCTGGCTGGCTGACTCTGGGGAATGGAGGGAGGCAGGCTTTGGGGGAGGTAGGTAGGCAGGCTGGCTGGCTCTGGGGGAGATAGGCAGGCAGACTGGCTGACTTTGGGGGAGACAGGCAAACTGGAGGAGGTAGGCCAGCAGGCTTTTTGGGAGGGAGTGGGACAAAGGTTAGAAGGCAGTGAGGGGACATAGGAAGGAAGGATGAAGGAAGGAGAGAAAACGGCAGAAAAGGGAGGGGGGTTGTAAGTAGAAGAAAGACTAGAGAGATAAAGGCCTGGACCAAAGGGGAAAGACAGGAGGCAGAAGCAGGACTTTAGGAGGTGCAGACAAAGGGGGAGAGCCCCTGATGAAGAGCAGAGAGAGAGACAAGATCATAACAGAGGAGGGAGAGAGGGAGACCTAGAACAAAGGTACAAAGGAGAACTGACACTGGATCTGGGGGCACTAAGGACATAGGAAGGAGGCACTGGGGGCACTAAGGACATAGGAAGGAGGCGCTGGGGACACTAAGGACATAGGAAGGAGGCACTGGGGGCACTAAGGACAGGAAGGAAGGAGGGAGGGAATAGAAAGGGATAATTGTTGGGCCTGAGTGCAGAAAGAAATGAAAGATAGGATGCACAGTCAGAAGGAAACGAACCAGAGACTCATGAAATCACCAGACAGCAAAGGTAGGAAAAATGATTTTATTTTCAATGCAGTGATAAAAATGTGTCAGTTTTGAGAATTTATATCTGCTGTCTATATTTTTTTACTATATTTGTCTATTTTTCTATAGTTACTGAGGTGACATCGTTGAAAACCCCCCAAATATAAATGATAATTAACATTTTCTCTGCATATAGGGTGCTTTGTGTTTTTTAAAATTTTATGGTTACCATTATGAAATAATAAGATATTGTGTGTACATGAAAAATGAATGGAAGAAATTAGGGGCGGGGCTAGTATGTGATTGGGGGTGGGGCTAGGGTGGGATTGGGGTGGGGCTAGGGTGGGATTGGGGCGGGACTGAATATTAATAGATGTCCCATTTTGATGAAAAAAATAAATGGTCACGTTATGAATGGATATATCCTGGTGTTTTCATTTGAGCAGTGCTTCTTAAATCCAGTACCCTGCCAGATAGATTTTCAGGATATTACAGAAATTTACAAGCACTGGCTCTTTGGTATGCAAATCAGTATCATTCATATTCATTATAGATATCCTGAACACTGGACTGGCTGGGTGTTCACCAAGAACTGGGTTGAAAGGCACTGCTGTAGTGTTCAAATGTTCTTTTTTTTTTTCTCTCTTTCCCGTCATGTAGACTTGAAAGCATTTTCCCCATTAGCTGACATTTTCAGTTGCATTTGTTTTCTTTCTTTCTTTCTTTTTTTTTTTTTTTTGTTTTAACATACCTATTCAGACCTGGTTAAAGGTCTGGTGGTATCCAGTCAGGTATACTTTTTTTAAAATGAAGTAATTTGCTTTTGCTGTGACTGTGGCTTTATTTTTTGATTACATGTTCAAGAAAAAAGCTTCCAGTAACCTAAGAAATGTAGGCGGTGTGGTGGTTGCATTGTCTTGAGCCCAATCACAAACCTTCTTAATGTCGTCCGTACTCTCAGTTGACAAAGGTGAATCATGGCAGTGAAGATTTGAGGATCTTTGTTGTTAAGACTTCACCCATTCAACTGTGACTGGGTTGTAGTCATCTCAAATACTAGTGCAGGGGTCTCCAAAGTACAGCCCGTGGGCCACATCTGGCTTGTGATATGATCTTAGCCAGCCTGTAAAAGAATTGTGTGGAAATGCACCAATTGGACTAATTTTCCAATGAGAACCCGCAAAAAAAAAACAACCCAATGGGTGTTCATAGATTTCAAATGCATTAATTAAAATTATGTTCAAAATACTCGTATACTGATATTCCATATTATGTTAATACTAGTATTTTAGCCCGTTACATTAACGGGTGCTAGAATAAATGTCTATCTTTATTTCTGTCTCTCTCTTTCCCTCCCGCTGTCTTTCTTTCCGTCTGTCTCTCTCCCTGGCCCCCTTTGTCTGTCTGTCTTTCTGTGTCTCTCCCTGCCCCTGTGTCTTTCTTCTTTTCTTTCTGTCTCCCTTCCTCCCGCTGTCTGTCTTTCTTTCTATCTGTCTCTCTCCCTGCCTCCTATGCAGCAGCATTTCTCTCCCCCCACTTCCCTATGCAGCAGCCACAGCAGCAGCATTCCCTACCCCTCCATTTCCCTCCCCCCACACCACTTCCCTGTGCAGCAGCAGCGTTTCCCCTACCTCCCCTTTCTCTTCCTGCAGTTTGGCCAGCTCCCTTACTGCCCCCCCCTTCCCGCGGTCCCGACAAACCTGCCAATTCCAGCAGCATGTGCAGCACTCTACACACGCTGCTTCGGGGCTTTCTACTGCCCTGATTTACTCTTGCACATCCCTGATGACATCATCAGAGACGCATCAGAGCAAATCAGGGCAGTAGAAGGCCCTGAAGCAGCATGTGTAGAGTGCTGCACACGCTGCTGGAATCGGCAGGTTTGTAGTCAGGACCGTGGGAAGGGAAGGGGGAGGCAGTAAGGGAGCCATGTCTCTGTCCGGCCAGCCAAAGTTCATTTTTTAGTTCAAAGCCGACCCTGCGTCTCCTCTCTCGATCCCCGCCAGAGTCGGAAGTCTTCTCCGACTCTGGTGAGGTTCGATAGAGGAGCTGCGGCGGGGGCTTTGAACAAAAAAATGAACTTTGTCTGGCCGGAGCTGGCAAGCCCGCTGCAAGACAGAGAGATCCGTGGTAAGTGCGCATGCGCACTCTGCCGGCCACGGAACTACAGATCAGGCAACACGGCGTTAAGAGTGCGCATGCGCGCTTACCATTTTATTATTATAGATTAATATTATTCACAGCTTTATTTAATACTGAATCGTAATTATATGCTTCGTGATATTTCTTCGTACTTGTTTGGCCTTGATCAACAGTGTCTATTTGCGGCGTTGTAGGTAGCTCTGGTGCTATGACTAATCTTATAATTAGTGTTTCAAAATTTTAACCTTAGTTTAATAAGATTTTAAAAGCACAAAAACAGTTCCATCATTCACATTAATGGTTTTTATTATAATTTGTGATGAAAATATGAGAATTTGCTGGTAGTTTTCATTGTCATTAATATGTGATAATTTAATCTCACATGCTCTATAATGAGTTTATAAAATTTTCAGATTTCAATAAAACTCATATATCTAGAGTTATTTTATATTTTCTTTTTTGTTTACTATGGCCCACTGAAAGTGCTGAAATACCCAATGTGGCCCTCATGGCGAAAAGTTTGGAGACCCCTGGACTAGTGGATCCTGGAGGTAGTTCAGTGAGTCTACGATCTGGATCTCACAGAGCCCATTTCATATGTTTTGGGGTGTGGGTTTTTTTCAGTGTCTTCCTCTTTGCGTCTTAAGAGAGAGTGGCTATCTAGGATATGCAACAATTGAGGCGCTGAAAAGTTCTTAACCCAACCAAGAAGAAAATGACATGGATATGGTTCAATCAATGAACTGAAACAACGTCAAAACATAGAATTTTGTTTCTGCAAATTGGCACTTAACAAATAAGATAACACTTTTTTCAGCTACAGTGGCAAAATAATGCTCAGCATGTAAGAAGTTGTTTGGTTGGGTTGAGAACTTTTCAACACTCCCTCGTAGCTTCTGGACAAGGGGTGTCTAACTTTTTGGCTTCCCTGGGCCACATTGGCCGAAAAAAATGTTTCTGGGGCTGCGAAAACGATGCAGCAAGACAGAGGAGGGAGCCGGCAAGACGGTAAACACCCAGGGGCAGCAGAGGAAAACACTGCATTGCCCTCGACCAGGGCCGCACAAAATACTTCACTGGGCTGCATGCGGCCCTCAGGCCACAGGTTGGACACTGCTGTTCTAGACTGTAAGCTGTAAAGCAAACAAACAAAAATTTTTTTTTAACTTACCGGATGTGTATATGTGTGGTTAATGCTGGGTTTGTGAACCCATTATTGTGGGCCAAATGCTCAGGGGGCTTGAGTGCGGGTGTTAATGCGTGTGGTAAATATGGCCACAAATTTTATTGAATTGTATTGCAATGGATGTTAATAAGGTCAGTAAGTTTTCCTTCTCAATGCACAGATGGAAAAGATGGTTTGTAATACAGAGATTTTACCAGGTCAGAGGAAGTGTCAATTTTTCAGACTGGACTACTGAATTTGTCGTCTTTCGTAAGCAGAAGGAGGCTCTTGCAAGTTAAGGCAGACAGGAAGTAACAACATGCACACGTCCAAGCAAAATCCAAAGTAAAAGCACATATCTGCGCCTGTTCTCCTGCATCTAAATATAAGCCTTGCAAAAATCCCATATGCTAGTAATATTTGTGATGCTCATATTTAAGTAATTAAGAAAAAAAAAAGCACTCGTGTGTACCGACACATTAGTTTTTGTCTGGATATGCGCACAAGAGTTGTGCTTACCGCAAAATATTTGTGCGCATATACCAGACATTCGCCCCTCCCCCCACACACTTTTGGTTTAATAGCGCCATTTAACCACACAGAATTTAAATACAATTTGTTTTGAGCATTGCTTTGCTTTTGTTTTTTTTTGTATTGCTGTTATATTGACATATCTGTGCGCGTCTTTGAGATTTTGACCACTCAATAACTTTGCAATCATTTGCCAGTGTTAAAGATCTGGATTACACAGAGTTTTGTATTTTAAAGGCATTCGCAGACTTCTTACGAGGCTCATTGACTATTAGCATCTCTGGCTGGCTGTAACTAAGATAAAGTACCTCCGTTAAATAAATTTTGGCCTGCTATGTTTTTTTTTCTCTCTTTAGATGAAATGAAGGAGTTCATTGACTTGATTTTACACACCCATAAACTGGAAGAGAAGTGGGTGGGGGCAGTAACCTTTAATTAAAAATACAGCCAGTATAAATGCCTTCTATCTAGCATCTCTGCTCTGGGTTTAGGATGGTACAGTAAGCCAAATAAAATGTTATGTAGCAGTTGAGACAGCAGGCTGGAGCCGTATTGAGTGAAAGTAATTTAATTAGTGTTGATCATGACTCCAGATGATGGTGATTTGATAAGGAATAATTTAGTACTTAACGGCCTTTTACATCCACCAACTCCATGTGGGAAGGTAAAACAAATTGTGCAAAATGAATGTGCTGCTTTCTCTTGTGAGTGTGCCAGTGGGCTGGAAAACTGCCTGTTAGCAGAAGAACAGGCTCTCTGCAGTATGATAAAATACCAGATTGGCCCGCAGTTCAGAGCTGTAGCGGGAGCTTCCATCCTGTAGCTTTGAAAAATGAAAATTAAAGAAGGGAAGCAGCTTTCAAAAATGGTTAGATTTTACATCATCGTGAGGTTTTTTTTTGTTTGTTTGTTTGTTTCCCCTAAGTAAAAGAATTGTAGAACAAGGACAACAGAAGTGGTGGTACAAGATGAATGGAAAAAACAAGTGGTTCTCCTGTGCATTAGGTATTTTATCACATTCCATCTTCATAAAAATGACATCGGTGCAGTAGACCACAAAAAAAATAAATAAATAAAAACCTGAAGTATGATTTGCAAGTCTAGCAACTGCTGGTAAACACCTCACTGAATTAGCACCCAACCTTCTGTAATAGGTTTATAATTTATTTTTAGTATTTATACACCATTTATAGCCTGAGTGGTTTACATTCAGGCAGTCAAGTATTTCTCCCTACCTGTCCAGGTGGGCTCACAATCAGACTAACGTCCCTGGGACAGTCGTGTTAAGTGATTTGCCATGGGTCACAAGGAGCAGCACTGGTTTTGAACCTGCAACCTCAGGGTGCTGAAGCTACTGCTTTAACCACTAGGCCACTCCTCTACACCTAATGCCCTTGAATCGTTTGCTAAGAAGTGGTTGCACTTCCGTTAATTTTGTTTGCATGCTTTCTGCTGGAAAAGCAGCTGCCTAAAGAAAGGAAAGTTAAATACTGCTTCGATAGGATGCCTTCTAGATAGGTTATAGCATTTTTTGGGTCATTTTTGTTTTGTTAAGTTTGTAAAACTTGGACATACTGGTGTTTCATTTCTATAGCAACTTGCAATAGTGCTGGTATATTGATCATAATAAAATGAGATTGATTAAGGGACAAATTTTCAAAGGGAACTAGCCACCTAACAATAGAAAAATGCAAACTGGATTGGCCATTTTGAAAACTGTTGGCATCCGAGTGACTGTATTTATCTATTTCACCCTATTAGCTGGTTATATTTAGCCATTTTATTTTAAAGGATGATCCCAGGGTGAAAGGTTAGATGAAAAAAAGTTAGGTGGCTAACACTAATTTTCAGTTTTAACTTGGCTGCAGCAAGAGCTAGCTTAAATATAGCCACTGTTGCAGTTTACTGAACCAGTATCCAGCCTTTCACTTAAAGGCCCCTTCTGGACACTTCCCATTCCTTCTTCCAGCCATCCATTTTCATATAAATGATCCTTGTAACAGTTTTTCAACCCTACTCTCATCTACCAGAACTTTCTCAAAGATGAGCCGGCACCTCTTATCAGCTTGGCGTCCAATGGTTTTCTGCCACTAGGTATTAATAGAGCTACATTGGACAGCAGGATGGTAGATCAGCTGAGTTGGCTATAGAGCTTTTGGGGGGAGAGTATATAGGGGGTAGGGAGCTCAAAAATCATTTGGTTGGTCTTTTTATTATATCAGTGAGTGACTGGAAGGACACCTTTTGAGGGTGGGGAGGTGCTTTTTGTATAAGATGTTTGGGTGGGAGAGGTGTGTCTGTCTTGGTGGCCTTGGGGGCATGGGTAGATCCTTGAAAGGAGAAGGGTTAGCACTTTTTTCTCAATGCTAGCTTGCTACATTTAGCTCCAAAGTCTAAGTGGCTTAAATATAGGCCATCTAAATTTAGACCTTCTAAAACCTGGTTGCCTAGGTCATGAGCTCAGCATCCTTTTGAAAATTGACCTGTTAACCAGTATATTTACTTAATTGTTACAAGCTGCCTCTGTTTTTACAACTGTACCGTATTTTCACGCAAATAACACGCACCCGTATAAAACGCGCACACGGATATAGCGCGCAGAAATCACGATGATTTGCACAAAAACTTTGATATACCGCGCTCACGGGTATACCGCGCATGCTGCCCGACGCTCCTTTCGCCCGCCCTGACTTTCCGTGCGCTGTCCCGACTCTCCGTTCACCCCCCCTGACTTCCGTGCACTGTCCCCCCTTGAAGGTCTGTCCCCATCCTGAAAGCCTGATGCCCCCCCCCGACGTCCGATACATCCCTCCTCCCCCCCCGAAGGACCGCCGACTCCCCAACAATATCGGGCCAGGAGGGAGCCCAAATCCTCCTGGCCACGGCGACCCCCTAACCCCACCCCGCACTACATTACGGGCAGGAGGGATCCCAGGCCCTCCTGCCCTCGACGCAAACCCCCCTCCCCCCCAAGAACCTCCGACCGCCCCCCAGCCGACCCGCGATCCCCCTGGCGACCCCCACGACCCCCCCACCCCCCTTCCCCGTACCTTTGGTAGTTGGGCCAGAAGGGAGCCCAAACCCTCCTGGCCACGGCGACCCCCTAACCCCACCCCGCACTACATTACGGGCAGGAGGGATCCCAGGCCCTCCTGCCCTCGACGCAAACCCCCCTCCCCCCCAAGAACCTCCGACCGCCCCCCAGCCGACCCGCGATCCCCCTGGCGACCCCCACGACCCCCCACCCCCCTTCCCCGTACCTTTAGTAGTTGGCCGGACAGACGGGAGCCAAACCCGCCTGTCCGGCAGGCAGCCAACGAAGGAATGAGGCCGGATTGGCCCATCCATCCTAAAGCTCCGCCTACTGGTGGGGCCTAAGGCGCGTGGGCCAATCAGAATAGGCCCTGGAGCCTTAGGTCCCACCTGGGGGCGCGGCCTGAGGCACATGGTCGGGTTGGGCCCATGTGCCTCAGGCCGCGCCCCCAGGTGGGACCTAAGGCTCCAGGGCCTATTCTGATTGGCCCACGCGCCTTAGGCCCCACCAGTAGGCGGAGCTTTAGGATGGATGGGCCAATCCGGCCTCATTCCTTCGTTGGCTGCCTGCCGGACAGGCGGGTTTGGCTCCCGTCTGTCCGGCCAACTACTAAAGGTACGGGGAAGGGGGGTGGGGGGGTCGTGGGGGTCGCCAGGGGGATCGCGGGTCGGCTGGGGGGCGGTCGGAGGTTCTTGGGGGGGAGGGGGGTTTGCGTCGAGGGCAGGAGGGCCTGGGATCCCTCCTGCCCGTAATGTAGTGCGGGGTGGGGTTAGGGGGTCGCCGTGGCCAGGAGGGTTTGGGCTCCCTTCTGGCCCAACTACCAAAGGTACGGGGAAGGGGGGTGGGGGGGTCGTGGGGGTCGCCAGGGGGATCGCGGGTCGGCTGGGAGGCGGTCGGAGGTTCTTGGGGGGGAGGGGGGTTTGCGTCGAGGGCAGGAGGGCCTGGGATCCCTCCTGCCCGTAATGTAGTGCGGTGTGGGGTTAGGGGGTCGCCGTGGCCAGGAGGGTTTGGGCTCCCTTCTGGTCCGATATTGTCGGGAAGTCGGCGGTCGTTCGGGGTGGGGGTGCGAGTGGTCCTGCCGGGGGGGGGGTGTATCGGACGTCGGGGAGTCGGCCGGGCAAGAGGGCTTGGGCTCCCTCTTGCTCCGATCGTGGATGCGGGTGTGGGTGGGAGCGCGTGCGAGCGTTCGTTCGGGGTGGGGGTGCGAGTGGTCCTGCCGGGGGGGGGGGGATGTATCGGACGTCGGGGAGTCGGCCGGGCAAGAGGGCTTGGGCTCCCTCTTGCTCCGATCGTGGATGCGGGTGCGGATGGGAGCGCGTGCGAGCGGTCGTTCGGGGTGGGGGTGCGAGCGGTCCTGCTGGGGGGGTGAATCGGGCGTCGGGCGGGGTGGGAACTATGTTTTAAAACTTTGGTATACCGCGCTCACGCATATAACGCGCGAGGGGTGTGCGCGGTAGGTAAAAACGCGTATAACGCGCGCGTTATATGCGTGAAAATACGGTAATTTATCATCCAAATGTATAAGATACAGTTGAGTAAACTTGTGCATAATATTAAAATGAATCCTCAGAATTATAAAGCAGAAAAAAAAAATATATTACTAGTATTTCATGGGCTATAAATAAGTTTATGAAACCTTTCAGTAATGTGAGCCTTAAAGAGGCTGGTGTTTATCCTTTGGTTCGACTCTTGGGCACAGCATATTCTGACGGTTGAAGACATTAACATCCGGGTAAATAGTATGTCCATAGAAGATTATTACAAATTAAAGTACCATCCATTCATCCTAGGAAGCAAATTTCATGTTTGTTTTCTAAAAAAAAGCAGTTAGCATGAATAATTTGAGACTTAATAAGGGTAATTTTGTGAGTGCAATCAAAGAAGTTTACATATTCTATGCTGGTACTTTGTCTGTCGTTATACCTCCTAGTGAGGATAAGGTCAAAATTTCAATACAAGAATGTATATATATAAATTTACACTTGCTCTTAACCACATACACATTTAATACCCCTACATACACTTTCAGAGATATGCACATACATACAAATCTCTTAACCCTGCCCCATATGCCTCAGTTGGGGTAAAAATTTGTAACCTCTTCCTTCAATTGACTGCCAATAAAGTTGCATTGGTAAAATATAGCAGTTTATACAATGTTATTAAATATTCAATAGATATATTTATTAGATACTTCAATTTTTGTTTTAAGTCTTTCATAATATGCCAACCTCCAACCAATTGATTCGTGGTTGAGGCATTTCCTGGCACATTGATCCTCATCAGACTTGTTTTCAGAAAAGATTTTTTTGAATTGAATTGAATTGAATTGATAAGTATTTCTAAAGTGCTTCTTTCAGTGCAATAAATAGTTCTAAAAAAAACCCAAACCCTCCAATACTTAGGAAACTTTATATATTGTACTTAATTTTATATTTTGTACTTCGCTTTTCATGCTTGCTGATCGCATGAGTCGCTATTAGTTAATCTTAAACGTCGACTAGGGACCTGTACTTTCCGACATGTTTTGCCACAGGCTTTATCAAGAAGAAGTCTCCTGTGAAATGAAGCAAGTAGATAAAGATCATTAGTTACTAAATCCTTTTACAAAAAAATCTCATTAAATCGATTCAGTCCAATTTTAAAGTTGTAGCAATCATAAAGTTACCCCTTCAGTGTTGATCCGCTGCATCCCGACCAAGCTTCTAAAGTGCTAAGATGGCTGCGGCGTTTTTTCTTTAGACTTTTAATCTCGTGAGTTAATATACGTCGTTGATGATTTCATCTAAGCCTGGAAGATTCAAAAAACAAAAACTTTATACCAATGTCATCCATTCTATCTCCTGGTTGAGTCCAAAAGGAGTCACCGTATTCAAAGTGAAAATCCAACGTTGTTCAATGTTATTAAGTCTCCTTTCGTAATTTCCTCCTTCCCACCCTTCTTTTATGTGATCAATGATTCGCCATTGGATATCGTCCACTGTGTGAGCCTTGTCCAACCAATGTTGAACTAACAGAGCTTGGGTATTGCCTGTGTTGATTCTAGACTTATGTTCTGTTAAACGCACCTGAATTGGGAACTGCTACGTCCAACATAAATCATGCCACAAGGGCATATAATTGCATACACTACATTATGTGACTTGCATGTGGTGTGAGAATGAGATTCAATTATGATGTTCCTATTGGGGGGAGACCATCTCTCCCCCTCATTGGCAGCGTCCATATCTGGCATGATATTTATTTACCTCAGACCTTGAATATTCCTTGTACCAATTCTTGGATAATTTTTCTCCCACATTTTGTCCTCTACTAAAGACAATTTAATGACATTCTGTAATTGGTTGAACTCTTTAGATCCTCAAATAAAGTTTACCATGTCCAGTAACGCTGAGAGGATCAAATATTTTGATATGATGATTTTCAAAGATCAAGACACTTCTATGCTATCATAGTCATCACCCCCAGAGATTAAAATCCAATCTCCCAGTGGGACAATTCTTAAGATTAAAACAATTATGCACAGACAAGGGGGAATTTTGCAGACAAGTTAAGATGTTGGAGACACGGATAGCCCAGAGACGCTATCCAAAGAAATATATTAGAAAAGCTTATTTACGAGCAAAATTTGCTAATTGTGAACTGCTATTACAGCCTCAACAAGCACAATCTACCCTCTGAAGAATCATCTACATCTATTGATCCATTGGGACTTATTGTAGAACAACAGAACAACTCTGATGACGAACAAATAGTATGTGTTATTCCGTACTACGATCATTCCTCTGTATTGATAAGCAGCATGAGAAAACACTGGCACATTATCCAACTGGCAGCTCCATTTTTTCGTGAGTTTCCAATTATCGCTTATAGTAGAGGACATAATTTGGGAGAAAAATTATCCAAGAATCGGTACGAGGAATATTCACGGTCTGAGGTAAATAAATATCATGCCAGATGTGGACGCTGCCAATGGTGTGACAAGACCATTGAGGGGGAGAGATGGTCTCCCCCAATAGGAACATCACAATTGAATCTCATTCTCATACCACATGCAAGTCACATAATGTAGTGTATGCAATTATATGCCCTTGTGGCATGATTTATGTTGGACGTAGCAGTTGCCCAATTCAGGTGCATTTGACAGAACACGTCTAGAATCAACACAGGTAATACCCAAGCTCCGTTAGTCCAACATTGGTTGGACAAGGCTCACACAGTGGACGATATCCAATGGCAAATCATTGACCACATAAAAGAAGGGTGGAAGGGAGGAAATTAGGGAAGGAGAATTAATAACAGTGAACAACGTTGGATTTTCACTTCAAATTCGGTGACTCCTTTTGGACTCAACCAGGAGATAGAATGGATGACATTGATATAAAGTTTTTGTTTTTTGAATCTCCCGGGCTTAGATGACATCATCAATGACGTATATTAACTCACGAGATTAAAAGTCTAAAGAAAAAACGCCGTGGCCATCTTAGCACTTTAGAAACTTGGTCGGGATGCAGCGGATCAACACTGAAGGGGTAACTTTATGATTGTTACAACTTTAAAATTAGGCTGAATCGATTTAATGAGATTGTTTTGTAAAAGGATTTAGTAACTAATGATCTTTATCTACTTCCTTCATCTCACAGGGGACTTCTTCTTGATAAAGCCTGTGGCGAAACATGTCAGAGAGTACAAGTCCCTAGCCAACGTTTAAGATTAACTAATAGCGACTCATGCGATCAGCAAGCATGAAAAGCTAAGTACAAAATATAAAATTAAGTACAATATATAAAGTTTCTTAAGTATTGGAGGTGGCTTTTTTTAAGAACTATTTATTGCACTGAAATAAGCACTTTAGTAGCACTTTAGAAATACTTATCAATTCAATTCAAAAATATTTTTTCTGAAAACAAGTCTGATGAGGATCAATGTGCCAGGAAATGCCTCAACCAGGAATCAATTGGTTGGAGGTTGGCATATTCTGAAGACTTAAAACAAAAATTGAAGTATCTAATAAATAAATCAGTTGGAGTAAAGTCATGTGTGTATACAGTGACATATGGGAAAGTGGAGCGCCCCAGATGCTGACTGGTGGCATAAGGACCTCTCCTCCCCTACCCCTTGGCGATGGGGTGGGTCTCTGAAATGCACTTCTCCTGCTACCTCTTCAATTCTTCACCAGCAGTGAACAGATTTTCCCATCTACTGCTCAGGCTGACCTCATCCCTCCCACTGACTTCATTTCCTGTTCATGGAACCAGGAAGTGATGTCAGAAGGAAGGCTCAGCTTGCACGAGCTGCAGGTAGGAGAGCTTGCTTGTTGCCAGTGAAGATTTGAAGAGATACAGGGGATAGGAGTAGAAGGCATAGCGGGAAAGAGTGCATTCGGGTGGGTGCTTGCGCATGGCATGGCGAAGCCGGGTGCTTCCGCCCCTTGTTACACCATTGTAATTTTATGCACTTTCCATATGTTAAATTGCATTACTGGCTATTTTCTTGCATAAAGCATTGCTCTCCATACAGAAATGTATTTTTAAAATTGTCCTCTAAGCCAGTGAAAAGGGAACATTTTTGAAAGATTAATATAATGTGTTCTAAGTGGATCACTAGACTGAAACAAAACATATGTGAGTAGAAACAAACGTACATACACCAGACAGACAAAAGTAACAAGAGGAAAAAGGGGAGAACTACAATCAGTAAAGGAAAGAACAAATAAGGGAAGAACAGTAAAGAGAGGGTAGACTTGAAAAATAACAAAGAGATTGTTGCATTAATGAGGGCAGTTATGTATCAAAAGCATCTATGAATAGGAAAGTCTTCAACTTAATCTTGAAAGGTCCTACGGAAGTTTCTTCCCTTATATAGTTGGGAATGGAATTCCAAAGGGAAGGTGCTGTTACTGCAAAATTATTGGATCTTAAAGTGTTAATATATAGATAGATAGATAGATAGATTTTTTTTTTAAGTTCATGAAAATTTTATTGAATTTCATTAACATCACAGGAAAATACAGGAGCAACAGTCTTAAAATGCGTACAGTTGCAGAAAGATGGCTCACAGTGCTTCTGCAATAATATATTTTAAGGATGGAATATTAAGGAGATTTTGAGCTGCAGAAAGGAGGACTTAGGTTTCATGTCAGGTTTTCCGTTTCCTAGTCTGGCTGAGGCTTGGGAGGCTGCAAGGGTAGTATCCATACCTCCTTGAGAAGGTAGGGAATCTTAACTATAGCTTGAGTAACACCTAGCAGCTAGAATTATGGTTGACCTTGGTTGAATTTTGGAAGTAACTGGTTTGTGGTCCTCGGCCAAAGGCTGTTATAGCAATCTCTGGGCTAAGTGCAGTGGAATAAGGATTTAAAACAAGAAGATGAGAAGAGAACCCTAGGAAATTGTGACTAAAGACTCATTGCAACAGATCTTTCCAAACGAGGTATAAGGAGAAAACCAACAGTCCCAAAAAAGTGTTCATTTCTCCCTTTTTTTTATGTATGCTGAAAAAAATTAAGTTGTGAAATTGTAGCCCAATGAAATATTGCTGTAGTGTAATTTATAGCAGTCTGGTTTTCCCAATTAACGCTTGCTATTTCTGCATTCATGTTTTTAATTTACATTTTCTTCCATTATAGTGGCTTTTCATAGTCTCCCATTGAAAATCAAGAAAGAACCACATAGCCCTTGTACAGAACTCAGCTCTGCTTGCAGTCAAGAACAGCCATTCAAGTTCAGCTATGGGGAAAAGTGCCTGTACAATGTCAGGTAAGATAGCAAGCGATAGATTTCTGGTCCATGCAAATAAACACTACAGATTAACAAAACTATCACATGGTTTATTAGAGTTGCATTATCATCTGGTGCTGCCTGAACATATAGTATCTGACTTCTGTGGTATATGTTGAGTGGAAGCAATAACAACCATACCCTTTGCAGAACATACTGATAGAGGCGGGGGTGAGAGCCCAGAATTGGTTCAGAACCCTATCAGGTCAGTATTTTAAAGCACTTTTGAAGTTGAAGGTGGTACAAAAACACAGAATTGGCTTTTTTTTTTGTAATGTCCATAGCACTTAATCACATAATTTTGGATTTTTAAGCGACTAAATTGCCAAAATTATCCATATTTAAAAGCAGGTTTTGAGGCAGACCAAGGATGGGGGTCAAGTTATCCATTCAGCAACAAAGTTCAGGTTCATTTGGTGTTTGATATAAAGCCCATCGATACAACCATCTGAGAGATTCACAATCAGTTCACAATCTAATTGGGTATTCTAAGTATTTTCCCTATCTGTCCCAGTGGGCTCATATATAACTATGGTACCTGGGACACTAGAGGGTTAAATGACTTGCCCAGGAACACAAGGAGTGGCACTAGGTTTGAACCCACAATCTTAGGGTGCTGAGGAAGCAGCTCTAACCACTAGTCCATTCCTTCACTTAGCCTTTAAACAGAGAACTTAAGCACACAAAAAAGGACTTTTATAAAACTACCCTGTAGCCTATGTGCACATATACGCTGATAGGATGGCCACAGCCATCCTTGGGGGTTTAGTTTGGGAGGAACAGAGGCAGAATTATGACATATCTGTGAATTATATGAAATACACGAGTACATGCATTCATACCTGCTTCGAAGCAGGTGGAAATGTGTGCATTGGCATTGAGGCCGGATCTGGATGGCACATAGGAACCTATATTGCTTTTGTAAAATAGGCTTCTGATAAATGCCTTTTTTAATAACTGGACACTTAGGGGCAAATTCTATAAATGGTGTAGACGGTAGTAGGCGTCTAACCAGCCGATCAGAACGTACATTTAAAAAAAAAAATCCCATTGCAGGCTGCCTACATTGTAGGTGTCTTTGCAAGCCTAGGTGTGGGCGTGTTTTCCCCCGGAAATGGCCTTAAGTGAGCTTAGGCGGCCCTAGGTGTCTCCTTAGGACCGCGATAAGTGCCTGAAATGTAGGCCAGCAAAATGTAGGCCGCGGCTGCTGAACTGATCGTGGCAAGGGAATTTCCCTGCTGCGGTCAGTTTAGCGGCCACGGCAGGGAACCCATCCCCCCATGAAGACTACCAGCAGGAGGATTGCCCAGTCCATCTTGCCGGAACTCCCAAATGTCTGCCCCCCCTCAAATGTCCAAGGCAGTTATGATTTTATATTGAACTTATTTTATTAAAGTATAAAAAGAAACAATATTCTGTACAAATTGTCATTTTATAAACACAAATAATACAGAGCAAGGATCAACAAAACCCCTGTCTCCCCTCCCTCCCCTTCACAAATATCCCCTCCACTATTGAGAAAACTGAATAAACCAAATTTTCACAGAATGCTACACAGAAAAATCATGCTAACAGAATACCACAGTCACACCTGACAGGAACAGTGTTAGGGGAGTGCAACTAGGTCCCCTGTTCCAAGAGAACCCTAAGCCATCTGAAAGCTAAAGAAGCATGGCCAGGATTTGCAGTCCCCAGTTATGTCTAACACCAGCTCTAGCAGGATACATATTTTAAATCTGATATTTTTAACCACAAAATAGAAAATGTATTTTTTTCTACCTTTTGCTGTCCCCTCATTTTATTCTTCAAATCATGTTGGTCTCAGGTGCTGGTCTCTGTTTTATTTTGTCTTCTATCTCTGTGCCTTCCTTCTGACTTCTGCATTAGAAGGAAGGCTCCTGGGTCAGCAGGCCGCATGCATGAGCCACCATACCACAATAATAAAAATGCAATTAATATACACAATTGTAAAAAGCCTTGCTAAAAAAATAATAATAATATCATCCAAGTCTTCACAAAAGTACATGCTTTCTTGTTACTGAATGCACTTATACATATGACCTATGAGATAATTTTATAAGAGACCTTTTATATGTATAAAATGGCATTTATGCATGAAAAATCATACATAAAAATTACCCCCTTAAAGCCCTACCCTTTACTATTCCAGATGGCCTAGCCATGAGCATGGAAGAGTTTAGTGTGCATGGTTGGACAAATAAATTAATTTACTTCTGTTACTGCTAATAGGATTTGGTTAGTGTAAGCTCTGAAAGGAACAAATGAGATATAAATGTTTTCTGAAAAAAAAAAGGCAACTCTCTTATTTATTATGGAGATGCCACTAGTATACAAAATACAAAAAAAGGTGTTTGCAATGGCACTAGAGAAATACAAGTACCTTCTATACACGGAGCACCTATTTTTCCCCCCATAAAACCATAATAAAAATGTTGGTAGATAAAACCATTTGACCCACTCAATCTGTTTGGCTTCCCCTGCCTATGGATATAATAATAACTTTATTTTTATATACCACAATACCACAAGCAGTTCAGAGCAGTTTACAGAGGAAGTGACTGTATACAGACAGAGATGTTACTCACTTCATATTGGTTGACCCTGCTCGTCTTCTTGGATACCTGATACAACAATAATGCCTATCTAGGCATATAGCTTTGTTTTTCTCTTATTTGGCCCTCTAAATGTTACAGGTAGTTAAACATATGGGGGCAATTGTATAACCAGGTACCTACCTCTATTTAGGCACCATGAGGCCACGTGGTAAGAGCTTATTCTATAACAAAACCCTAGGCACTTAGGTTCCATTATAGAATAGTAGCATAACCTGGTATTGGTGCACCTAACATCTAAGCACCCACAAATACACCAGTCACAGAGTGGGCATACATGCAGGTGCCTAAATGAAGCAGGGACATGCATAAATGCATAGTTACTCACCTGTAGCAGGTGTATCTGAGCACAGCAGGAAGTTATTTTCACATGTGGGTGAATTGAACCACAGATCCCCGTAACTATCAATTTAAGTCTTTTGAAGACTGCCTGTACCACGCATATGCCAGTGCCTTCCCATCCATTGCTGGCTCGCAGGACCATGAATTAAATAACAAAGCTAAGAAGCCAACTAGGGGAAATGGGAGGGTTGTGATAATATCTGACTGTTGTCCTCAGATAACACCTGCTACAGGTGAGTAGCTATGCTTTATCTGAGGACAAGTAGGCATGCCTCTGAGAAGAGGGTTATCAATAAGTACCATGAGCCTGGCAAAACCAAATGGGTTGGAGGGAAGTTGGCATCTAAGTAGAGAATACATTTTGTAGAACTACATGGCCGGAACTGACTATCCCATCTGGAATGATTCTCTAAACAATAGTGGGATGTGAAGGTGTGAATTGAGGACCAGATGGCTTCCTTACAGATTTCCTCAATGGGAGTAGAGTGTAGATGAGCTACTGAAGTCGCCATTGCTTGAACTTTATGTGCAGTGACACGTTCTTCAAGCGTCAACCTAGCATGAGCATAACAAAAGAAGATAGTCCACTAGCCATGTGGAGATGAAGCTCCAAGTCTGTTGAGATCGAATGACAGGAACAGCTGAGTGGAAGTTCTGTGAGGTTTGGTGCAATCCATGTAATAAGCAGTTCAATGTGGTCACCAGGGTGAGAATGTGGTCTTGGAAAGATAACAGGAAGCACGATAGATTGGTTAAGATGAAATTCCAAGATAACTTTTGAGAGGAATTTGGGATGAGTGCAGAGAACCATCCTATCATTGTATAATGTCATATGAGGTAGATCTGACATAAGTGATTGGAGTTCACTGACTCAGCATACAGAAGTGAGAATTGTGAGGAATGCCACTTTCCAAGTGAGATGTTTGAGATAGAGAATGGCATGGCGACTGTTTCCCTCGTCTAACCATGAGTAAACCGCAGGAACAGGGGAAAAAAATCAATTGGTTGCACAGGTACAGGGACAAGGCTCTTCACTGCCCCGTGGAGCGGTAAATGGCCTTGTCCCCACAGTAAAGGATCTGCCGCAAGATACCTTCCTTCCCACCCCTTCAGGTCATCAGCCCCCCTCATGATCACAGGTCCAGTAGCCCCCTCGCGAGTCCAGTAGTCCCACTCCCTCCCTATTGTAACATAGTAGATGACGGCAAATAAAGACCCAAATGGCCAATACAGCCTGCCCAATCTGAATCAATTTTTTTTAAAAATTTTAAATTAAATGAAAAAAATTTTAATTTAAAAAATTTTTAAAAAACTTTTCTTAGCTATTTCTTGGCAAGAATCCAAAGCTCTACCCAGTATTGTGCTTGGGTTTCAACTGCCAAAATCTCTGTCAAAATCGACTCCAGCCCATCTACACCCTCCCAGCCATTTAAGCCCTCCTCAGCCCATACTCCCCCAAATGGCCATATACATAGAAACATAGAAGATGATGGCATAAAAGGGCCACGGCCCAACAAGTCTGCCCACTCTAATGACCCACCCTATTAAATATTGAGCTAAGTCTGCCCAGTACTGGCCTTAGTTCAATATTTAATATTATTTTCTGATTCTAGATCCTCTGTGTTCATCCCACGCTTCTTTGAACTCCGTCACCATTTTCCTCTCCACTACCTCTCTTGGGAGCGCATTATATGCATCTCTTGGGGTAATAAACTTGAAACTTGGATTTAATACACATTTTAAGAAACTAGAAGCAATTCATAAATGGTTGGGCAATCATTGCTTTAAATTCAATGAAGATGAAATATTTTACATTTAACTAAATGATCCTATTGGGACCCTGCCACTAAATTGAATAAGCTACTACTTTGGCTAGTAAAGAAAATGAAAATTAAGAAATGGCTAGATAAAATTATAGATGCTCAAATCTGAAGAGATTGCCAACATGTTTGCCTTAGCTGTGCAAGTGTGTTAGTAGATTTGTGTGTTAAAATAGGTGGGTGAGCAAATTTTGCTAGGGCTAATGTGATATGAAGACTTACTGACCATCTAATGCTCACTGGTCTCCAAAGTATACTTACAAGTTCCATATCCCCAAAAGTTCCATATCCCCACAATCAACTATAACTTCTAGAAGATCTGAAGGCAAGTTAGAAGTTTACTGAGATACAAGAAGAAAAGAAACACCAACTTTATGTATGTACCTGTGAATGTAGAAGGGAAAAACCAAGCTGGAAAAATCACCAGTACACCACAATTGTATGTGAAATGAAAATAATAAGAGTAATAAACACTGGTTTAACTCCCTGTTGTTAAATGCTGTAAGCTCCAGCGGTACTCAAAAGAATTAAATGTTTAATACAAAGAGTGAGTAGGCCTTGCTGTACGTACCTCCATTGATCCAGCAGCCAGAAATGCTTTGGGCTACAAACAGTCTTTAGAACAAGAAACGGTCGCTGTTCAAATATAGCAAGGTTATGTAACAGACATACATTTTAATAACCCTGGATGACTTAAAGACTATACAAGTTCAAGCACAGTTCTCCAGCATGCGCATATTGCGTGCACATTTTCTGTCCTCAGCAGACAGCTACCATCACAAGATCAGTAGAGAGTCACAAATGCAGCAAAGACAAAGACCATCATTGGCATGTTTTTATAGTCTAGACCAGGGATTGGCCACGTGGCTGAGGCTCTTCTCTTGCTTCAGTGAGTTAGCAGCAGCGATTCCTACAGCTGCCTGCCACTAACCTGATAGTCTCTCCTCTGCTGCGACCCGCCCTTTGTCAGAATATCCTGTTTCTGCCTGGGCAGGATGCGACAGAGGAGAGGCTTCCGGGTTAGCGGCAGGCAGCTGTAGGAATCATCACTGACCCTTCAAAGCAATAAAGAGCATAATATTTATGAATGGGATTGGGGGGGAGGAAATATGTTGCAGGAGGGATGAGAGTGGTGAGAGAGGAAGAAATGAATATAAAGGTGGAGGGGAAGGAGAGATGGTGCATGGGGAGAGAGGGCGATATGGATATAGGGGTGGAGGGGAGGGAAAGATGGTGCATGGGGAGAGAGGACAAAATGGACATGTTGTGGGAGGGGAGGGAGAGCTGATGCATGCTGATGCTTCACACTGCTGACGCTGAACAGCTAATCCTTATTTGCTCTGATGCAGCAGTGGTATTGCCATGAAATGCTGATTTCATTACATTGTTTTTCTTATTTTCTGTAAGTACTTGAAGTTTTGTTTTTGTGTTATATGTATATATATCCATATCGCATTAAAAATTGTATCTCAACCCCTCTTCTCTACACAGTATGGTTCTTTGTAAATCTTGGATAAAATGTAAATCTAGGTAAAATGGCTCTTTGCTTTAAAAAGGTTGCTGACCCCTGGTCTATCTTTTTTAGCAATTGTCTGTGACTGATGCGAGCTACTGGCCCTTAGCATTTTTCTTGAACTGTGTCCTTTGCTTCTTTTTTGGAGTTTTTATTTTTATCTCCTTTTCTTCTAATCATCTAATCTAATCTTCTATTTGTGAGTCGCACATACCTATATAGGCTCAAGGCGACAGATCAAAGAGGAAGGGGAAAGTAGTGGGAAGGGGGCATGGAGAAGAAGTAGGGAGTGCTATATAGAATTGAAGAGAGTTAATTGTCAAAGAGGTGAGTTTTCAGGTTTATTCTGAAAGTAGTGTAGTTTGTTTCTTTCTTGATGGTTTCTGTTAGGTCATTCCAGGTTTTTACACCCAGATAAGTTAGTATAGAGTGGAAAATTAGTTTGTAGTGGAGGTATTTTGTGGATGGCAGGTTTAGTTGGATTCTGTTAAGGATTCTTTTTGATGTCGACCAAGCAGTAGAGAATAATTGAATAAGAGGGGCTGCTGAGTTTCTCTATAGAATCTGATGTAGGATACATGACGATTTGAAAATTATCCAGGATGAAATTGGGAGCCAATGTAGTTGCCTGATGAAGGTTGTGATTGAATCAAATTTCTTTTAATTTGTAAATTAGTCTAACGGCTGTGTTCTGGATGAGTTGCAGTTTGCGGATGAGAGTAGTGTTGATGCCAAGGTAGTTGCAATAGTCCAGTTGAGGTAGGACCATCATCTGAACGATTAGAGCAAAATGGTGTGGGTGGAAGTATGGTCTTGTGAGTCGCAGTTGACGCATAGTATAAATGGTCTTTTTCCGAAGGGTTAGAAATATGTGGTTCCATTGTGAGAGTATCGTCTAAGATGCATCCTAGTACCTTGGTGGATTTTTCCATGATGAGAGTGATGCCTGATGGAAGAGTGAGTTTAAAAATGACATTCTGTTGTGCAGTATGGAAAACAATGGCTTTGGTCTTAGTGGCGTTCAGTTTCAGCTTGTTGTTTGTTTCCCAGGTTTGAATTTTATCTATATTGTTTGAGATTTTTTTGGCAATATTAGGATAGTTTTTGGTTATGGGGATGAGGAGGAGAATGTCATTGGCATAAGAAAGTACAGTTTCATCTTCCATTTTGATGTGTCCCAGTGATCTCATGAATAAATTGAATAGGATTGGGGATAAAGGGGAGCCTTGTGGGACGCCACAGAATGCCTTCCAAGGGTTGGAGTATGATTCTTGCCTTTTGACCAAGTATTCGCGATTTTGTAGGAAGTTGGCAAACCATTTTAGTACAGTCCCTGTTATTCCGATTTCCAAGAGTTTGGTTAGGAGTAATTGGTGGTCCATTGAGTTGAAGGCTGCGATGATATCAAATTGAAGCAATATTGTCGGATGATCCGAGCTTAGCAACTGTTTGATTTTAGTGATTACAGTGATGAGGAGGAGCTCGGTGCTGTGCTTTTTCCGGAAGCCGTATTGGGATGTATGGAGGCATGAGTGTTGCTCTATGTATAAGACTAACTGCATGCTGACATGGGACTCAAGGATTTTAGTGAGGATCGGAATTCCAGCAATCAGTCTGTAGTTGGATACTATGGAGAGGTCTGCTTGGACTGTTTTCGGTATAGGGGTTAAGGATATTTTGCCCATTTCTTTGGGTAGATGCCCTTGGTTCAGGGAACGATTTAGTAGGTTGGTGAGCCAGTTAATGATATGATGCGGAGCTGCAGAAAGAAGATATGGAGGACAGTTGTCAAGGGGGGCTGCTTCATAAGGCTAGTTTTGTTTTGTTTTTTAAAAAAATTCTTTAATATTTAAAACTTTCAATAAGTGCAACATAAGATACAATCACTTTATACTTTAACATCACTTAATATTCCATCAAGACTAGTTTTGATAATAGTCTATTGGTGTCAGAGATGGAAAGGTTGGTGAATGAAGACCAGATTTGGTCAGCTTTTATGGGTTCAGTGTATTTCGTATAGTTGGGTTGGGAAGTGTTTGTTGTGGCTGTCTTAGCAACTTCCGATTGGACCAACTTGACTTTGTTGAGGAAGAAATCTGCTAGTTCTTGGGCTGAGATTTTATTGGAGAGGGTTGCAAATTCTTGGTTTTGGGGGGATGTCAGTTGTCATACTAAGCAGAACAGTTTTTTGCTGTCGGTTGTGTTGCCTCCTATTTTACTGGCGTAGTAGTTTTTCTTTGTTTCGGATATATTGTCCTTATATTTATTTCTCCATTGTGTTCTGTGTTCTGGTGTCTTGTTTTTCCTCCATTTCCTCTCTAGACATCTGCATAGTTGTTGTCTAGTAAACCAGGGTGAAGTTTGATTTGATTTTATTATGCATGGGTGGAGGGGGGATACAGTATCCAGGGTTTTGGCTATGATTTTGTTCCAGATGGGGGGAGGGAGTGATTTTGATACTAATTTCCAGAAGAAATCAGGTCTTGTTTTCCTGCGAACTAATCTTGTGTCTTAGGTGGCTTTGGAGTTCAGGTCTATGTCAGTTAGGTTTAGGCAGAATTCTAGGAGAAAGTGATCTGTCCATGGGACAGGGGACCATTTGGCCTTGGGGAGATGATGCAAACAGGTCAAATTCTAGTATTGAGGGCTAAGTGGAGTAAGAGATTACTATCTGTCTTTAATTTCTAAGATACTGATATTGATACAGCAATTTCCTCTTGTAATATTGTTTTTTTTATAATAATCTCTGTTTTCTGTATCAGGTATTGCTTACTTGAATGTATCATTAAAAAATTCTGTATAAATAAAAAAGTTAAAAAAAGAAGAATAAACATTTGATCTTTTTCACAGTGCCTATGATCAAAAACCACAAGTGGGAATGAGGCCCTCCAACCCACCAACGCCATCAAGCACTCCAGTGTCACCACTGCACCATGTATCACCGAACCCTGCTCAGACTCCAAAATCTGATCGGGCTTTTCCTACTCATCTCCCTCCTTCCCAACCCATCCCAGACAACAGTTACTCCATGGACCATAGGTAAGATTGCAGCAGATACGTCTATGTTTAAACACTTTTCTCTTTTCCCTTTTTGGCTTGGAGATGCATCCTAATTTTTTTGAGGTTCCAGCTCAACCAGAGCTGAACTTTGTTGGATCATGATATTATTAGACTTCCTTTGCAGCATCTCTGGTTTTATCTCCTTTCATTTCAATCTACCTGTTGCAGGGGGCAGCCTAGAGAATGACACAGTGACAGAATTCATCACTGTTTCTGTCCCCACGGACAATTGCAGGAGACCATCACCATGTCAATCTTTAAGGAGAGAGGGAAGAATCAGAGTTTGAATGGGCACAGCCACTTACCCTCAAACCTTGAATTAAAGAATGCTGGTGTAGAAGGACTGAGGTTGAGATTGACACTAAAGAATGAGAGGAACGGTGATGAATTCTGTCACCCTGTCATTCTCTAGGACAGCCCCTGATTAGGGGCCACAAACAGCAGCACTCTCTGGAACCTTTATAGCATGAATTAACTCGATTTAGGGGATTTTTACATTTAAATTTGTTGACCAGTAGTCAGAGGGCAAGCAAGTTGACCTGATGACTCAGTTGTAACTGTGTAGACCCAGAATAAGAGGATGCCTTTTTTACTTCCTTAATTTCATCTTAATAACACAGTTCAGTGTAATGCACAATTTTGTCTCAGATCTGGTGGAGGCAGGCAAGGCATTGGGAGAATGGGGAGACAGTGTGCAGAGTCTGGCAGGGCATTTGAATATAATATCCCCCCCCCCCAGGGGTTTATATACGAGTCAACATTTTTCCTTCCTTTTTTGGGGGTAACATGTATGTGTTTGGACTGTACCCGCTTTGGGAAAGGTGGGATACAAATAAAAACATTAAACCTCGGTTCATATTCAGGTCAGTTTATATTTGAGTATATATGATAATATCAACCAAAGCAGCTTAGTAAACAGACTCCTGTGTGGTGTTGCTTCCCCTCATCTAACCCTGGCCCTGGGAATGCCTCTGTGCTGTGTTCATTGTAGTACAGTATACATATATTTTATTGCCTGCATTGAGGGTAGGCTGTTTTGAAATACAGAATGACAGGGGACTAATTTTTCCCTGTCTCCGCAGGAACTCAATTTCCCCCATCCCTGCAAGTTTTGTCTCTGTTCCTGCCCCAATCCTGTAAGTTCTGCCTTAACCACACAAGCCTCGAACATTTATGATTTTAAAGTGCTTGAGGCTTGTGCAGATGAGGATGGAGCTTGCAGGAATGGGGCAGGGGCAGGAAAAGAACTTGCGGGAATGGGACAGAAAAATGAGTTCCCGTGGGGATGGGGAAAAATGTGTTCCCATGTCATTCTCTGTTTTGAAACAACCATTGACCTGGGGAAATAGCTTTTGAATACTGCCATCACAGATGAGTTTACTGCAATTTGTTTTCATGATAGCAACAAATATCTAATCTGGCATGTTCAGTTATTGAGGCTGGTAGGATGCATTTGCTTGCCTAGGTGAATGTAGGAAAAAATTACGCATTAGCTGCTGTGCCAAGTCTTGTCACCATGTCTTGTAACTTTAACTAAGTTTTCTAATTTGCCTCCTAGATTTCGCCGTCAGCTTTCTGATCCATGCAATTCCTTCCCACCCTTGCCCACCATACCGAGGGAAGGACGTCCGATGTACCAACGCCAGATGTCTGAGCCAAACATTCCTTTTCCACCACAAGGTTTTAAACAGGAGTACCACGATCCGGTTTATGAACACAGCACTATGGTTGGAAATGCAGCCAATCAAAATTTCCCTCCTCCTCTAATGATTAAACAGGAGCCAAGAGATTTTGCTTATGACTCAGGTAAGTGAGACTTTGCTCTGTATGTTTAAAGAGTAAATAATACAGTGGGGCCTTTTTAAAAAAATTGCATTTGCTTCTTAATACTTGGTATAGTAAATGGCAACAGCTAACTCAGAGACGTGTTAACCGTTCTTGTGGTAGAAGTGCCGTTAGCACATGGCAAGTTGCGCAATGTTGATTTCTCACAGACAATTTCACTCGTGTGTGTGTGTTTTATGAACTTGTTATTCATTGCATCAGCTGAATGATTTCTAATGCACCTCTGATGAAGGCGTTTGAGCAATGGACTCCTGATGAAGGTATTTGCCGAAACACGAACCGGGTAGAGTCCGACTTTCATGTCCATTCTGCTACTACACCATTTGCTAGCTGACTCGATATACTGCATTTGTGGATTTATATACATATACAGTAGATGACCATTTTATTTAATAAACTGGTCTTCATCTGGGACTACTTGTTATTTTCCACAAGTTGCATTTGTTTTATTGACTTTTAATTGTGTTTTTCCACAATTTTATGTGAATAATAAACCTGAGAGTTTCCAAATCAACAACTCCACTTTGCTGGCTTTTGTTTGTTTGTTTATTTATTTGTTTATTTACTTCATTTTCTATCCCATTCTTCACAAAGAGCTCAGAACGGCTTACAGGTTAAACGTACATAATATACAGTATACAGGTTACCTTTTGTTCCCATTTGTCTTTGTTTTAAATGTTTTTTTAAATTATTGTTATTTTTAATTATGTTTTGTCATCTTAAATATGTATTTTAGTCAAAGTATGTTTTTATGACTTTGTACACCGCCTAGAAAGTTGATTGGGTGGTATAAGAAATTTTAAATAAACTTGGAAACTTGATTTGCCATAGTTACAAGTTTTTCAATACAAGTTTTTATACCAATGAGCTCAGAATAGGTTACAAAGTTAACATACATAATGTGTAGACAGGTTGTGAATTGTACATGTATACAGTAGTCTTAGGTTGTCTTGGTTTGACATATACAGCAGGTCAAAGTTAGCATACAATCTGATCATTTTAAGTTTGCCGCAACTTGCTTGTGTTACTCGCATGAGCATGGGCATAGGCAACAAGTATGAGCAAGAATTATTTACAATGTCTCTGGAACTCAATCACCTCTCCCAAATTCCAGAGAAAGCCCACAATCCTCTGCTAAGTCATTTATAATTCCCCTTGTCCTCTTTCATTTATCCCACTACTAGTGGTAGTAGGGAATTTTTTTTTAATTTTATTTTTTTAGCCCAGCTCTATTGTGCTGTAACCGACTAACATGACTAATCGTAATCTATAAAGGGGCATTCCGCACTTAGCACTGATTCCTATAACCAAATGGCTGTGTGGATTTAAATCAAGTGAAACTTGGCATAAATCCTTGTGCGCATGTTGAGCGAGCAACCTCGGAATTCTGTGACATCACAACTCTACTGTATTATGGGAATGCCCCCTTTTGAATTTTGCATGAGACAGTTTAGGCACACAGCTACGTACATAGAACTGTGCATAGGCAGAAGTGTACGAAATTCCAAATAAATGCCAGTAAACACCAGTAATTGGTGTTAATTGGTTCGTTAAGCAATTTATGTTGCGTGAGCATCTCGGGATCGCACCCATAATTTGGCGCACAAATTTTGATGTCTTTTATAGAATCTGGGGGTAAGTGCCTATGCAGTAAGAGCTTCAGACGCTGTTTATGTTAGCTCTGTTCAGCTGTTCGAACGCTGCACAAGCTCTTCTTTGTGTTTTATCAAGTGGATTCTTTCTGAGAATCCCTGATGCAGGCTTTTTAGCAGAAACACGGTCCGTGTTGAATCCGTTTTTAGTTTCTACTTTCCACGGTTGCCTTGTGAATTTCCTAGCTTGATGGTCTGGTCTTCCTGCTCCTTTTTGTGTTCCACTGGCAACATTAACACATAGCCAGAATGAGCAAATGCCGGGAACATCCACATGTGATGCCACGTTAGTGTTAGACTTGCTGACTTCAAAATCGCACATTACAGTGTATTAAAGCAGAGTTCTTCCAGAATGTGATCTCATTTCAAAGATTGTTTTAGGAAGAATTCTATCAGGAATTAAGTTCTTTTGTTGCCTGTTGGGATTATAGGCCCGGATTCTCTAAACAGCACCGTTGTCGGCAGCGGCCGATCACATGTCAATCACACAATGGTTTCATTTAGAGAATCGCGCCTCCGGCAAAGGTAGACAGTGGAAATGTAGGTCAGGGTTTTCAAAGCCTATATTTCCGGCACCTACCTTTGAAGTGAATTGCACCTACCTAGGTGCTTTACACCACCTAGCGCCACTTCTGGTGTTAGCCATGCCCACAATGGGGTTAGACGCCATAAAGCGCCATTGTTTTAGGTTCCGGTAGGAACCTTGAAAATCAATTTAAAACATCTTTTAAACAGTATTTTTCACTTAACTTAGGAGCCGCTTAAAGAATATGGGCTATAGGAGCTGTTCTTTTAGCCACTCAGATAAAGGCTCTACATTTTGCTGCTTTGCTACTGTAGGCCTGGGAAACAAAATATCACTCCCTTCAAGGCCTTATTGTAAAATTAGCAGCTGGATTTGCAGGCTTTGACTCCTTCCAAGAACATTCATGTACATTGTGAGAACAGAGAGGGACACTCCATTGACTCTCATAGGGTAGTCCTTTCGGATCAGGTGAGATGTGTTAGCAGAGGCATGTGAGAAGTAACATCATTGACTACAACAGAACATCAGCTCAGTAAACAGAGGAGGAGTTCAGCTAAAGGCCTGGTGCCTTTCAACCTACACAAACAGGGGTATTCATCTTACTGTATTAAAAGAGCCCTTTGTAAGCAGGCAACATATCTGGCAAGTTTAAAAAGCATGATACAAATAGCTGTAATTTCAGCTTTCCATTTAGTTTAAGCTCCAATTTAGAACCATAATGTTAACTTTTACCTGATATACATAATTCAAGACTTTTAAATAATTTACAGCATGTGATGGTGTCAAAGCAGTTTGTGTTGGATGTGAGTAATTATAGGTTCTGAAACCTGCTTTAGTCATGTGACCAAGAGTACTTACATATTGACATGCGAGTATTCAAACCTATTTTTCTTGGATACTGGGTTAGTATATTTCAGTTGACACTTTGGTGTTGGCCCTAAATTACAGTGTGTCATTCCAGTATGGAGGTCTTTTGACCTTTGTGCTCTGTTCTGCAACGTGTCATTTTCACCTTCCTGAGAGTGCGTTCGCTAGACCTTATTCCATCACAGGATGCTTGATTCCCTCCCTTACCCTCCCTCTGTAATGCGGAACAGATATGGTATTGGAAAAACATTAATATAGGGTTTGTGTTTGAATTTCTAGAATTGATGCATGAATAAGTGAAAATTTGTCTTGATTTTGAGAGGCTTTGCTTTCTCCAATATATTTGGAATTAATTTATTTTTTATTTATTTATTTAAAACATTTATATCCCGCAAGTCTAAGGTTCTAAGCGGCTTACAAATATGACATACATAAAATCATACCTTACAAACAATTATACATATGATGTCATTTACAGTAAAGTTTACTGTAATGATGTGACATATGGCATCCAAAAATCAGCTATTTTGTTTTCAGAATAGAGTAGTTGGGTGGGGAAAAACTGAAGGCAGATTAATGTCTATACCATTGGAAATGCTAGCTCTGATCATATTTAAAATTTGTTTGATAAATTATGTAGTCGGAATGTATTTCTGGTTGCTGTAACACAGTACATGATGGCAGATAAAAGCCCACATAGTCCATCTAGTCTGCCCAGCAGGGTGGCCAGAGCTAAGGTTACCAGATTTTATGTCAGTAAAATCCTAACCCCTAGACCCACCCTCCAAGGCCTGCCCCATTCCGTCCCCAGCCCCGCTCCACTGCCTGTTCGTTGGGCAGGAAGGCATCCACACATGTGCGGATGCCCCCTCCCGATGCAATTTCTTTTCAAAGCCCTGACAAAGTGCTGGGTTTTGAAAAGCTGTCCAGACCCCCGGACATGTCCTCAAAAGGACATCTGGTAACCTCAGCCAGAGCCATACCTACCACTCTATGCGGGCCCCAGTCACCCATGCTTAAATACTGGTTGTCAAGTGTCCACCTTGCCAACCATGATGTGGATGGAATGTTTTATAACCAAGACACCCAAGTATTGATGACAGTCACAATGTCTTCCTCTTCTCCCTGCGCTGCACAGAACCCTCTCGCAGCATGTGACACTTCTACATATGTGGGTTTGGGGACAAAAATAGCAAGGTTTATTTCTTGGCTTGGCTAAGAATTCAGGTATGTTAGTCTATTATTAGATGGAGTTGCTCTCTTTATTTCTCCTTTTGTTGATGTCTATCTGAAATCCAGCACCTGATATGCTGCTGGATTAGTGAATATCTTTAACTGGTTAACTTTATCCTGATATCAGGTTAGTTCTGTTGAATGCAGACAGGTAAAGTTAACTAGATGAAAGTATCCAGTTCATGCTGGAGATCTATCCCAGAGTGGTCAAGGTGGTCTACATAAGCTTAGCTAGTTAGTGCTTATATTTAGTTTTATCTAGCTAAAATGAAGCTGTACCCTCCCTCCTCACACACATGTCACTATTGATGAAAGGTTTTCCTATCATGAACATGTAAGCAACACCGTCAAATCTTGCTTTTATAGGCTACGAATGATTCGCTCAATTTCTAAGTTTCTTGAGCCAAAATCACTCAACATACTAATTCATTCCCTAGTTATCACTAAACTCGACTACTGTAACTCTTTATTAATAAATATTACACAAAAAGAAAAGAGGCGTCTTCAGATAGTCCAAAATACCGCCATTAAATTGATTCACAATGGCAAAAAATACGATCATGTTACCCCCTTTTTGATCAATTCCCACTGGCTTCCAGTTAATCACCGCATTACTTTCAAAATCTTACTTTTAGTATTTAAAACTTTTGTCTTCCAATGAACCTCAATTTATTAACAAACTACTTATTCCTCATAATACATCACGCTCCCTTAGGTCCATTAATCAAAAACTTACAGCAGTTCCCTCATTGAAAGTAATTGGAACTCGTCGACATGACATGTTTTCAGTAATGGCTCCGCAACTATGGAATACCTTACCTCAATATATAAGAGAAGAAAATGACTTAAGTCACTTTAAAGGCAATCTGAAGAGTTTTATTTTTAAAGATGCTTTTAATCTTTAACTATGCTTAAAGTTCATTTTAGTACTTTCTTATTTTTTACTCTCCCCCCCTATTGTTCTTTCCATTCATGTCTTCTCTTATAGTCTAATAAATACAATTGTAGTTCTGCCCTTCTTACCTTATGTATCTGTTAGTCTGTAAGTTTGTCAGTTAAACCCATTATATTTAATGACTAAATTGGTATATGCTTATAACTTTTTTAAATTTGTAAATCGCTTAGTAAAGTAAATAAGCAATTCATCAAGACAAAATAAAACTTGAAACTTGTCATCTTGATCAGATGACTGTTGCTTGGGTAACTAAATGATTAGACAAAAATTATCCCACGCTAAAGAGAAATTTTTAAAATCGATGGTTTGCCTAAATAACCTCAGAAGATACCCAGATTTTCTGTCTCCACCCTCCCACCAATATACAGCTTGTATCTAGTGGTATATTTTTAAATGCCAGCTGCTGTGGGCAGCACCCAATTAGTGTCTACTAGATATCTTGATATTGCAATACTGATGGGCTATATATGGGTCATGATAATATTCAACTGCTATTCTAGTGCAAAAGGCATATGAGTCTTGAACCAGTGGGTTATCCACCTCTACTCACAAATTTGTATAGAAGCTGTTATCTATATTTTTTGGCTCTGCCTTCTCTATCTCTGCACTATACTCCTCAGTTTCTCCTTCTACATGTGAGTTGAAGGAGTCTTTCTGATGTGCTGTGCTTGGTTTATTTTTGGGCTTTTTGGTCTCATTTTTAGACCTCTGCATCGGTGCTACAGAGGTCCCCTAGTTCCCTGGGGCAGCATTGTCTAGGTTATGACACAGACCTTAACTGTCAGAGGTCTGTAGCTGGGATAGTATCTCTTTTCTTCAGGGCACCTACCTAGCTAGCCTGCACTAACATTTTTGGTGGCTCAGGGACCATTCCCCTGGTAGCGAAGCTCACTCCTGGTCATTAACTGGAGAGGGAGTATAGGCTCTGACATCTGTGAGGAGTTGTGGGGGGTCTACTATTCTGATCCTGGAATCTTAATACCATTTTGCAAGGTCTCAATAGACCTTACAGGAGGCTTTCTTCTTAGACCTGATTCAAAACAGTATTCTTGGTGGTGATTACTTTGGCAAGACAAGTCTGAGTTGCAAGCTCTCTCTTGCAGGGAGCTGTTTCTTCAGATTATGTTCCTTGCGCATAGATCCGTCCTTCTACTGAAAGCAGTCTCTGCCTTTCATGTCAATCAGGAAGTCCATTTGCCTGCCTTTCCTACAGGGTTGAAGGAAAAGCAAAAAATATTGTATTTGCTAGATGTCAGGAGATTGCTTCTTTAATACCTCGAAGTTACCAATGAGTTTTGAGTTTCTGATCACATTTTTGTTCTGCCCAGTCATTCTAAGAAAGGCAAGTCCACATCCAAGGCCTCGATTTCCAGATGGATTATAATGGCACTTTCCTCCTTGTATATGGGCTGTGGTAAGCAGCTGCCGATTGCTTTGAAGCACACTCCACCAAAGGGGTGGATACCTCATGGGCAGAGGCTTGGGTAGTCTCCCCTGTGAAGATTTATAGAGCAGCAACATGGTCTACTCTTCATAGACGTGAAAGCCAAGGAGGATGCCACTTTTGGGTCCTCAGTATTAAAGGCAGGCTCAGTAGTCCCGCACTTATCTGAGTTGCATGGGGACCTTTCTTTCCAAGTTGTTCAGGCTTCTGAAGGAAATGAATTACTTGTCCCTTGCTATATGAGGACAGACTAAATGTACGATTCCCACTGAGCCACATTTTATGAAGAATAATGTGGCAGGTGCATGAAAAAGCCTTTCAGAAGAATTTACAAACTTAATGGGCAAATTGTAGACAGAAGAAAGTTTTCCTTCTTTTGCAAGAGAGGTGGCCTAGAAGTCTAATAAGAAAGTATTGTCTCTTACATGTCTAGCAGTACTTTAGAACTGATAAGTATTACTAGTAAGTAGTGCTGCCCAATTCACGATTCACTTCGGGTGAATCGATTTGAATCGGTTAAAAACAAAAAAAACCACGGCTTTCCGATTCGCCTGACCCTCCTCCCATGGCTTCTGGCTCCCACCCCCTCGGCCTTCCGCTCCCCCCCCCCCCCCCGGCCTCCCCGCAGTGATTACCTTCCACCCGGACAGCCTGCAAACAAGATCGCGGTGTTAGCGATCTTATTACCGCTTCGGAGCTGGTTCCTCCGTCGCGGTCCCGCCCCTCCTCTGATGTCAGGAACAAGTCTTCAAGGGGGGGACAGGCCTTTAGGGGAGACAGGCAGGCCTTCAGGGATGGGATAGGTCTTTAATGGGGGGGACAGGCAGGCCTTCAAAGGGGGACAGGTCTTCAAGGGGGGACAGGCAGGCCTTCAGGGATGGGATAGGTCTTCAATGGGGGGGACAGGCAGGCCCTCAAAGGGGGACAGGTCTTCAAGGGGGGACAGGCCTTTAGGGGGGACAGGCAGGCCTTCAGGGGTGGGATAGGCTTTTAAGGGGGGACAAGCCTTCAAGGGGGGAGGCAGGTCTTCAAAGGGGAGGACAGGTCTTCAAGGGGGGGACAGGCCTTTAGGGGAGACAGACAGGCCTTCAGGGGTGGGATAGGTCTTCAGTGGGGGGGACAGGCAGGCCCTCAAAGGGGGACAGGTCTTCAAGGGGGGACAGGCCTTTAGGGGGGACAGGCAGGCCTTCAGGGGTGGGATAGGCTTTTAAGGGGGGACAAGCCTTCAAGGGGGGAGGCAGGTCTTCAAAGGGGAGGACAGGTCTTCAAGGGGGGGACAGGCCTTTAGGGGAGACAGGCAGGCCTTCAGGGGTGGGATAGGTCTTCAGTGGGGGGCACAGGCAAGCCTTCAGGGGTGGGACAGGTCTTCAAGGGGGGGGGGGACAAGCCTTCAAGGGGGGAGGCTTGACTTTAAACAACTGAACGCTGAAACACTTGGTTCATTTGTGATACTTTTTCTCTATCACTGGAAAGTTTTGCTTGTCTTTTTTGTTCTGCCACTTTTCTTGTTTCTTCTGAGATCCAAGGCAATTTCTTGGCTTTCTTTCTCTTCTGGAGTGTTTTTTTTTAGTTTCATCACTAATTATGGTTTTGATGTCATTCCATAACTGTTCGGGCTCTCTATCTCCTGTATCAAGATAGGCAAATCTGTTGTCTAGTTTTATCAATAGTAGAGAGGCTTTTAGTTATCTGATCTATTGTATACCATCATGTTTTGCTGATTGTTGAAAATCAAGAGACTAAACAAAGTCATACTATAGAAGACTTTTGGTATAGAATCACTTTCTCCCATCAGTCAGGATTTTCCACAGTCTGAAATCCACAAAGTAAACGTTCAACATTTTCAGTACAGAGCCCTTCCATTTGACCTAGTATTGGCTAAAAGAGGGTTCTCAGTTCTTCAAAGATTCCTGTTTGTGAGGATTTGTGTCCTATAACAGCAGTCTTTCATTGAAACTTGTTAGTTGGAGAAAGCCATAGAGCAGGGGTCTCAAAGTCCTTCTTTGAGGGCCGCAATCCAGTCAGGATTTCCCCTATGAATATGCATGAAATCTATATGCATGCACTGTTTTCAATGCATATTCATTGGGGAAATCCTGAAAACCCGACTGGATTGCGGCCCTCAAGGAGGGACTTTGAGATCCCTGCCATAGAGATAGTGGTGTAGCAACAGGTGGGCCTGGGTGGTGTCAGGCCCACCCTGTAGCAGCACACTTCTGATGTAGCTGGTGGGGAACCCCATGTCCCACCAACTAAAAACTCCCAACACTTCTTCCTCCCTTGTATTTTTTAAAGTTCTGTTCGTCACCAGATTACCTATGGGGCAGGGTTCTCGCACTCAATATTGGGTGTCTGTCTAGGCCCTTGACACAGATTAGAATTCAGAAGGTAGAGATGGAAGAGCAGTGTCTAACTCCAATAAGGATTCATGGTGGTGGTGATGAAGATTGGCCATATGAGAGTATTAACAATATTTATTACTAAAGCAGTGAAGGCTGTTGAGAGATGATTTCACAATAAGATACTCTGTACTAGGGCAGAGAATTTAGACAGAGAAGACCCTTGTGGAGAGTAAACAGGATATTCATTTCAGTAGATAAGGCCATGGTCTAAAGGAAAACCCCATATTTGCATTTTGAATTCCAGGCGTTTAGTCTGAGTTGGAGAGGAAGGTGTGTATGACTGTTCTGGAAATGAATGCAGTGGGAACTGTTTTAGTAGCTTTAGGGCCAAGTTTTGAGATGTGAGGCCTGTATGGCTGCACAGAGGTGCCATACATGGGGGATACTCTTCCTTTCAGGTTCATGGACAAGTCTTCCTTGTCCTATCTGCCATCCCTCAAAAGGAGGTAAGTAGCACTTTATGCATGCATTTTCCTATGCTGGCTTCATGTCCGAACCATACAGAATTTTGGAGATGCTGACCCAGATGTCCTAGAGAAACCAGGGGAGGGGGAGGAGGCAGATTGAAAGAGGCTGAAAACTGACCTCTGTAAGGACAGAATTGATGGATTTTATCCAGTGTTTTTCACTGCACAAATAAAATAAAAGTTTTAAGAAAATAGAGATGAAAGGGCCTGATATTAGCTACATGCTTTTACAAGCTGTCAAGAAATATCTTGCCTTTCATGATTATCAGGTCAGTGTTTGTTGTTTTGTTTTTTCTTTTTTAATTGTCTTTATTAGCAATTGCAAAGGGAACATACAACCAGGAGCGGGGCAAGCCTAGCAAAACATAGCAGGCAACGAAAACAACACTGGAAAACTATGACAGCAAATGGTTCATAGTGCAGGAACCCAATGGCTGGATGCCCAACACAATTAACATTTTGTGAAGTACAAAAACCCCCCAATCAAGCACACACAAACCTCAAACACTCGGCCTCAAACCACAACAATCATACAGCAAACACTCCACAATCATACCCCCAAACAATCAAACACCCAAATGCATATACACACACAAGTGCAACCACCCCGGGGAGAAACAAAAAGAGAGATCAGCCCCACCGAGAAGAATAATCAAGGTATGGAGTCGGTGTCCTCTGGCTCCGAGCTCCATAGATCTTGATAGCAGCGGAGGACCAGAGGTCGTTTATTCTACATAATATCCTTTATTCTAGGCAGTTTCTTGGGATGCACAAAGGGACAGTTTTCAAATGACCCACCAACATATATAGTGTGCAGGCACCTTTGCATACTTTACACAAACTAGTCGGTACTTTTTACTTATAATTTTAATGCACCCTATTGTCTATTTTTCTGTAAACCGCTTAGAATCCTAACGGAGTTTAGTGGTATATAAGAAATAAATTACATTACATTACATTACATTACTTTTCCTTCAAAACGAAGGCATACATTCTAAGAACATCTGCATGCTACACAGCTGTTCATTTGTGTTAGAGACCAAGAATGTAAAAGAGTATTTTGCATTACAGTACCACGGTGCAAAATGAATGAAAAGATTTTATTTCTTTATTTATTTGGTTTTATATCCTGTCTTCCCAGGAGAGCTCAGAACAGGTTAAAAGTTTACATACATAGCAAAGCATGGTAAAATATAACATGACAAACATGGCATGATGTGACACAGCATGACAAGGCACGACAAAACATAGGATGGCAGCTTAACATGATATATTGATTGTATTTATATTTTTCCTGTATCCTAGTGTACGGTAGTGCTGCCCGATTCAGGAATAAAAATTTTGATTCGATTCAATTCAACCTATTGAATTGTTTTTTTGATTCGATTTGATTTTCCTGCCCAGTTGGATGTTTTGTTTTGGGGTTGTTTTTTTTTTCCAAACATCCTGGTGGATTTATTATATAGCCTCTTCACCCCCTTTGCCTTCTCCTAACCACAGTGGCACTGTGGTGTAAACAAAATAAACAAACAAAAAAGACTTTTCTCTCTCTGTTAAATCCTAGTTCACGTTTGCAGTCTAACACCAGCTCTGGCAGGATACACATTTCAAATCTGACATATTGTAATCACAAAACGAAAATAAAATTAGTTTTTCTACCTTTTGTTGTCTGGTCATTATTCAAATCTTGTTGGTCCCAGGCTCTGGTTGTCTTCTGATAACTTGCTTGCCAGGGTCTCCTTGTTTCTCCATGCTAACCATCCATTTGCCATCTCTGTCCTCCCCTTCCGTTTCCCTTCACTCCCCAGGAGGTCTGGCATCTTTCCATTTTTTTCATCTCCCTCCACAGATCCACCTTTTCATCCAGCATCTCTCCCTCCTTCCCCACCACCCCAGGGTCCACCATCTCTCCCTTTATTTTTCCCAACTACTCTCCTATCCAGTATCTCTATCTCCCCTTCCACACCATCCCTTGTGTACAACTTCTCTCCCTTTCTGTTCCTTCCCTCCCTAAATCCCATTGTCCATCATCTCTCTCCCTCTCCTCTATTTTCAGACCCATTATTTCTTCCCCCCCCCAAAGTCAGGCATATGCACGTCTCTTTGAACTCCCTGTCCCCCCCCTGAAGGTTTGCACCCCACCCCTAAAGGCCTGCCTGTCCCCCCTGAAGGCCTGTGCCACTATACCTGAAGGCCTGCCCCCCCCCCCCCCCCCGAAAGGCCTGCATGTTCTCCCTGGCCTCCCACTGGTGTCCGGCTTCCCCCCTGGCCTCCCCGCACCATATACCTTTGAAGAGCAGCCTGCAGATAAGATAACAATGCTAGCGATCTTTGCAAACTGTTTCAGAGCTGTTTCCTCTGCCGCGGTCCCGCCCCCTCCTCTTACATCAGAAGCAGGATCGCGGCAGAGGAAACAGCTCTGAACCAGTTTGCAAAGATCGCTAGCATCGCGATCTTGTCTGCAGGCTGCTCCTCAAAGGTAAATGGTGTGGGGAGGCCGGGGGGGGTAAACCAGACATCAGGGGGGGAAGCCGGACAGCAGCACTTCCTATCTGACCTTCCCCCCTCGCCCTCTAAAGCAGGTGCGGCAGCGGCCGGCCAGCAAGAGCAGCGCTGCCGCTCCTGCTTTAGGGGGTGAGGGGGGAGGGTCAGCCGAATTGGGAAGCTGATTTTTGTTTTGTTTTGAATTGATTTGAATCGATTCACCCGAAGTGAATCGGTGAACCGATTCTAATCGTGAATCGGGCAGCACTAGCGTATGGTACAGTCTACATGTAAACAAAGTTAATAAAACATGAAGACAAGACATAAATCAAGTCTAAATCACTACACCAAAACTCTCCGATACTGTATAGAATATAATAAAAAAAAAATTCATACCATTCCATAGACTTGAGAAAACAATTATTCCTCCAGCTCCTTTTTAGTATTAAAACATTTTATTGAAAAGATATGCCATACAAAAGACCAAATATACAATCAACAAGAACACCACACAACAATCCCCAAACCATTCCCCCTCAAACCTCCCCCCTCTACATTACTCAATGGTAGAATCATAGACCCGCAATTCCATCCTATACATCAGGGGTGCCCAAAAGGTCGATCACGATTGACTAGTAGATAGCAAAGGCAGCGCAAGTCGATCACGGAGCCCATCCCGGGCTCCGTGATATGTTTATGTTTATGTTTGTTTTTTGTTTATGTTTATTAAAAACTTTCTATACCGCATAATAGTCTAAAAAAGGATCCAAGCAGTGTACAATATATAATACACGTTCATCAAGAAAAGAACTCCATTTAAAAATAGGATAGAAAAGAGTAAAAGCAAAAGTTGCTTTTGCGTTCTGTTCTCCCTGCTTCCCCGATGCCAGGCCAGGCGTATACAAGCACTGCAACCACAGCCTTCCCCCCTGACATCAATTCTGACATCAGAAAGGAAGTTCATGGCCTGGCATCGGGGAAGCAAGGAGAAATCGGCGGCGGTGGCTTGGGGTGGTGGGGGGGAGGGATAGGGAGAGAGAAAGAAAGAAAGGAAGGGGGAAGGGAGAGAGAAAGGAAGACAGAAAGAAAGAAAGGGGGGAAGGGAGAGAGGAAGAAAAAGTTGGACTCATGGAGGGACATAGAGAGATGTTGGTTGGGGAATGGAATGTGGTCTGGAGGAGAGGAAGCATGCAGAGGCCAAAAAGAAAGAAATAATTGGATTTATAGTCAGAAGAAGGAAGTGCAACTAGAGTCTCATGAAATCACCAGATAGCAAAGGTAGGAAAAATGATTTTATTTTAAATTTAGTGATCAAAATGTGTCTGTTTTGAGAATATATATCTGCTGTCTGTATTTTGCAGTATGGCCCCCTTTTACTAAACCATGATAGTGGTTTTTAGTGCAGGGAGCCTATGAGCGTCGGGAGCAGCACGGGGCATTCAGCACAGTTCCCTGTGGTTTAGTAAAAGAGGAGGGGGTATATTTGTCTATTTTTGTATAGTTGTTACTGAGGTGACATTGCATATTTTAAAGTCATCTGCCGTGACCTTTTTGAAAGAAAAACCTGAATATAAATGATAATTAACATTTTGTCTGCTTAAAGTGTGCTTTGTGTTTTTTTTTTTTTTAATTTTATTGTTGGTAGATCATTTTGACTTGGTCATTTTAAAAATAACTCGCAAGCCAAAAAAATGGTGGGCACCTCTGCTATGCAGCATCAAAATAGATACCCGGGAATCTGGATTCTTATAACCCCCGGGACCCCAACATCCTAAACAAGCATATGTACCATCCTATAGCAATAACCTCCCCCCCCACACACACACACCTATGATAACAAAATTATTACACAATTCAACTTGTCTTATCAATTAGCAGCTTATTCCATGCAAGTGGCCTAACTAATGAAAAAGCACCCACGCCCTTGTTTCTGGAAAGTGTACCTTTGATTGTGTTGGACTAGTCGACCATAAAGTTGCCTCCTAAACAGTGGCATAGTGCGGGAGGGGAAGCCGATCCACCCCAGGCACAATGTTGGTGGGGGCACCAGCACTCCTCCTCCTTTTCCACCCCGCCTCTTCCCACTCCTCCCTTCACCAAGTGTGCACCCCCCTATCCTTCCTCCGTACTTCTAGTTGTTCACCATCGCGAGCAACAACTTTAACATGCCCCTCGCGCCCGCATAGTCTCTCCCGCTGACGTTACTTCCGGGTGCCGTGCAGAGGAAGTGATGTCAGTGGGAGAGAGGACAGGGTCGCGAGGAGCTCGCTGAAGTTCTTGTTGATTGCGGCAGTGAACAGCTAGAGGTACGGGGAGAAAGGAAGGGGGCACCTAAGTGGTGGGGGGATTGGGGAAGGGGGGGTTGAGACGAGGGCGGACGTGGGGCGCTACCGCCCGGGGCACCTCTCACCCTCACTACGCCACTACTCTTATATGTTTTTTTTTTTTCAATGCAGCATACATTGCATCTTAGAATGCAATAGTACATTGAAAAAAATTAAGCTAAATACTGAAGAAGGACATAATTTGCACGTGACGTGTGCATGCATACAGAGTAAAAATACATTTATCCAGCATGCACTTTGCATTTGTGAGGCAGTAGATCTTTTGTGAACTCCGTCAGCCACAGTTCTTTTTACTTCTAAGAAATGTCTACATATCCCATAAATCTCCACTTAACAGTAAGTAGCAGTGGCCAGTGATTAGATTTGTGAATTGAGAATACAGCCTGGAGTTAGTCTTTGTGCATTAGCAAAGGTCAAATGGACAGGAACAGTGTTTTAAATCAGTAATGGAAGGCCGAGGCCTGCCTTAAACCAATCGAAATGCTTCTCCCATGAATGATTGATCCCCCAGGGCTGAGCCCTTGTGAGCTTAGCTCTTACATGAATGGACTTTGTATAGTCTAGCATTTCATTCATAAAATGGAGGCAGAGCAGAAAAAAAAATTCTGGAATGTCTAGTTGTTGAAAGCTAAAGGGTGTAACATTGCATCAGCTGCTGCCCTTTGCCAAGATTGCTTGAACTAATGATTAATGCTCATTGGCTGTGCCCCGTGTGTAACATGATACCATCCTCCTGGCCTTAGAGTGTTCTAATGTATAGTGAATGAGAAGACTTTACATTCTCGAATGTGAAAGATAAACAGGAACTGGTTGGTCTGAATTCCATTCAAATATGTCACTCCAGCCAGGCTTGTGTTTGTGCAGCTTAGCTTTTTCAGGCAAGGAAGGAGGGAGGAAAAGCAGGGCTAGAAGAGTTATTTTTTTCCTGTAAACCAGCAAAACGAGGAGTAAAATTACAACAACAAAAAGTTATTTTCAATGTTCAAAGGGAGAAACTTTGCACTTCAGAGTTTTTAAGCTTCAGCAGTATTTTATTTCAGTTATTCTAAGCAGAAATAAGTCTTTTATGTGCTGCTTAGGACTAGAATATCTAAAGTTTGCTAAGTTGGCGGTGGGGGTGGGTGTCGATGCTGAAAGTTTGTGTTAGATCCTTACTCTGATGTTTTTAAGGCAAGTGTAATGCCCACTATGTGCTTGCCAATGCAATAAACAAATATGTAAATAGGACCTGTACAAATCTTGTGCACTTATTAGGCAGAGCACACCAGATGCATGCGCACAAGTTTCTAGACTAAGAACAGCTAATTCCGTGGTCATGTCTGAGCAGAAAACTATATTGAGATACATCTCTAGAATGTTGTTTTGTGCATAAAATATTTGCATTTCTGATATTTAAGTGCAAAATAGCATTCCAAATCATGCACATATGTGTACCGATTATCTCTACTCAGACCTGTACGGAGCTGTAGCTACTCTTAATGCAGAACTGTCACCTTCCGAGTTCTGGTTTTTTTTTAAAGCTCATGCTTTTTGTGGAGGTGCTGTAAAAATTGTCTGGTCCTATACACTTGGCAGGAAAAAATACAGGCATTTAAATCCTCACAGATGCTACTGCAGAAAAAAAGAGCTAATTCTTCTACACTGCCACAGAGTTCAGTTAAAACCTCCTGTGTGCTTCTCTGCATAGAATGGAATAGCCTATAGTCTCTCTAACATATATTTTAATATATTGTGCGCTGGTGAAAAGTCTTGTTACTGTGGTAAAAAAAAATTGCACTCGTGTCAGACTCGGCATCGCCTCCCCAGCTCCTCTTGCGCCTATTTTATCTTCAGGAGCCAGCCATGCCACGATGAAGACAGAAGGAACCTAACACCAAAGCCTGAGACCAATGATTTGAAGAATAAAATTACCAGACAACAAAAGGCAGAAAAAAAATTAATTTATTTTATATTTTGTGATTAGAATTTTTCAGATTTGAAATATGTAGCCTGCTAGAGCTAGTATTAGACATAACTAGGGACTGCAAAGCCCAGGCGGTGCTTCTTTAGCTTCCAGCTGGCTTAGGGCTCACTCTCTCTGACCAGGGGGCAGTTGTCCTAGTTGCTCTCCCCTAACACTATTCCTGCCATGTGTGACTGAAGTATTCTGTTAGCTTGATTTTTCTATGTAGCATTCTGTAGTAATTTGAATTGTTCAGTTTTCACAATAATGGAGGGGAGACAGGGGTTTTGTTGATCCTTGTCTGTATTATTTGTGTTTATAAAATGACAATTGTACAGAATATTGTCTCATTTTATACTTTAATAAAATGTTTAGTATAAAATCATAACTATTTGAGGCCTTATGCGGATGGGATATGATAATTTGCAGGGCGAGGATGGGGACCGAGTTTACAAGGGCAGGGACGGGGACCAAGCTTGTGGGGATGGGGCAGGAATGGGTATTGAGCTCGCGGGGACGGGACAGGGATGAGCTCACGGAGATGGGGCGGGAATGGTGATTAATTTTTCCCCAAGTCATTCTCTAGTATACATGTTAGAGTTTACATGTGTAGCAAGTGGGTTCAGGCCAAGATCTTTTGTTTGGGGGGGGGGTTTAATGTTTTTCAAAGTTATTTTTAATTCAGGGTAAATGTGAATGGTGCATCTTGTTGCCGGTATACTGTGCACTGTTGAGTAATACTACATACTGTTAATGATGCAGGGGAAAAAAAATGAAATTTTGTGGTTTTATTTCCCTGCTCTGAGCCTAAAAAATGACATGAAATAATACGGGAAATTTTATTTCAAATGAATGCACATCTCTAATGTTTAAGTGCTCTCTTTTGCAAAGCTGCATGTCTACATCTAGTCAGTTTGGAAGCTGTGGGCCTTGTTTTACAAAACCGCGGTAGCAAGTCCCGGTGTTGCAAATGTGATGTAACCCATAGAAATTGAATGGGCAGCGTCGTATTTGCCACGTGGGAATGGCTACCGCAGCTTAGATAAAGGAACCCTGTGTGAGCAAGCTGTTATTTTAGACATTAGGTCTTGGTGTTAACACCAGAGAGATAAAACTTGTATTGAAACATCTTGAACTTTGAAAATTTAGCCTGTAAGCTATATATTATGGGCTCCTTTTACAGAGGTGCGTTAGGGCCTTAACGTGTGGAATAGCGCGCACTAAAATGCCGTGTGCACTTGCCGCTACCGCCTCCTCTTGAGCAGGTGGTAGTTTTTTGGGTAGCGCGCGCTAATCCGGTGTGTGCGCTAAAAACGCTAGTGTAAAAGGAGCCCTATGTATATTGGTATTAGATCATTAGTATGTATCGTGTTAATAAAAAGTTGCATCAAAAACTTGAACTGTAACTATGGTAAAATGTAACCTGTTAATCGTATATTATGTATATTAACCTGTAACCTGTTCTGAGCTCTTTAGGGAAAACAAAATAGAAAACAAATTAAATAAATAAATAAGCACAATTGTCCTCTCCAAGACTGGTGTGAATACCAGGTCCAAGCAAACATTTTCTTTACATTTATGCCTGCCATGAAGCAGAAGTAAATGTTGATGTCCAGTTTTTGGGTTTTTTTTGTGTGTATGTATTCCCACTATAAAACTGTGAATATTTGTGTAATTCATGCTCTTATCTAACTCACACATATGACATACCCACAACCCATCCTCTTCCAAACTGTGCATCCTCCACTATTCACGTGTATCAGCCATTTACCCTTGCAAATGCCACTGTTTACACAGCCCAACTTTAACCATGGCTGTTTAAGTTTTGCTGAGCCAACATTTAGTTTGAGAGGGGGAGGAGTATGTCAGATGTCAACGTTTGTCTGGCTAGCATTCAAAATTCGCCTTTTGAATTTGACTACTTGCACTCTTCATGCCTTCTTAAATCACACCTCATTCTGTCTAGTTCCTCAGATATGCTCACTATCTTGCAAATGTTGGCACCATCTGCATAAGGACAGATGCCCCCAGCCCTCCAGTCCCTCCCCGGTATCTCTTTTGTCTTGGGCACTCTTTCTTTAAAAGGAGTTCTATTTACCAGTGCACCAGTAGTGTAGCCAGTACTGTTTGTTCTTGAGGGGGTTCAAGGATATCATAGGTGAGCACTAAACAGTGCAGGTGTTTATGCTGCCTCTCATTTGTCTCTGCTGCTGCTGCTGTAGACTGGGTGAGCGTGAGCCTAAAGTGGTGGGGCCATGGCTAAGCTCCAGCAATATAGTCTGTCGATCACTGAGCCAGTTTCTAATCTATTCAGATACCTTGGGGTTCACTTCAAGATTGTTCAGTTTATTTCTGAGCTTCCTACTCAGGAGACTTACAAACCTGTATAAATTATCACGTCTAGTGAATGTCTTTCATTTAACTCTTTAATCATTTCATCAAAGAAATTGATCATATTTGTTCTTCTCTGGTAGAGCCCTGCTGTCCTGTGATGCTGTAGCACAGTGGGTTCTCCATACGTCACCATCTCTTCCTTCACAAGAGTCTTCAATTTATTTTCCTATCACTGAGGTTAGAGTAACCAGCCTGCTGTAGTTTCTTCTAAGAAAAGCAATATTCACCCTTCTCCAGTCCCAAGGATTTATTCAACAGCTCCTTCAGCAGATGCCAGAACTTCTGAGCTGTATTAAGATGTATCCCATCCTACCCCATCGTTTTCTCCACTTGCAGTTTGCTGCTTTTGCACCAACTACTCTATAAATACCTCAGCTCTACCCTAGTACAGTAGCTTAAAACCATTGCATCAGAGGAAAGGCCCTGCCGGGGCTGGCCATAAACTGCCTGTTTTGAGCACTGCCTCCTGCTAACTGGCTGCCGCTTTGGGGAAGGAAGGAAGGGAGGGAGGGGGGTTTGTGGCCCAGGACTGTCACCTGCTTCTGCTGCTTTGGGGCTGGAGGGAGGGGGGGGGTTGCAGCTCAGGACCGCTGCCACACTGGTGCTTCTGGGCGAGTGGTGGTTCGCAGCTCAGGACTGCCACTGTTTCTACTGCTTTGGAGTTTGAGTGAGGGTTTCGTGGCTCAGGACCGCTGGTGCTTTGGGGGCCATTTTTTCCCTTGGCAATTTTTTTGCACGTTGGGTGAGAGTGCCATTTGGGTGAATACCGGTTTGAAGTCTGCCTTCTTGTGCCTAACATTAGACAGAAGCATTTAAGCCAGCCAAAGACCATCGTAAATGCTTACACCTGCCTACTGGCATTTAGGTCCATAAATGCAAGTAATCTGTAAAACCATGCCTAAATGCACCCACCCATGCCTCCATAGAAGATGCAAACTAAGAAAGGGGTGTAGATCCATTATGCACATAACTTCTAATTGATGCTGATTAGAACTTAGTAAGGCTAGTTATGAATAAATAGTTCCAATTAAGCATCAATTAGGTCAATTAATTTTCACATGCAAGTGACCCTGTTCTATAACTGTGCACTCAGTTGCACGTCCATCATTGGGTGCCATTTATAGAATCTTAGGTGTATTCAGTAATTCAGATACAACAATCTTACACTAATGTCCTTCAAAGTAGTCCCCTTGGGCTGCCACACACTTCTTCCAACGGTTCTGCCACTGTCAGAAGCAGTGCTGGAATGCCTCTTTTGAGATTGCTCGCAACTGGTCTGTCGCATTCTGCATGATGTCTTCTCCTGACTGAATGTGGTGCCTTTCAGGGGCATTTTCAGCTTGGGAAAAAGCCAGAAGACAGACACACACCATCCACGCCCAATTATCTACTTCAGCAATTGTTCATAATCTAATATATGCGGTAAGGTGGAACATGGGGAGGTTGCTTTTATTTGGCAGGGACAGGGGAATTGGATTGGGCTTTTATAGTAGATTTTAGCATCAGGGCCCACATTTCATGGCTCAGTAGGTAGCATGGGTGAGGTATGTGTCTGCCCTATGCAGTAGATGTTGGGTACCCCCACCTGACTTCACCACATGGGATTTGCACTTACTGCACCTTTAAGTTTAGCTCTTAAGTTTTGGTAAATGCCAAAACTTACTGCACTGCTGTAAACATGCCCCTATGTGCAATCCAAGACGTTGAAGGAAAAAGTGCACCTTGAAGATGTCACCTTTGGAAATAGAAGATGTTTGAGACTATGATATTGATGGTAGACTAGTTGTGCTTGCATCTGAGGAAGAGATACAATTAGTCTGCAGTTTACAGTAAATGTCGGCTTTGAAGTATCCTTTTTTAACTAGTTAAGGCACTGCCAGACCTTGGTAGAGCATTTAGAACAATTTGAATCTGTAAATGCTAGATTTCTGTGGCTGAACTTGTTATTAGATAAGATAGAAATGGAAGCAGCAGGCAATTTAATTAGCAGCAATTTTTCTGGGCAAGTCATTACTTTGATGAACTTCAGAGCAGTGTTTATGTCTCCTAATTAACCATGCTAGTCATCTGATTGAATAATCACTTTGGAAATATTTCTACAATTTGATTAGTGTTTGACCAGCTCTGATAGTCATAAATTAACTGTTAGCACTTTAGAATAACGAGACCTTACTTCATGATGACAAAACCCTTCTCGCTCATAATTTTTCAGGCCTCTGTGGACTATTAAAATATACTTACTTTTTCTGTAGGTTGCTTTTAAACCATGTTATCACAACAAAGCTTATGTTAAAAGCCTTCAGAGCAAATTATAATCGACTCATGGAATTCAAAGTATAGGAAGATTGGCTCAGGTTATAAATGTAATGATACAAATCCCCAAAACTCCCTTAATAATAAATATAAATATGTCAGTTTCCTGAGTCACGATAGCTTTTACTTTTGCACTGAGGGTACATCTACCAAAATTTTATATTTTAGGTTTAGAGATAGGGGTTATTTGTCCCCTTTGAGACTATACAACCTTGTTACCCACCATCCTAAATTGGAATAGAGGTATTGTTAGTATTATAGTGCAAAAATACATATATTATTTGTATGCATTATGTCAGAGTCAATGACAGCAAACTTTTAGTAGGAGCAGCAGTTAACACCATAATGGTTAGGTTTGGAAGTTAAATTTATCTTGATCCTGTTGATCCTGGAAGCAGCATCTGGCAAAACTCTACCCACCATCGGGTGAAGTTTAGATTAGATAAGTCAAACGCTGAAACTAACTTACCTCCCCCCCTTTTTTTTTATTTTTTTACAAAACCGTAGTGTGGTTTTTAGCGCTGGTTCAACACTCGTAGGAATTCTTTGAGCATCGGAGCTTTTACTGCCATGGCCAGCCCTAAAAACCGTACTACGGTTTTATAAAGGGGGAGGGGGTGTTTAGTAAATGACGGTCTGCCCAACTGATAATGTTATTTTGAAATTGATAGTGAGATTCGTTTGCTTTATTAAAATTTGCATTGCACAGAATCTTTCAGGCACAATAGAATTAGCAGAAAGATGCCTATGAGGTGTTTACCTATAAATTCTATAAATTAACATATATAGTAAAGGTGTGATTCTGAGACTCCCCCACCCCTCCACTGTTAGTTTGTTGCCATTAATTCTAGTGTAATGCTTATGTTATATTATATTAATTAGGTTTTCTATTCTGCCTTCACGTATTCAATTCAAACATAGTAACATAGTAAATGACGGCAGATAAAGACCCGAGTGGTCCATCCAGTCTGCCCAACCATATATGCTCCATAAATTAATTTAGTTTAAATGGTCCTTTTAAAAAAAATATTTCTGGGCCAGAAACCCAGAGCCCTTCCCGGTAGTGTGCTTAGGCTCCATCTACTGGATTCTCTATCAAAGCTCACTCCAGCCCATCTTAATCATCCCAGCCATCGAAACACTCCCCAGCCCATCCTCAACTGAATGTCCATATATAGGGCACAGGCCATACAACCCTGCCCAGTACTATCCTTAGTTCCTTCAATGTATACCCATTATTTTCTGATTAAAGATCCTCTGTGTTCATTCCGCGCTTGTTTGAACCCTGTCGCCATTTTCTTCTCCACCACCTTTCTCGGGAGCGCATTCCACGCATCAACCACCTTCTTCGTAAAGAAGACTTTCCTAACATTACTCTTGAATCTACCACCCCTCAATCTCAAATTATGCCCTTTGGTTTTACCATTCTCCTTTCTCTGGAATAGATTTTGTTCTATGTTAATATCTTTGCAGTATTACCTTTGCAGTATTTGAAGTCAGATTACATTACACAAGAGGTTGGGTCAGTTACCCAGGAAGTTACAGTGGACAGATTGATGCAGACATTCAATAGTGTTGCTAGTTTAGGTAGATCAGTACAGTACAACTATTAATACAGTTTCATAGGTCATAGTTACAATTACAGGTAGGTCATTATTGGCTCTTTGTTTTGTCCCAGGAGTTGCAATATACAGTTACTTCAGGGTTGGCCCCCTGCCTTGTTATAGAAATGTTTTTAAACATTTTCTGAACCTGATATAGTGGTCACAAAATCGTAGTATAAAATGGTAGTTTGTTCCAGCATTTTGATAATTGATATTGGATGGATAAGGTAATTTGCCTGGTGTACTTTATATTGCTGCATGCTGGGAATTTTAGGTGGAAAAGATTTCTGGTGGAATATCTGTTAGAGGCACCCTGGAGTAGGGTAGCCAACTCTGTTAGGTAGTCGGGGGCATTCCCATTCAGGATCTTAAAGGCAGTGATGCCTAATTTAAAATTGATCCTTGCGGTTATGGGCAGCCAATGTAGTTTCATAAAATAGGGCTGTAGATGTTCAGATTTCCATAGGATGCACTAGCAACATTTTATTTTAAAGTAAAGAACTAGAGTTATGTTACAGTAGTCTAGTCAAGATAGAATTAGGGATTGCACTAAATTTCAGAAAGCCTCCATTTCAAAATATTTTCTCATGGATCTTAACTTTCTCATTACAAGGAAAGTTTGTTTAATTATTGATTGTACATGACTTTTTGTGGATAGATGGTTATCAATTTCTACTCCTAAAATTCAGGATTGTATTTCTAATGAGAAGTCTGCATCATCTACTGTGATCCTTGGAGTATAGCGTGAGTTATTCAAGAGTCCTAGCCAAAGGAATTTGCTTTGTTCTTATTTAGTTTGAGGCGGTGGGTTGAGGTACAGTTTTCTATGATGTGGACACTTTTTTGGATAGTGGTGAGGGTGTTGACTAATGCAGCCATTACAGGTAGCATGATCCTGTTTAATATGTTTGTGAGTGACATTGTTGAAGGGTTAGAAGGAAAGATTTGCCTTTTTGCTGATGATATTAATATTTATAAAAGCAGACACCGAGGAGGGAGTGGAAAACATGAAAAGGATCTACAAAAGTTAGAGGAATGGTCTAATATCTGGCAAATTCAATGCAAAGAAATGCAGAGTAATGCATTTGGGGATTAACAATTGGAAGGAGTCGTATATGCTGTGAGGGGAGAGGCTGATATGCATGGAGGAGGAGAGGGATCTTGGGGTGATAGTGTCCAAAGATCTAAAGACAAAAAAACAATTCGACGCGGCGATGGCTGCTGCCAGAAGGATGCTGCACCAACATTTATTTATATTTATTATTAAGGGAATTTTTGGGGGATTTGTATTGTTTGTTTCTCCTTGATCCTGTGTTTGGTTTTCAGTACAAATGTAATAATAACTTTATTGATTAATGTGATTTCTAGCCTGCCTTTCTTCATAGCCTCTGCCCCTTCCAAATAGATTATATTTTAATAGAAAAGCAATGCCATAGAAAACAAAAGCAAGCAGTATAATCTATATAGACTCCAAACACAAAAATACAGTCAATACCTAACAGTATAACATAATATACAAATATGTCTAACCATGTGCAGCATAGTTTTGATTTAATTTATTTACCCAGTAAATTTGGGCATTAGTTTTAACTAACAACATGAATTGTCTTCAGCTATCATAGATTCTGTTTAAATCTGTAAAAATAAATGAGCAATATAATAAGAGAAAGGGATGGGATTTGCATGCCCACTACTTGCTTTATAGGCAAATCTTGCTCATGCATATTCATTAGGGCTACCTTGAATGCCTGACTGGCTGGGGTCCCCCTGGACAGGTTTAAGAACCACTGGCCTAAATAGTTAAATAAAGTAAGAAAAAAAAAACCCAGAAGCCTGCTTGAACACAACAGGAGAGGAACGGCCAGCAGGGAAATGAGGTCATGGTGCTTTTATGTAGGACTGCTGAGATATCATTTGGAGAAGTGTCTTAAGATTTGGAGACTGCACCTTCAAAAGGATATAAATAGGATGGAGTCAGACCAACGGGCGGTTGCTGAACTGGTAAATGCTCTTCAATTTAAATCATATAGGGACAGACTTAAAGATCTAAACATATATACTTTGGAGGAAAGGCAGGCGAGAGGATATATGATAAGACATTTAGGACTCCTTTTATCAAGCAGTGGTAGAGCCTTTTACCACAGGCCGGTGAGGTAAATGCTGTGACGCTCATTCAATTCCTATGAGCGTCGGAGTATTTACATCGCTGGCCCACGATAAAAGGCTCTACCACTGCTTGATAAAAGGAGCCCTTAAATAACTTCATAGTATAAATGGAAAGAAGGATCTGGAATGAGTACTTAAAAGGATAAAAGTAAAAGAGGATAGAATAATTTAATTAAATAATTTACAGACACCCTTTCTTAAAAACTTGACAAATATGAGGCCCTCAGCCTGTTGCCCTAAAATCACAAATTATTTTAGTATACTGTATATACTTGAATATAAGATGAGATTTTTGAGCCAAAAAAAGACCCAAAAATGGGGGTCTTGTCTTATATTTGGGTCAGCACCCAACACGCTTTGTACCGTGCAGGACTCATGAGTACTGGCAGCAGCCATTCATGGCACGGCTCAGGGCCAGGCAGGAGTACAAAAAGCTCACTCCTGCCTGGTACACTGCTAGATTGCAAGAACTCGCAGCAGTCATTCAGAGGGGCTGAGCGTGGAGCAGGAGTGTGAAAAGCTTACTCCTGCCCAATACACCACTGAACCAGCAAGGATTCAAAAAGGCACACGGGGGGAGGCGGGAGGGAGGTAAAAAAATTTTCAGAATTGGCTAGGACAGGAGACAGGAGGGATCCTTCTTGTCTCGGCCTACCACTGGACCACCAGCTCATAAGGCAGGATTGGTGGAGGCCTACAGGACATCGGGAGAGAGGGGGGACAAGGTGCAGAGCCTGGCAGGAAAGGAGGGAGGCTGGGTGGAAAGCCGGGTAGGGAGGATGGGGGGATGGGTGCAGAGCCTGGCAGGGCACATGAATATTAAACCACCTCCCCCACAGCTTATATTCGAGTCAACCGTTTTTCCTCGACTTGTATTCAGATAATCTTTTATTTTAGTTATGGTTGTGTTTTTTTTATATTTTGTATATATCTGACCAAACACCATCCATACAATTAATATGGATTAATAAAAATTGCTTTGAGGCACATAATGTAAGTCAAGTCAAAAAATACTAGGCATGCTTTATTTTTTTGGACTCTGAAAAACTGCCATTAGACAAGAAGTAGATGTGCAAAATACCAGGGATGAATTGACTTCTTAAATTGATTGTAGAATAGGTAGGTGAGAATGAAAACTGGAAGTACAAAGTAGAATGTTTTTCATAAATGAGTTTTGACCTGAGTTTTGTTAAAGTTACTGATACTTAATGAGTTTTAAGTTCAAGTGCCTGTATTAGGCACAGTCAGTGATCATGTCTATTTTCTTTTGGCTGTGCATTTGCACATGCATTTTTAAAATTCTGTTTTTGACAGATTCCTTCTTACTGCAACTGGTGTCCTGTTCTCGTTAGCCGTCTGTCTGCAATCTGCTATATTAATAACTTGCACCCGTTTTCTTTTCCAGACGCTTTTCTGAATTTTCTCCTTTTCTTGCAGAAGTGCCTAGCTGCCATTCCCTTTATATGAGGCAAGAAAGTTTCCTGGCTCACTCTAATAGGACAGAAGTTAAGTTTTACATTCTATCATTTGCTTTGATTCTATGTGTTATTTGTCTATCACTCTAACTTCTAATTTGAAATATGTACACCGCTCAGGAACCTGATGAGCGGTATATTAAATTTTAATAAACTTGAAACTAGACATCCTGGATGGAACTTAAACGTTCTGAGATAGACAATGTAAAAACAGATATAAGTACCAAAAAGGTATCCAAAGTGATCAGATAACCACTGCAGAGACAAAGTAAAGACCCACACATACTCCCCCCCGGTGTTCACTGACCCCGTCACACACAAGTTTCAAGTTTATTAAAAGATTTTTTAAACCGCTTAATCAGGTTTCTAAGCGGTGTACAATATAAAATTACATAAAAACATATTAAAATGTAAAAACATATAAAAACAAGGGATACTGGATAAAATCCAAGTGTCATAATAAAGCACAGATAAAACGTTTGGACCTACTTCAAACAATAGGAAAGTGGGGAAGAACTATAATCGTTATAGAAAAGTGCAACATAAAAGTAAAGTACAATAGGTTAGGGTAAAAAGTAACAGTTTACTTTAATTTTGTCATTAAGAGGAAAGATCGGAATAAAAATGTACATACCTGTCTCCAGAACATCAGCACCTGGTATAGGAAAGCCTAGTAGAGCTGCACAGAGGTGTCTTAAATAGACTGAGGGTAGGCTAGTGAACCATAGAGAGGAGGACCTAGGCCCATAAGCCACTCTAACCACTACATTTATGGTAGAACATATGCGCCCACCAACCTCCCCCCAAACCCTACTCTACTGCCATATAGGTGCTACCTGCAGTTATAAGGGCTATTGGGGTTGTAGACAGATGGGTATAGTATGTTTTGAGGGACTCACCATAACCTATAAGGGAGTTCTGATGAGATGTTTATGTGGCACCCTTTTTGTTAAGTTCACTGCAGTGCCCTGTAAGGTGCCCCACTGCTCTGTCGCATGGCTGGGTGGCCAATCTGTTATAAGATTGGCTCCTCCCACGCCAAATGGTCGTCTTCTGGGTGTTTGGGATTTGGACAAAATTTTGGTCGAAAATTGTGGTATTAAGATAGACATACTGGTGGTGTGGACGAAAAATATATTTTAGACGTATTTTTTGAGTATGGACATATTCCCATTGCCGACTTCGGGCATCTAACACCATATGACCAAATTCGACTTAGACATTTGTTTTGATTATTCACCTCCACATGTATGTGCATGCACAGTTTGGGGTGACATTTGGTGGGAGCAAAGATCAGCAAAAATTTTTGCATGTGCTACATAAAATAGAAGCGATTGTGCATATTCTCTGTTGATATTCAGGACTGAATTAGGCACACCAATGAGTGGGATCTGATACAACTGGAATTGTTCTCCACAGCATCTAAGTTTTGTTTATTCTGCTTTGCACATGTCACTGATCTCTTTCATGAGGTGTTTGTTTATGAGTTTTAAAAAATTTACTTTTTCAGTGTAACTTTGAAGTTTCTTGACATTATTGTTTTCCTGGATACTGCAGCTAAGCTTTTAATTTGTCAGAATGTTGTCTTTTTTTCAAGTTGGGGGGAGGGGCAGTTGCGGCTCACTTTTAGAGCTGCTGCCTCTGCACCCAGAGGTTGTGAGCTCAAATCCCAGTACTGCTCCTTGTACTGCTCCTGGGCAAGTCACTTAATCCTCCAGTGCCCACCACTTTGAATGCCAAAGCCACCTTTCTGTGGACTGAGTGTGTCATGGTCAGTCTAGAGCAGGGATCTTCAAAGTCCCTCCTTGAGGGCCGCAATCCAGGCGGGTTTTCAGGATTTCCCCTATGAATATGCATGAGATCTATGTGCATGCACTGCTTTCAATGCATATTCATTGGGGAAATCCTGAAAACCCGACTGGATTCAGCCCTCAAGGAGGGATTTTGAGATCCCTGGTCTAGAGCTACCACAGGCTTGCTCACAAATTTCTTGATCTCGGTTGTCATGATAAGAGGAGTCTCAGAGACTCCGGAGCTCCAGTCAAGTAATTGTGTGAATATAGTTGCCTCAGTGTTGATGGATGGTGTTTTTCTTGGTCTCACATTGCCATCTTCAAGCTGCATCTTCTCACCTCCCTCACCTCTGATATTCAAGATCTTCTCCACTGCATCTCTTCTCTTCTGTTCCTCTTCACTGCACAACATAGCTTTCAGAACAGGCTCCCTGTATCCATACCAAACTGTAGACATGACTTTCTTCCTACCTCTTCACCCTATTCTTTCAACAGTTGAATCTGGAAAGGAGATGCCTAGGACCTTGTGTCCAATTGCTATTTATTTTTATATTGAACCAGTTTACTTTGTAAACCCCAACACAGAATTCTACAATCATTCTTGAGTTTTTCAACTTCTTTCCTTTCGAATTATGCTTGGATAGCTATTAATATGCAATGCAAACACATAAAAACTATTATCAGAGCACTTAGACATATTTCAGTAATTTGTGCATATTTGCTTAATTTCCTAGAAGTGCCAGCTAGGTAAATAACATTATGCTAAATATAAAGCTATTTGTTGATTTTCTACATGGAAAGTGTGCCATTTTTTTCACCAGTGCTTAAAATCATGACATCTCCAAAATTGACACACCCTAAATCATATATGAGAAGCCCACAAAACCCCCCAGATACAAATGGTTATGACAAGAGGAAAATATTTATTGTCCTTGACCTCTGGACAAATAGAATTCCAGTAGCTGAATATTTTATTTGAAATTATGTGGCTCCTCCAAATCCTTGTATTGGTAATTTGTTAAATAATTTCTTGTTACTTCTTCCCGTTGATGTGGGCTATGTAATATTTCATTTGAAATATGTAACTAAATAATCATAAATTTTTAAAAATGAAACTGTCTCCCTCTTCTACAAAGCTGTGCTAGGGACTGCCGCGCAGCAACAGCCCCGAAGCCCTTTAAGTCTCTATAAGCAAATAGAACAAATAGAAGGAAAATATTTGCAAGAAAGCAGGTATTCTTCCCTTTTTTACAGCTAGACTTCATCAATTAGCACTATTTCCTCTCAGTAGACCACTTTTTATGTTCTAAACGTTTTGTGCCCTTTTTGCATAGGGTTTATTTTTTTTTAACACCTGTTTTATATTTTAGCATTGTTTAGATCGGTGTTTCTCAACTCTGCCCTTGCCAGTCAGGTTTACAGGATAGCCACATTGAATTTGCATAAACTTGATTTGCATACACTGCCTTCATTATATGCAAATGTCTTTCATGCATATTCAGTGTAGATATCCTGAAAACCTGACAGGCAAGGGGGTACTCCAGGACCGAGTTGAGAAACACTTGTCCCACTGGATAATTATTCAAACATGTAACCACTATCAGGGGAGGGGCTGAATAATACTATATATAGCCCTGTCCTCAAGTATTCTAATTGATGATTGCAAGAGTGCGGAATGTTGTTGGATTTGTGGTCCCCGCAATCCAATGCATAAGAACATAAGAATTGCCGCTGCTGGGTCAGACCAGTGGTCCATCGTGCCCATCAGTCCGCTCACGCGGCGGCCCTCTGGTCAAAGACCAGCGCCCTAACTGAGACTAGCTCTACCTGCGTACGTTCCGGTTCAGCAGGAACTTGTCTAACTTTGTCTTGAATCCCTGGTAGTTTCTCCAATTTTTCTTTCATATTCATATAACCCTGACTGCCTTTAACTTGAATTGCAGTTATCTTTAAAGATCCTTCTCGCTCTTCTCTCTGAGCACATTGTAGTACAGTAGACCCCTGCAAATTCGCGATTCGCAGCCTCAGTCATTCGCAGTATTTTCTGACCGCCTCTTCTGGTCAGAAAATACAGCGAATGACTGACTAGCCAATTAGCCTTTTTCACAGCCAATTAGACTTCTGCACAGCCAATCAGCCTTCTGCACAGCCAATCAGCCTTCCTATGTAAGTTAGTGCCCCCTTCCGCCCTCCCTCTCTGCTGCACCGAAGCCTGCCTACTTGCAGTTGATTCCTCCTCCTCTCTCCCCGCTCAGCCTTCTGCACAGCCAACATCACCTCCTTCCAGCCTAAATATTGTTTTTTAGCAACCGCCGCCGCCCCTGCAGCCCTCTCCCGCCTCCAATCTGCTCCTAAACCACATTCAAAGTTTTTCAAAAATTCGCGAGTTTTACCTCATGCAAAATTGTCATTTCTCTAATAAGACATTAACTATTTTTTCTGAGGCCCTCCAAGTACCTACAAATCCAAAATGTGGCCCTGCAAAGGGTTTGAGTTTGAGACCACTGCTATATTCCACCCCCACCCAGCTTATCTTCTTTTTTTACACTTTCTCTTGTACCCCACCCCACCCCCACCCCACCTCTCATCTCTCCCCTGCCCCTCCCCACGGTACTGCAACTCTTCCCCTCCCTATTCCAACATCTGCCACTTTAACCCTCTTCACCCAACCGCACCCCAACACTAGAGCTTGCATCAATTCAAACCTCACCCACCCTCAATGGTATCCTCAGACCACTCTCTCCAGCTCCTGACTCCCCCACCTATCTCCTCCCTGGTCACTGCACTGCATCTTTGGGCAGGCTGCCCCTCCTCAGCCTTTCACCCTGATAGACCCTACACACACACACACCTAGTCCTCCGTTCCCACAGGTCTGCCATCCCTCCCTCCGCATGGGTCTGGCCTCTTGGACCCCCATTACTTACCCGAGGTGGCAGCAGCGGTCCTTACCTACCAACCCTTCCTCCCTCCCTCTGTGCCCTAAAGCAGTAGCAGCGGCAGTAATCCTGACCCGCCAACCCCCCATTCCTTACCCAAAGCAGCAGTGGCAGCACTGTAAACAGGCTGTTTGCAGCCAGCCCTGACAGGGTCTTTCCTCTACCACATCTGAAGTGATGCGGCAGAGGAAAGGCCCTGCCAGGGCTTGCCACGAACAGCCTATTTACAGGTCTGCCACTGCTACTTTGGGTAAGGAATTGAGTGGCAGGTCAGGATTGGTTGGCTGCCACTGCACTGAGACGTTTCCCTGCTCAGCAGTTCCTCCATGCTCGGCGGTTCCATTGCGCTGAGATGCTTCCCTGCTCGGCAGTTCCTGCTGCCTCTGCGCTGAGACGCTTCCCTTACTTGGCAGTTCCTCCCTGCTCGGCCGTTCTATTCTACTGCGCATGCAGAGGCACGGAGTTTCAAGTGCGCATGCGCGGCTAGGGTTTTATTATTATAGATACCTAACAACATTTTCCACTCTTATGTGTTCTGCTTCACAGTTGAAGGAACCTCTCTCTATAGTGTGATTAAAAGAACATACATTGTAAATTCTATGGATATATTTAACTACTCTCAGAAAGGCAAATTACAGACAGATCAATTTATCTGAATATAAGCGTTTTATATAAATAGACTTTGAAAACTCCCTCTAAAGTAGCAGATCTAAGACTATAACTAATTTATGGCAGAATCAACTACTGTACAGTATTTCTAAATGTCCTGGCATTCCCTTAGAATACTTTTTCAGGCAGAATATAAAATGATGATAGAGTTATAGTTACTGAGATGCAGTAAAAGTTTGTGATTTATCGCACCTTACTTTATTGTGGAAGTCACCTGTGATAACAGTTCTGCAGATTAGTGACTCCTATGGTAGAGGATTTATGCAACTTTTTGATCAGCCTCACTAGTTCCACTGACTGAGATAATTGGGCTACTAATCCACCCCACTGTAACCTCCCTCCATAAGCTCCAAGCCGGACCTACCTGAAGAAATAGTGGTAGTTTTATGGTTTTACTACTAGGGGTCAAGCTGCCATATAAGCAAAATTACTATTAAGTGTTGCTCTTGCTGTTTTGAACCCATTTTAACAGAGGCAAGAGCAACTGGGGATCATTCTGCCCCATATCTTTGGACCGCCAATGCATTTTTAGATAGGCCTGATTTGGGTGTCTTTGTGGTGGAGAGGAACAAGAACTTGGCCAAAGGAAGCCTCTAGTATGATGAGATGTGGTGTGGCATGCCCCAGGAAATTTGTCTTCCAGATAGAGCATTTGTGTCTATGTGTGTGTGTGTGTGGGGGGGGGAAGAGGTGTAGATTTGCCAAGGTTAGTATTAGGAGGGGGCACACCAGGCCATGCTTTTTTTTTTTTTTTTACTTGAGTTGACCCTTTTAAGACATTCTCATTGGGAATATTGGGCTTTATATTTTTTATTTGCATAGTAATTAGGTATTTTACATGCATTAGCATGCTTTCCATCTCATTATTATGTATCCCATGGCAATATAGCTTGTTGCTGTAATATAACACATTTTATTGCCTTTTAACATGCAAATATGATGCATTATTGTCTTGAATACACCTTATTAACTAACCATTTTAGTCTTTCTGCTCTGAGTAAATAAATGCATGTCTTTACCTTACAGGTTGCATGTTTGAAAAGGGACCCAGGCAATTTTATGATGATACCTGTGTGGTTCCAGAGAAGTTTGATGGTATGTTGATCATGTTTTTGTTTTAGTTTTGCCTGTGAGAATGAAGTACATTTTTTTTAACTGTTCATCTTTGCTAGCAGTAGGTAAGTAGGAGGGAGGTTAACTGGGGCTGTATAATACTAATAATAATAACTTTATTCTTTTATACTGCCATAACCAAAAGTTCTAGGCAGTTTACACTAAAAAGAGCTGAACAATCAGTGAAATACAATAATACAGTAAAAAAAAATACAAATATTTGTAAAATAGAATTTCAATGATAAAACTCTCACTAAGTAATAAACTTATCAAACAAAGTGGTCTTAATTTCCGAAAACAGCAATAGGATAACATAGCTTGCTGAATACATTTACCTAACCAAGATTGTTGCCTACCAGCTTGAAATGCTAGGGTCCTATCTAAGAAGGTCTTGTATCTGCACCCATTAATTTTTGGATAAGCACATAAGTAGAAGTTTCTAGTTTCTCTTGATGGTCTATGCACCACAAAATGAGGAAAAAGGTAAGCTGGAGACAATCCCGATATCAGCTTAAAGCAAATACAGGAAAATTTGAATAATACTTTTGCCTCCAAAGGCAGCCAATGAAGTAAACGATAATATGGACTAATATGGTTGTTCTTTTTTAAACCAAAAATCAATTGAACAGCTGTATTCTGAATTATCCTTAATTTCCTTATAATTTTTTGGGGTGCTCCTAAATAGATGATGTTACAAATACGATCCTCCACCAACCTTACTGAAGCTATTGTGGCTTGAATGTGAATGTAATGCTCTAAACTTGACACAAATAGAAGAGGCACTTGCACAAATCAGTATGAAATACCTCTTTAAAGAATGCAATAAATCATGATAACCCTGCTGATCTTTACTTAGGAGGAATGTTGGATTTTGACTTGATTTTGACTTTTACTTCCAAATATAATTAACATTTGCAAACTTTTCCAGGATCTTAAAAATTCTTAACATCTTTGAGGTGGAAGACTATGGGCTTCTTTTATGAAGGTGTGCTAGGGGCTAAACACGCGGAATAGCGCGTGCTAAATTGCCACGAGCGCAAGCCGCTACCGCCTCCTTTTGAGCAGGTGGTAGATTTTCAGCTAGCGCACGCTAATCCGGTGCATGCGATAAAACCACTAGCGCACCTTCGTAAAAGGAGCCCTATGTTTCTAGAGAGTGTGCTGGCCAAAAGTTAAATCATTAAAAAACTTTGCATTTACTAAATATATACAGATGCGAATTTGAAAGAAAAAGCACATTATAAAATAAAGAAAAATGGTCACGAAAAACAGTGGTGTATTAAGAAGGGAGAGGAGCACTTCGGATGCCATCTTGGTGGGGGAGCCGGCATCTTCCTCCCCCCCTCCCCCAGTGGAGATGGGGGGGATCTCTTACATGCACTCCCCCATGTATGTCTTTAAGTCCTTCACTGGCACTGTGCAAGAACGTCGCCCTGCTTCTCACATCGGGCACAGGCCTCCCTCTGATATCACTTTCTAGTCACAGAACTAAGGAGTGACATCAGAGGAAAGGCTTAGCCAGTATGAGCCGCGAGTAGGAGACACTGCTTGCCTCCACCAAACACTAGAAGACTTGAAGAGATGTGTGTGGGAGGGGGAGTGCATCTAAGAGACTCCCTCTTACACACACACACATTTGCTGGGAGGTGCACAGCATGGCGATGCTGAGAACTTCTACTGGGCACAAACTTTCCTTGCTACGCCACTGACAAAAAGAAACATCTGCTCATAATACAGCAATAGCCTGTGCTACTCAATCCACAAAAGAAAAAGGAGAGAACCAAGTAGTTAACCCTTGAAGCTAAAGTGCACAGTTTTTAAAAGGGAAAAAATTCTAACAAGAAAAAGTGGCCGGGAGAGTAATCCGAATTGTACATTCACTCCATTTATCACTCCAAAAAACATGTTGGCTTGAGCCTATATAGGAGGATACAGTCTTTTTGCTTCTGTGAAATATTGCAATTGATTTGGATAAAGAAAAACAAACAAAAAATCTTGTTGAGAAAAGAACAATCTCCTGAGTGGCTTTCATTAGATTTGGAAAAAAAAATCCCAATCTTTTGTCCCATGAATTCCACATTTCTAAGCCAAAAGAAAAGATTTAGCAAATGATCATGATCCTGAGGAAAAATAAAAGTAGCCATCAGGGTAGCTTGATCAACTATACCCGTGTCCAAATGTTCCAAAAACACTGTTAAATCCAAACTTTTAAGTTAGTCATTCTCCAACCTGGAAGTGTTCTGTCTTCCTTCAACACTTCCTTAGGAATATGTAATACGTCTTCCATCAGGTCAGGAGACTGCAGTGCCTTAAGGCACACTACTTTCTGAAGTCTTAACATCTGTTGCCACCTGTTTATGGAGTTGCAATTTTCTCATTTGGAATGAATATGTAGCTATCAGTAAAACAAATGCTCCTGCTGTAATAAGAACTTAACTTTAGTCGCCCTTGCTGAGAAATGAATACTTAGATCAGGCTGTCGTAGGGGGGGGACACCTTCCAGGGATTCGGGACGGGGTTGGACGGGTTCCTGCTAAAAGGGGACGTGCGCTGTTGGGGCTGGTCTCGGTTAGGGCACTGGCCTTTGACCAAAAGGGCCGTCGCGTGAGCGGACTGCTGGGCATGATGGACCACTGGTCTGACCCAGCAGCGGCATCGCAAACTGTGTGCCGCAGCAGATTCCAGGTGTGCTGTGAGATGCCTGAGGAGGAGAGGTGCCAGCTGACTACTTACAGGACATGCCTTTTGCCGTGAGAGGCACATCCTATAGGCCAGGGGTAGGGAACTCTGGTCCTCAAGAGCCGTATTCCAGTCGGGATGAATATGCATGACATCTATTTGCATGCACTGCTTTCAATGCATATTCATTGTGGAAATCCTGAAAACCTGACTGGAATACGGCTCTCGAGGACCGGAGTTCCCTACCCCTGCTATAGGCAGTCAGCTGGCACTGGTGCTTCTCCTGCTATCCGCACCTCTTCCTCTTTAGTTTCAGGGCCGCGGCTGGAGCATATCTGCACATGCACGGGTGTCAATGTGATGACTTCACACATGTACGTGAAGTCATTATGTCGACATTCGCACACTTCTGGATGCCCTCCAGCCGTGGCACACTGACTTAGATGTTGAACAGCAAGCTTGCTTTTAAGACGCAGAAAATGGCATCACTTTCGGTAAGATGCACAATGTGCCTCTGAGTTAGTCTTAACTAAACGTGAAAATCACTGTACCTCTTTTGTATATAAAGGAAGGCTAATTAGGTTTGAACACTTCAGCCTCGAGATGAGATAACTGAAAGATTTAAGATTTTGTTAGACATCAGTAAAATCATTGGTGGGGTGAAACGGGTAAATAGGGAACAGTTATTTACCCTTTCAAATAGCACAAATATGGAGGGTGGGGGGAGATGCTGCATGAAACTGATAAGTAGCACATTTAAAACAAATTGGAACTCAGTGTACAGTTAAGCTGAGGAATGTGCTGTTGAAAGTGGTGGTCAACACAGTTAGCATAGCTGGGATTAAAAAGGGTTTAGACAATTTCCTGGAGGAAGTCCATAAACCATTATTAGCTATGCAGGCTTGGGAAGCCCAGCGCTTATTGGTTGCCATGTTAGTCCACTTGAATGCATGGTATTGTCCTTGAGTCTAAACTTACTCAGAAGAAACAGGTCAAAGCTGTGACTGGATTCTCCTTCCATAAACAGAGTACCGGTAATGAGGAGACTGAAATACATATTGCTGCCAGCTGAATTCAGGATTGTATTACAGGCCTCCTCTTTAACCAGAATCGACTACTGCAGTGCAGTTTATGTAGGGCTCCCTGATTTTCTGATGAAGGTACTACAGCTTGTATAGAGAGCAGCTGCTTTGTTAATGACCCCTATTGGTTACCTGATGCCTAAATGATAAAATTCAAAGATACTATGCTTATGTTCAATGTCATAAGGGATGGCCCAATCTATTTATAGGATCTTCTGGAGGATTGTATCCTCTCATATTTGTTAGGCTCATCTGGAAAAGCACTTATGTTTGGCCTGCCACCTAAAAAGGCAAATTCAGCAAAGGGGAATTTATATTTTGCCTGCTGACAACTGAGTCAGGCACACAAGTGGGTTGCAGTCCTTGCAGGTTGCCAGTGATGTGTGATGACATCCCCAGTTGTGTGTGTGATCAATCCTTCTGTCTTTGGCAAATGCCTGTTAGTGGTGAAAAAGTTTTTTTCTGCGATTTATCCTGGTGCTTTGGAATTGTCTGCCTATAAGATTTGAAAGGAACCAGACTTTTTATGCCCTTTGGAAAATGATCAAGGTCATTTATTTTAATATGGAGTTCAGTTCTGATGAACGAATGTTTTAATTTCATTGGATTTCATGAAACTATTGTTTGTCCTTTTTATTGTGTTTTTTTTGTTTCACTGTTGCATTGCATTATATGGATGTTCACATTTACACACCTCTTACACGTGTAAATGTACAGACTACTAGCACTTTTGCACGTGAGTGCACCTGTCCCCATGGAAGTGTCAGAGTACCTACGTTCTATTCTAATGCAATATGCATTCTGGACAGTAGGGAATTCTCCCCATGCTCAAGAGCCATGCAGAAGGAATCCACTCCTGGTTTTCAACTCTTCCTCCAGAGGGCTCTGCTGCCCACCTTGAGTTTTTCCTTTTGCACGCAAGCTGGAAGGTGTCTTTTTACTCTGCTCTGTAGATTTCTTTATTATTCGCACTTTTTGTAGCTATCGGTGCACCAGAGCTCCCTAGTGCGGGGGAAAGCTCTGCCTGCATGGAGAAGAAACAGACTTTGGTCTGCAGCTGGCAGGCTAATCCCTTAGAGACCTGTTTGGTCAGCCTGCAGAAAACTTTGTGGAGCTCAGAGTCTGTATCCCTAGCAGCTTAGCTCACCTACTGAATCGCTGGGGCTTCAGCACAAACTGTTAGGCATCTGCAGGGAGCTCAGTGGGATTCTTCAAGGTGTTGGCTTTGATTTTGCCACCCCCACCCTCCTTAGCAGGTGTGGTTCGGTGGGAGTTGAGGATCAATCCAACTTCAGTTCAGTTTGGAGGACTGGCTGATTGAGGCAGGATTCTTCTCCCAGATTCAGCTACTTCTTAGAGCTGAGGAAGTCTGCAGCACCTTCAAAGCACATGAGTAAGGTTATTGCAGCCTATGGGCAAAATCGGGGAGGTCTGAAAAACCTATTTTTGAAAGCTTCTGCCACATTCTGTAGGGTCCTCCACCTCTAAAATCCTGTTGTCTAAGTTTATACTTTTAGTAAAGTCATTTTCTAGCCCTTTCTTGGTGCTAAAACGCTGCTACGCCAGACATCTTAGATTTCCTGATTTATTTATTTTTTCAACGTTCTCCATATCCTTCAAATCACCTCATTTTACCTCAAAACTGATAGGGATGGAGTATGCAGGCTCCTTTAACCCTAATTCATACCAGATTTGCACTGGATGGACTTCATGAGTGTGTTTGTGCCACTTGCCACACAGCATGTAAAGGGGGATGGGAGCATCGGGCTTAGCTTACCCTGTGTTCTCTAGGGCTGAGAAACCTTTAGTGGGGCCTGTCTACTGGGAGAAAATCCTTCCCAGAGCCCTGAAACAACAATGTATCTAAGTGTAAGAGTGTGGTTGCTGCGGAGTCCAAGAGAAATAAGGTGGAGTTACCTAAAGGGGACAGTGCTTCCTAGTAAAGCCTTTTCTCCTGAATTTATTAACTTGATGTGGAGAGCTTATTTGGATAGCTAGGATTCTCATATGAAGTCTGGCAACAAGCTAGGACTCATGCAAGTGGACTTGGGCTCCCAGGGTGCATCAGTGCCATTGACAGAGACCGACCAGGATCCTGTAAACCTTTCTGACAGGGACTCAGAAGGCAAGGCATCAATCTGTATGCCCTTGCTGTCATAGACAAGTCTTCCCTGCTGGACATTACCTGGAAATACTATTCAACACGGCAGAAGGCCAGGTCTGTCTTCCAGAGGCATGCAAAGAGAAGCTTTTACACTCGGATTACAGACATAATGGCCAGGCCAGCTCCATCTGCATGGCACTACCTCCAAGTACTAGGCTCTATGGCAAACCACTATAGATGTGGTCCCATGGATGGAGGCACTGCTGTCTCCCATGTACTCCAGAATTTCGCTGTAGTATGAGTTGATGGCTCTGTCCACAGTCATTATAGGGCATGTCCCTCAGAATATCTTTGTGGGTGATTCTCACAACAGATGCCAGCTTTTTTGGCTGGGGAGGCCATTGCAACAGATGCCTAGTCCAGGGGTGGTGGTCAGCCTCCCATAGAAAGTGATCCATCAACAGACTGGAGCCATCTTTCTCCTCTTCAATCTGTTCAGAATTCTGCACATCTTGCATTCTGCCAGTGTCGTTATGCTCGCATTACCCCTCTTCTCACTTCACTGGCTTCCTGTCCATTTCTATATATAATTCAAACTCCTCTTATTGACCTACAAGAGTATTCACTCTGCATATCCTCAGTATCTCTCCTCTCTTTCTTCCCATATTCCGTTCCAGGAACTCTATTCATCGGGTATGTCTCTCATGTTGGTTCCCTTCTCCTCTACTGCTAACTCCTGACTCTGTCCCTTCTACCTTGCTGTGCCGTATACCTGGAACAACCTGTCTGACTTGGTATGTTGGCTCCATCTGGCTGAAGACCCATTTTTTTGAAGCTGTGTTTGTCCTAACCCAACCAACATGTAAAGCACCCATACTGTATCTGTTTGTCATTCCCTCTATAGTCCCTTTCCCTATCTGCCTTATCATTCCTCTTGTAAGTCCCTACCTGAGCAGTGTGTATAGATTTACCCATTCTTCCTGCATGTCTGTCACAATTGGATTGTAAGCTCTTTCGAGCAGGGACTATCTCTTGTATGTTTAATGTATAGCGCTGCATGTATCTGGTAGCACTATAGAAATAATAAATAGTAGTAGTAGAAAAAGCTTCAGGAACTCACATTACAAAACAGTAAAGAAATATAAGCTACAACAAAGAACATCATTGGTCAGAAAAACCTCCCAGAAATTTTTACAACCAATTTTTCAGTCAGTTTTAAATACGAGCAGTTTCAATTTTGAACATGATATAATTCCTCAATAATAGCAAAAAAACAAAATTAGCTGCACCTTATCCAAAATAGCTTAGTTTGAAGGAGCTCTCTGTTTTCACTATAGTTTTAAATATTTTTTTTTTTTTTTTGGGGGGGGGGGGAGAGGGGTTGTTTTTTGGTTTTTTTTGTAATTTTTGTGTTGAATGTTTTGTGCTTGTTTTGGTAAAAAAAAAAAAAAAATCAGTTCATCTGAAGGGATTTGCATCTCTCTTTTCTGCAAATCACATGTATTGTCTATGACAGGGGTAGGCAATTCCGGTCCTCGAGAGCCACAGGCAGGTCAGGTTTTCAGATTATCCACAATGAATATGTATGAGATGGATTTGCTTGCATTGCCTCCTTGAGATTTCATGAATATTTATTGTAGATATTCTGAAAACCTAATCTGACCTGCCTGTGGCTCTTGAGGACCGGATTGCCTACCCGTGGTCTATGGAAATGTATAGTAGATAACTAGACACATCTTATTTTGCAGACTAATAACTTTAATTTTTTTTTAGTGCTTTTTTTAATTATCATTATTTTTTTAGGTTTCAAGAAGTGTTTACCAGAACTGTATTTTTAAAAAAAATATTAAACAAGGCAAACTATAATTCCAAGTAAAGTTTTAATTTTTATTTTTCAGGGGATATTAAACAGGAGCCCGGATTGTACCGGGAGGGGCCTACGTATCAGCGACGGGGCTCACTTCAGCTCTGGCAGTTTTTGGTAGCCCTCCTTGATGACCCCTCAAACTCTCACTTCATTGCATGGACAGGCCGAGGCATGGAGTTTAAGCTGATTGAACCTGAGGAGGTTTGTTGTTTCTCCTCAAATGGAGGTCACAAATACCAGTACAGTTTTTTTTCCCTTCGTTCTGAAATAATTTTGGATTTATTTTCAAAGGGAAGAAAATTTTGTTAGTGAATTGTGTAGTACTGAGCAAGGATTAGTACGGTATATATATGCTTGAATGTAGGAATTGTTCATTTACTGGAATCTAAGGGCTGTGATAGCATTTTTAGTGCGCGCAGAATTAATGCACACGCTAAACCCGCGCTATGTGGCTAGAACTAATGCCAGCTCTATGGTGGCGTTAGCGTCTAGCACGTGCTGCAATTCTGCACACGCTGAAACCGCTATCGCAGCTTAGTAAAATGAGCCCTAAGAGATTCTATCACACAATGCTCACTATAGACATTGCTTATGGTGCCTGTTTTAAGCATATATTTTATTCAATAGAATACTAGCCCGGGTACCTACTAGCATGGTCACTTAACACCAGTCCTTCTTTAGCTAGTGCAAATGCTCATACCTACATATTAGGAATGTAAATGATAGATTTCTATAACTATTGTTGTTGGAAGGTCTATTTTCTAAACTTTCTCTTGGTAGGAATTTTTTTCTCTCCTTTGTCCTTTCTACAGTAGAATTCTATAACTTGTGTACTCTGTTTAAATTCCCTGTTCTTTTCCACTCGTTAATATTCTATAAGGGGTAATGTGCATGCAAAAGTGGCCACCTTAAATGACTAGAATCCTGCCGTTTACACATCTTCTCGCTGCCTAAAACTAGGTGGCTTCATATAGAATTACAGTACCCACCTAGGCACTAGGAAAGCACATATTTGAAGCCTGTTCTATAAAGAAAAGTAGGCACTTAGATGGAAATTCTTTAAATAGGCGCCTGTAACATAATTGGTAAACTGGCTTCAATAATGAGCTTTAACAAGCTCAAAATTGAAAAAAATAAAATTTAATTGGGAGATAGGCGCCCATGTTCTTAGGTGTAATTCTACAAAAGATATTTGCCTGTTGCATGGTTGCTTAGCAGCACCTACTACCAAAGTAGGCATGTTCAGGGGTGGAGAAAGACTTAGGCGCCACTAGGCACAATTCTGTAAAAGACTTAGGCACCTATAAAAGCCTGGCCTACATTACAAGGACCTAAGTTTTAAGTTAGGTGCCGCTCAGCACAATTCTGTAATGGACACCTAACTTTTGACGCCTTTCTTTTTTTTAGGTGCCAATTGCAGAACCTGTCCTTATAGTGTAGGTGGCTGAAAACACGCCTATAATTAAGGTGCAAATGCTTAGGCCAGCCAAAGCGTTGGTGTAAATGCTCATAACTAGATTGCAAAAGAGCACATATAGATTGAGATCTTATAATCTACATCAGTGGTCTCAAACTCGCAGCCCGGGAGCCACATGCGGCCCACCAGGTACTATTTTGAGGCCCTTGGTATGTTCATCATAATCACAAAAGTAAAATAAATCAATTTCTTGATCATATGTCTCTTTAGCTATAAGTTACAATATTATTATTAAGACTTGGCCAAAAGGAAAGATTTATAAACTATTACTTCATGCAAAATTGTAATTTCTTTAATAAGACATTAACTATTTTTCTGAGGCCCTCCAAGTACCTATAAATCCAAAAATACCACTGATCTACATGTTTTGTTTACACCCAGACCAAACTTTGCTCACTTGAGCCCTATCTGCAAAGTGTGTACCATCATCACATCTGGGTGTATAGTTAAAGAATGCTATATACTCAAATATAAACCAAGATTATTTTTTGTCCAAAAAAGGGCCCAAAATGGGGGTCTATGTTTATATTCGAACCTCTCATCTCTCCATGCCACCCAATGATGGGAGTTTTTTTTCAACCCCACCCTATTCTCCTGCAGTAGTTCTCATCGCCATTGCCTCCAACCCCGTCACAGTAACCAACATTCCTTTCCAAAATCCACTCCCCCCAACTCTGACGCCAAAGTCACAGCAGCCAACATCTCCCGCCTCCAACCCCCTCGCAGCAACCAACATTTCTTTCTGAATCCCCTCCCTCCCAACTCTGTCACTACCACAGCAAACAACATTCCCCGCCACTCCCCGATCATCCAATAATCAGCTCTTCGCTTACTGGCATTTGCTTCCTTGACACACACTGAAAAAGTTATGCGCTCACTGCATCATAGAGGGGCCTTGTGCATCTGTGCATGCTCAAAGGCTTGCCAGCTCTCGCTCTCTGAGAGGGCGGAAGCCGGCAGACCTAAAATGGATGAGGTGAAAGAGCAGCTTTGTTCTTGAGAGCTTTGCTTTTGAAAACAGACCTTTCAGTCTTCCTTCACTCTTAACAGTTATCCATGTTTAAGTGAATTTTTAGCTAGAGTTACTAATGTGCACTATTGTGTTATCGTGTTATTAGTAACTAGGTCCATAATGTGTGTTAACTGTATAAAGAGTTGCACACATTAGTGACTAGCTGTATGTCAGCCTTTGGAGAGTTTGGGGCTAAGAAACCAGAATGCCGTTGACAGTTTCTCTTTTTTTTCATTGAGGCTCTATGGCGGTGTCTCTCAAACTTTCTCGAGCTTCCATTCCCTGGTCTGATATCTCTCCCTTCCTTTAGTCATCTCTCCTTCCCCCCCTCCCCCCAGTGTAACATTTCTCTTTCCCTTCCTCTTTTCTGGCCCCCCTCCCAGTCCAACATTTCTCTTTCCACCAGTCCAACCTTTTTTCTCTTTTCCTCCTGCATGCTTCTCTGGTCCTCCTTCTCTCCCCCAACCAATATCTCTCTCTCTCTCTCTATCCCTCCATGAGTCCAACTTTTCACTCTCTGCCCTCTCACCCTTCCCCAGAGTGTAACATTTCTCCTTCTCTCCTTTCTCCTTCTCATTTCTCCTTCCCTCTCCATCCATCTCGCCCTCTCCATGAGTCCAACACTTTCCCACCCCTAACCCAACATGTTCTCTCCTCATGCACCATCTCACCCTCCCCTCCAGTATGTAGCACCTTTCCTTTCCCTCCCTTTCTGCCAGGTCCAGCAGCACCTCTTCTCCCTTCCTTTTACCTCCCCCTGTCCAGCAGTACCTCTTCCCTCCTCCTCCTTTCCAGCATTACCCCTTCTCCCTTCTCCTTCCCTCATCTCCCCTGTCCATCAGCACCCCTACTACCTTCCTTCCTCCTCCCCCTGTACATCAGTACCCCTCCACCCCTCTCCAGCTGTACCCCTTCTCCCTTCCCAACTCCACCATGTCCATCAGTACCCCTTCTCCCTTCCCTGTTCCCCAAGTCCAGCAGTACCCCTTCTCCCTTCCCTCCTCCTCGCCTGTCCAGCATTACCACTTCTCCCTTCCTTCCTCCATCCCCCCAACCCCAGCAGTACCATGTCTCCCTTCCCTCCTTCCATTTCCAGCATACTTCTCTCTCTAGGCTAGCAGCAGCTCACTATATGGTTTTAACTTAGCCTCACAGCTGCCACTAGATTTAGTTTAGCCGCAGTTTCATCAGGCAGCCTTGGGGCTTTTGCTAGGCCGGCCCGCCTCACATCATCAAAGTGGGCCGGTCTAGCAAAGGCCCCGCGGCTGCCTGATGAAACTGAGTCTAAACTAATGCTAGCGGCAGCTGTGTGACTAAGTTAAAATCACACTGAGCTGCTGCTGCTGGTCCCGGGGGTGGGGAGAAAAGCTGCCGGGACTCCTGCTTGCCTCCTCTTCTCTTATTTTAAATGTGCCGTGGCATACAGGGGCAGGAAGAGAGGCGCCGGCATAAGCTAATGTGCAACTTCCTGTCTTTTGCTGCCAATACTCCTGCTTTTGTATCTGCAGCAGAAGGCAGGATGTTGCAAGTTAGCTGGCGCTGGCGCCTCTCTTCCTGCCCTGTATGCCGCGGCACACTTCAAATCTCAGGAGGCACACAGTTTACGATACAGTGCTCTATGGTGTGACTTGGGTTATCTTTCCTTTATCCTACTGGTGTAAATTGGAAATTCATTCCTAAATGCTAAGAAACCCAGAGGTATAAAATGGGTTTCTTAGCATTTAGAATGCGCTAATTCCATTAGCAAATGCTAAGCTTTAGTATAAGAGCCCCATGGTTTATTTGAATCATTTCAACTATATTTTGTTACTTTTGCAGTGACGGGAATTATATTGTGTTTGCTTGTTGATCCCTTTCTCCTATAAAGTATTGCTCCTCTGTTCAACTATACAAAAACCGAAGTCAATATTTCTGAATGGTTATATGGGTATTTAAAGAGACCTGCTGAAAACAAATGTTATCTTATCTGGATATTCTTAGGGTTGTTGTAACTGCAGCCAAGAAACTGAGATAAAGTTAGGCAGACAGCAACTAAATATTGCCTCTATCTGGCTAACTTGACATCTTTCCCTGGACTGCCCTTGCAGCTTCCTTACTTTATATGGGTAAATTTGGCCGGCAGCCAGAACTAATCTGTTAGAACATAAGAATTGCCATCTCCGGATCAGACCCTGGGTCCATCAAGTCCGGTGATCCGCACACGCGGAGGCCCCGCCATGTGTACCCTGGCATAGTTTTAGTCCCCATATCACTGTATGCTTCTCAAGGGAGATGTGCATCTAATTTACCCTTACCCATATCACTCTATGCCACTCTTAAGGAGATGTGCATCTAGTTTACCCTTAAATCCTAGAACGGTGGATTTTGCAATTACTTCCTCTGGGAGAGCATTTCAGGTGTCCACCACTCGCTGCATGAAAGAGAACTTCCTGATATTCGTCCTGGACCTGTCCCCCCTCAGCTTCAGTCTATGGCAGGGGTCTCAAAGTCCCTCCTCGAGGGCCGCAATCCAGTCAGGATTTCCCCAATGAATATTCATGAGATCTGGGTGCATGCACTGCTTTCAGTGCTTGGGGAATGCAATGGGGAAATGCAATGGGGAAATCCTAAAAACCCGACTGGATTGCGGCCCTCAAGGAGGGACTTTGAGATCCCTGGTCTATGGCCTCTTGCCGTGTTACATTGGACATTGTAAATAACTGCTTTCCCTGCTCCATTTTGTCAAATCCTTTCAGTATTTGCCAAAATGGAGCAGGGAAAGCAGTTATTGGTTGGTTGCTGGCAGATTTTAAAAATGAAGGACTCAGCAGCTCCTTGTCAGACTTACGTTTTAGTGAATATTCAGGTGCATTGTTCTATTTATTTACAGCTTTTTAAACTACAGTAGTTATAATGTGAAACAAAATCTGCAAATATGGCAGATTTGGACACTTTTCAGGTAGTACTTTGAAATATTGCCTTTTACAGAAATAAGTTTGCAAATATTTCCTGAAGCCAGTTCAGAGTAATTCTTTTTTTCCATTTGGAATGTTTCCCTTCCTTGCAGAGCTAGTTTGAAAAATATTTGGAATTTCTTTGCATGTAATACATGTTTGAGATGTCCCTGCAGATTTTCAGTTATGTTTAAATCTGTGGGCTATGAAGACTACTCCTAAACCTTAATCTTTCTCATAGTTGTTTTTGAGGATTGTTTGAGATTGTCTTGCTGAAATGTCCATCTTCTTTTCAGGTTAATTGCTTTATTGACTGTGGGACATAAGCTAGCTTCTACTATATTGATATTTAGTTGAATCCATTCTTCCTTTCACCCACATAATATTTTGTGTGCCATTGGTTACCATACAATTCCAAAACACAATGAATATATCTGCGCTTAACAGTTGGCAAGATTTTTTCATCTTCAAATGCTTTGACCTTTTTTTTTTTTCCCCTCTACAAAGGTTATTGACTGAACCATTCAATTTTCATTTCAGGAGCCCAGAACACTTTCAAAAAATTTCAGGCTTGCTAAAGTTTTCTCTTGTATTCTTTAGATGATGATTTTTGTAATGAAGCCATGGAAGAGGTTTTCTTTTGTTAATTTTTCTGCAGATCAGTATTAAGTAAGCAATGCTATGCTGGTGACAGCCAAACTTATCAGTAGGCCACATGTGGTGATATGTTGATCTGGTCAATAGTTAGGCAGTTCTAACAAAAATTTTTCTTGGTCTTCCATATCTTCTCTTTGTTTTGACAGTTCCATGATATTAAATTTCATATAAATTTTTCTTGAAATTACTAGCTAAAAACATTTTAACAAGATTTTTTTTAATACCTTCCCATTCCGTGTAAGAGTGATTAATATTAATTTTCAAATGCTCAGACAGCTAATTAGAAGTGCCCATGATTGTTGAAGATAGAGCAGTAATCATCAGCTGAGAAGTGAGAAAGGTTAGAGTATTTTGTTACTCATGGAATTGTCTTCACCTGACTAATTGAAGGTGTAACAAATCATATGGAGGGCAAATAGATGCTGATTTAGGTGCTATATTATAGTTTGTAGTTCATCTTTGTTTGATATACCACCTATAAAGTTGCTTATCTAAATGGTGTACAATATAATAAAACTTGAACCGGGGGATCTGTAAAACTGGGAGCACACATTAGGTGGTCTGTGTTACAATTGAAGCAAATAATATAAGCCAACAAAAATGCTAAGCTATGTTTCAAAGAGCTACACTTTACCTAAGACACACAGGTTACTGTTGTTTAACTGTTTAACAGGACAGAAATACTGATGTAACTTAGTCGATGATGAAATGTGGTGGCAGGAAGTAGAGAAGAATGGAATAGATCCAACAGAAATGCATCAGGGTACTATAGATCATCAATTGTAAAAGCAGGGATAAAACAATAAGTTTTTCAGTCCTGTTTTTTTTAAATATAGGTAAGGTTTCAGTGCAAATATCAATCGGTAAACTATTCCACAATGTGAGAGCCACAATGCTAAAGTAGGATTCACAAGTGCAGTGTAAGTAAATGAGTCTGTGAGATGGAACAACCAGACGATTGTGGAATTTAATTAAGAACAGGGAGGGCTTGTATGGAAGTAGGAAACTGAAGTAAAAAAGAGGTAGTGTTCCCCCGGTCATTCACGGTCGGCAGTTCGCAGTCCCGGTCATTCGCTGTATTTTCCGACCGTGAGCCGCCGACCAGGAGAGGACAGCAGGAGAGAGCAGCCGGAGCATCGGCGAGTGAAAGAAATCACTCGCTGTATGTCTCCAACCGCCTCTTCCTGCACTAAAGTTGGGCCTTACCAATCAGGAGCTGCTTTGACTCGCAGCTCCTGATTAGTAAGGCCCGATTTTAGTGCAGGAAGAGGCGGTAGGAGCATACAGCAAGTGACTTCCTTTACTCGTCAGCACTCTGGCTGCTCTCTCCTGCCTCTTCCGCTGCCCTCTCCAGTCTCCCCCACTAAAAACCATATTCACGGTTTTTCAAGATTTGCGGGGGTTCCTGGAACAGAACCCCCGCGAATATCGGGGGAGTGCTGTAATAGACTCATTAGGCTATGTTAATGGTCTTATATTGACAATATAGCATAGGCAACTAGTGTTTAGAAGATAGTGACCTCTAATTTCCTTGCCCAAGACAGGAGCTTCACTGATATGTATTGGATATTCTGAAGTCTCTTGAGCTGTGATGATCTCAGTCCATGAAATAAGGAGTTAACAGTAACCAAGTAGTGATAAGACCACTGAGTGTAATAATAGACAAAGTGAAGCCTGATCTGTAAGGAGTTTTATTTTATTCAACTGTCTCAATATGAAGAATTAATTTTTCACAACAGAGGAGACATGATCAAAAGTTGTTAAAACGCATATGGATTGTGAAAAACTGCAGGCAGACCTTAGGAAATTGGAAGACTGGGCGTCCAAGTGGCAGATGAAATTTAATGTGGCAAATGCAAAGTGATGCACATTCGGAAAAATAACCCGAATCACAGTTACCAGATGCTTGGGTCCACCTTGGGGGTTAGCGCCCAAGAAAGGGATCTGGGTGTCATTGTACACAATACGATGAAACCTTCTAATGAAACACAGCATTCTGCAGGAAATTTCAGAACAAAAGATGTTCCCAGAGCATGGACCCTTGGTCTGTATTAAAACACTCAGTAAAACATGGAAGATGGTGTGTGGGATTCCTTTGGAACAATCCTCAGCTGCAAAATGAATCCCACTGAAGGGTATTCAAAAGAGATTGTGGAGAAAAATGGTTTAAATCTGCAGCAGAATTAAACAGCCCTAAGTGAGGCGAAATGGGTCCCCATCTAGCTTATCAGTACTCTGCACACTTTAAGATAAGTGATGTTTTACAGTTTATCAAAAGAAAAAAGTAAAAGTATTAACTTATGATACAGTAAATACTGGTTTACACAATCAAGGAGATAGAGGTAATTTGGTCAGTGATGGTAATCATTAACCCTGAATGACTTGGTATTGGATTGAAATATCCTTGGATCAAAATGTCCTTATCTAAGCAGGTTACTGAGACCATTTTTCTCCACAATCTCTTTTGAATACCCTTCAGTGGGATTCATTTTGCAGCTAAGGATTGACCCTTGGTCTGTATATCAATAAGTCTTTTCTTCTCTTCTGTGTTACTTGAGATATTTCTGGAAACACTCGGGCCATTACCAACTACTGGAACAGTTCTCCCTGTAGAAAAATTCAAAAGCTCCCTACATCTAGAATACTACAGGTCACCTCAGCAGGCTCCTGCACCTGGCTTGAGGTTATTGGGGGTTTTTTTTAAGTGCCATCTAGGCTTTCTAATTTCCCCAGCTCAAACAAACCACACTTTCAACTTTATTTCAACGATCCTCCCCCCTCCCCCCACTCCACACAAACAGACACTAACAAATGTATGTTCCTCTAACACACAAATACCACACCCAGAAAAACAATACAAGTACAAAACAAGATCTCGCACCTTGTTAAGGAGAAGTAAAAAGCATTTCTTTCCTACAAGCATACGGAAACAAGAGAAGCCATCATGGAATATAGGACCAGATCTACAGCGGTCAAAACAGCAATTAGGGAGGCCAAACTTCGTGTGGAAGAAACTCTAGCAAAGAACATTAAGAAAGGGGACAAATCCTTCTTCAGGTATATTAGTGATAGGAAAAAGAACACAGACGGGATAGTACGCCTTAGCAAACCGGATGGGAATTACGTGGAAGCAGATTCAGATAAAGCTGAACTACTGAACGAATACTTCTGCTCTGTCTTCACTTGCGAGGCACCAGGACACGGTCCTCAGTTAGAGGCTAAGTCAAGTGCGGATGACCCATTTCAGAATTTTGAGTTCACACCAGGTGAAGTTTACAGCGAACTGTAAAGCCATGGGACCAGACAATCTGCACCCAAGAGTGCTCAAAGAGTTGTGCGATGTCCTGGCGATACCGCTAGCCGCACTCTTCAATCTCTCCCTAAGCACGGGGAGAGTACCCTTGGACTGAAAAACAGCCAACGTCATTCCTCTGCACAAAAAGGGTTGCAGGGCAGAGGCTGCGAATTACAGACCGGTGAGTCTCACATTAATAGTGTGTAAACTCATGGAAACTTTAATTAAACGCAAATTAGACACGATCCTGTCTGAGGGAAATCTACGGGATCCCAATCAACATGGATTCACCGGGGGTAGGTCCTGCCAATCTAATCTCATCAGCTTCTTTGACTGGGTGACAAGGAAGCTAGACTTGGGAGAGTCTATGGACATCGTGTACCTGGATTTCAGTAAAGCATTTAATAGCGTCCCACACCACAGGCTGTTGAGCAAAATGAAATCGATGGGGTTAGGAGAAACACTAACTACTTGGGTCAATGATTGGCTAAGTGGAAGACTTCAAAGGGTAATGGTTAACGGTACCCTCTCTAAAACATCGGAGGTGACCAGCGGAGTACCACAGGGTTCAGTCCTGGGCCCACTCCTTTTCAACATATTCATAGGGGATCTGACTCAGGGGCTTGAGGGTAAAATAACATTATTCGCCGACGACGCTAAAGTATGCAATATAGTAAGGGAATGTAATTTACAGGATAGTATGGCACAGGACTTGCTTACATTGGAAAGATGGTCCTCGACCTGGCAGCTGGGCTTTAACGCTGGGAAATGTAAGGTTATGCACCTCGGTAGCGGTAATCCATGCAGAAATTACACCTTGAATGGAGAAACTTTAACTTGTACTTCGGCGGAACGAGACCTAGGAGTAATCATCAGTGCAGACATGAAAACTGCCAATCAAGTGGAGAAGGCTTCATCTAAAGCAAGGCAGATGATGGGATGTATCAGTAGAAGCTTTGTCAGCAAGAAGCCTGAAGTCATAATGCCATTGTACAGAACCATGGTGAGACCTCATCTGGAATACTGTGTACAATTCTGGAGGCCACATTACCGTAAAGATGTGCTTAGAATCGAATCGGTTCAACGGATGGCCACCAGGAGGATCTCGGGGCTAAAGGGTCTCTCGTACGAGGAGAGACTAAACAAACTACAGCTCTACACTCTAGAAGAACTTAGGGAGAGGGGAGACATGATTGAGACATTTAAATACATCACGGGACGTATCGAGGTGGAAGATGATATCTTCTTTCTCAGGGGACCCTCTGCCACTAGAGGGCATCCGCTCAAACTCAGAGGCGGGAAATTTCATAGCGACATCAGGAAGTATTTCTTCACAGAAAGAGTGGTTGACCGTTGGAATGAGGTTCCAGCGCAGGTGATCGAGGCCAGCAGCGTGCTGGACTTTAAGAATAAATGGGATATGTGGGATCCCTACGAGGGTCGAACTGGAATATCGGTCGCTAGGTATAGACTTAAGAGGATGGGTCAGTAGGGTGGGCAGACTTGATGGGCTATAGCCCTTTTCTGCCGTCATCTTCTATGTTTCTATGTTTCTAAGTACACAATATGAATGCACCTGAAACACCAAGAACAGGCCCTCTCCAGCTAAGCTAACAAATCAGGACAGCTGGCACCATACTGAATTGCCACAGAAAAAATGCGAGGCATGGGAAAACCCAGGAAGCCCAGAAAGGCCACAGCACAAAAGGAGAATTAGGAAGATGGCCCCAATTGACACTCCAACAAAATTTAAAACCGCGATTCTGCAAAAACGGCAAAACCCTACAGCAAAGGAGCTGCTGAGCACACAACTGTTGCAAAGGCAGCCAACAGTGCTCCCAGCCACGAGAACACCAAACCCGTGAAGGTCGCGAAGCCACAACTCTTCCCAGCTGTAAAAACACACCCGAATGCAGCATCAGTGCCTTCCAACTCCCTCCTTATCTCTGACACCAGAATTCAGCGTTGAAGCCTCCAAATCTTTGCAGAAGTGCCCAACTGTGCGGCATACAGACAATCCAGCCACCACCCTTGCAAACCAAAGACCAGCCTATCTGCCAGCTCCCCCCAAACCAACCTACTAAGAAACAACTCAGCAAAATCACACCTCAATAGAGGTGTCTCACAAAAACAACCCCAACTGGTAAATCCCTCTCTCACATACCATACATTATCGAGCAAACACTTTTCACACAACATCTCCCTCACAGCCAACCCACTCTCTACCCATGGTCATGCAGACAACTCATGAGGTGGCAGCCCGGCGCTAACTGCTGCTCCACACAGGGGACTGTTGTGCTGCCAGGCTGTCAAACCTGCACAGAACAGCTCAAATAGCTGCTCTCCATTGCAGCCTCTGCTCCCCAGGCAACAAAATCTGCCTGCTCCCCAGGCAACAAAATTTCATCTGTCAGCGGCCTGACAGATGAAATAGCCTGCCCTGACTAACATCACAGGTGCAGAGAAAGTTAACAAGGTAAAAAAAATCTCTTACTCAAAATAAACCAGACCTCCTAACATTTAAGTCCCAATGAAGAATAATAATATTTTTAGGAAGAATTAATATACCCTGAAGAGAATAATTTTTTCCTGAAGAGACTACTCTACTCTTCTTTCCTCACAGAACACCCTCCAACCTGCCACAACATCCAACCCAATCCCATGACTGCTCCACCCCATCACCTCAGAAACCTCCCAAATCCTTTTTCTTTCTTACAAGCTCTATTAACCCTTTTTTACCTCCTCTTATAAACTTGTCAGTCCTTATTCTACAGACCCTTGACACCACCTCATATATTCCCCTCACCCTCTGCCCCCCCCCCCATTTCATCCACATCACCATCCAATAAATATAACCAGCAGGTGGCATCAGCTCATCTAATGTTATATCACACCAGATGAATCTTGTGTTCTCCTAAATTCAATTCTTAGACATTCCATAAAGCTGTGCCTGGCTAAGGTAGTTGAGAAAAACTGAGCAAAAGCTAAGTTTCCTATATTTTTTGCAAAAAGATTAACTGACAGCTGCAATATAAATCAAACAATAATAGGAAAATAATATAGGGAAAAGCCATCTCATTTGGGAATTTTGTCTGCTGAAGCATCATATTATTGAACTCTGTGCTTTTATTGCATCATCATTTCATCCTGACTTCTCTGTGGTTTATGCCCAGTGGTTCAAAACTGTAGGGTAGCAGTGGTCTGGACCAATCTGTTCAGGGTCAGAACTGGATAACAGGACACTTTTGTAAGAAGTCCAGAAGGTGCCTACAGTATTAACACACACATAGACATATAAACACACATACATACATATATATATATTGATATTAACTTCAATTGCTAGGAGACAAACCAAACCAAAATCACAAATCTCCTATGCTTTATGTTGGACCATCAGAAATGCAGATCATTTCAAAAAGAGAGACTACTTTTGGTTGTATCAGTGCTATGAGTTGAAATGTATTTTTTGTCTACGCAAAACATCCTTGACACAATAAACACAAATTCAAGTGAGCTTCAGCTCCAGTCAGCTATAACTCCGAATAATACATTTGCATGTTTTGATGAAACTGTCTGCATCAGCGTTCTCTCCTTATCTGTCATCTTAATAAATTATCATCAGTGCATGCATATATATATATATATATATATCTAATATAATAAAACGGTAAGCCGCGCATGCGCACTTCCTATGCGTGCACCAGTTTTCCGTGAGCTGTAGCGACCCATAGGAAGTGCGCATGCGCAGCTTACGGTCTGGCCTCATGCGAGGCAATACAAGTGCGCATGCGGGCCCTTCCCTGCTCTCCACCTGCGGAGCGGCAGCTGCCGGCCGCTAGCACCCCTTGCCCTCTCCGTCGCCTCCCGGCTCCAGCGGCGTAAGCAGCACTACAAACACGCTGCTTTGCGCCCTTCTCTACCGATTTCCTCTGCCGCGTCTCTGATGACATCATTGGAGACAGACGCGGCAAAGGAAATCGGCAGTAGAAGGCCGCGAAGCAGCGTGTTTAAAGTGCTGCCTACGCGGCTGGAGCCCCGAGGTTTGTCGGTGGTGGGAGGGTCCGGAGCAGGCCGGATCGACAACGGCAGTAAAAAAAGGGGGAGGGGCCGAACAGAGCAGGGAAGAGAAGGTAAGAGAAGGGAAAGGGGGAGTGGGGGGAAATGCTTCTACTGCTTCTGCACAGGAAAGGGAGGGGATAGGAGGGAAATGCTGTTGCTGCTGCATAGGGAAATGGGATGGAAATGCTGCTGCACAGGGAACTGGGGAAAAATGACAGAAAGAAAGAAAGACACAGGGGCAGGGAGAGGGACAGAAAGACAGACAGAGAAAGGGGGCCAGAGAGAGAGTCAGCTGGAAAGGGGGCTGCTTTGGTGGGAGGGGTGTGCTGGGGGGAGACAGAAGGGGCCATGGAGAGATAGGGAAAGGGGGCTGCTTTGGGGGGAGGTGTGCTGGGGACAGACAGCTTTGCTCTGGGGAGGGAAGACAGAAGAGGGCCATGGAGAGACATTTGGGGGGGAGGTGTGTGCTGAAGACAGACAGACATATATTCTAGCACCCGTTAATGTAACGGGCTTAAAGACTAGTATATATATACTTTATGTTACACTGATATCTACATTAGTAGGTGCTAACACATACACCAGCTCTACAGCCCCATATATCTACAGTAGTTACACTAGTATTATATAAAGGATGGTAGGCCCTAGCTTTCTTTTATAGAATAGACATTTACCACATGCCCTATGGATGCCTAATCATAGGTCCCCTCTTACAGAATTGCCTTCTAAATGCACAAATGGTCAGTTGTATGAATATGATTAAGGGATGAATATAGGAGCGTAGACAAATTGAATGTAGGGAAGATAGAATACTTGTGGATTGGTTGGTATAATTTCCCCTCCACCTGAGTTTTCAGCCTTGAGGGTGGAAGGGAAATATCTCAAGTATAAACAGTAGATAACAAGTTTGTGTTGCCTATGATTAGTTAGGAAGATCCACCTTTTTTTCAAGATTGCAAGATCTTTTTGATCAGTAATTTAGAGGCAGCAATTCTTTTGCACTACTACAATGGTTGCTTATCAGGAAATACTTAAAAGAGCAATGAATAAATTAGATTTAGGGAGCACTTCTATAACCATACTAGTATATACCGAAATTGGTGCACCCAAATTTATACCAAGTCTTACTTATGAGGTTCATTTAAGTTAATCAGTAATTATTATTTTCTGTGGCAGGTGGCACGTCGCTGGGGGATTCAGAAAAATAGACCAGCTATGAACTATGACAAGCTTAGCCGCTCACTCCGCTACTACTATGAGAAAGGAATCATGCAAAAGGTAAGAAGCGAGAGTTGCATTCACATATGGTAGGATGCAGAGTACCCTCAGCTCATAGCACGTTTATGGGATTAGTGGGATTGTGCCCAGTCTCAGGAAGGAAGAGGAGGTTACTTAAAGTTATTGCAGAGCTGCATCCTAGCTATCGAAGAGTGCCTAAAGTGAATCTTTATCCGGCATGTACCAATCCCCATGAGTGCCGATTAACTGAGAGTCTACTGCATCTCACTTTTGACTTTGAAATAGTCTGCTTAAGGCATATTGGTGAATGCAGCTATGGCGTGAGCCTCACTCTCTCCTTAATTCTTCGTTCTGGCATCTATAAGGCGGGCATGATCTTTCTTCTTTTTTTGCTCTGTTTGCTCACACCTGTCTCAGGTACAAGCCTACCCCCAATGCTTGTTATAGTAATATCACACAGAAGGTTAGCAATTTGTGATAAAAATACCGTATTTTTCACTCCATAAGACGCACCCTGGATTTAGAGTAGGAAAACAAGAAAAAAAACATTCTGAACCAAATTGTGCACCCAGCCTGTCTCACTCCCTGCCAGGGTCTGCACCAATCCCACACTCCTTGCTGGCAGGAGCACCCTGTCTGCACTGCTGCCTGGGCCCACCCCGCTTTCTGAACAGCTGCAGTCAGTTCTTGCGAGTCCCGCAAGAACTGTCGCAGCCATTCAGAAAGCAGGGCAGGCCCAGGCAGCAATGTAGACAGGGCGCTCCTGCCGGCCCCTACACCGCTGGACCACCAGGCTTCAGGGGGCGTTTAAAAAGGTACTGCAAGGCAGGGGTGTTTTAAAAGGAAGAGCCAGAGGGCCGTGTTATTAAAGGATACTGGGAGGGAGGGGGGTTGTCTTTGCTCCATAAGATGCACCCACTTTTCTACCCCCCTTTTTGGGGGTGGAAAAAGTGCGTCTTATGGATCAAAAAATGTGGTACATCATTAGAATGTAAATCACTATAGCATTGCAGACCTGACATTTGCCCATTAACCTGACTTACCCTCCCCCACCTTTTTTTTTTTTTTTTAACTAAGCTGCGGCCTGGGGCACTAAATGCTTTGACGCTGTTCTGATGCTTTTAGAATTCCTATGAGCATCAGAGCATTTAGTGCCACGGGCTGCGGTAGATATCTCTACCATGGTTTATGTATAGTATTTTCTGTTCTCCACTGAAGTGCCTACTTATCTGAGTAAACATTGTAAGTGTTTCTCTGTTGTGTTTTATAAAATTCAGACACTAGTCTTGCAACTTCACAACAAAAGTTTCATTTAAGGAGGAAACAATTTTTTTAAGCTCATGTTACTTTATAAAAGTGTTACTGAGGCAGATCTTATTGCTTATTATTATTTTTTTTTTTTTTTAAGGTTGCTGGTGAGAGATATGTCTACAAATTCGTTTGTGACCCAGAAGCGCTTTTCTCCATGGCCTTTCCAGACAACCAGCGGCCATTACTGAAGACGGATATGGAACGCCATATCAATGAAGAGGATACAGTGCCACTGTCCCACTTTGACGAGAGTATGGCCTACATTCAAGAGGGTGGCTACTGCAACCCCCATCCATACAACGAAGGCTATGTGTACTAGCCGTAGTGATGAAGAATGAGGGAGTCCCTGCTTTTCCTCTTTTGCAAGATCTGGAGAAAAGCAAAATTCACTTTTTTTTTTGTTTGTTTTTTTTAATAGTATGCAGAGGGGCTTTTCCTGTTGCATTACTCCTATGGTCTGCCATGGACAGCGCACTTTATTTCAGGGGATGGGTTAGAATCTAAACTTTTCTTGTATGTAACAGGGAGAGAAGGGTGGGTTTACTATTTACATATGCCTGGGAAGGGGTACATACAAGTTTTGAGTACAGCAATGCTATTATTATTGTCTGGTTTCACACAAGCATAAAATATATTGTACATTTTCTCTGTGTGTCAGTAGTACAGTTAACTCTCATTGTGTAAATAGCAAGTTTGAAGTAATATTTTCACACACACACACACACACATATATATATATATATATATATATATACATACACATACACACACACACACACACAGTATATATAAAACCTAAATCTGAATTGAGGAATTTATATTTAGAAGCTAAAGGTGTTTGTGCCTTTCCTTTTTGCTTTTTTAATGGGTGTATAAAGAGCTTTCTTTTTCATTTTATTCTATTGCACAGGCCCATATTCTATACGGTGCCTAACATAAGTGGCAAAGCTGTTTAATAACGAGTTAAATATAGTTTTTAAACAAAAATATACAAAACTGGCACTTAGATTGCATTTATGGGAGAGCCTTAGAACGCTTGAGGTTTAAGTAGGTGTGGCTAATGCCAGAAACAACCTGACTCAGCTTTTTGTAATATTGATTTTATGTTATGTATGTTTTATTTGGAAACTGTCTAGATAAAGACGGTATATAAATTTTAAAAATAAATAAATGTCCTTAGGCGCCTCTGTAGACACGATTCACATCAAACATAGGCGCCAGAAAGGTAGACCTCGAAAACCCTGGCCTACGTTTCCAGCACGTATATTTGAGGTAGCTTTGGTTCTACATACGGTGCCGTTGCGTGATTGACACCGCATTCGATGACCATTTTTAGGCAGCTGCCGATACCAGCGCTGTTTGTCAAATCCAGTCCTTAGTGCACATGGCCACGAAAGCTGTTGTCCTCTCATTCTCTTCCTGTGAAGCTTCCATAAAGCAAACTCTTCAGATGTGCCACAAAATGCATTGCATCCTGTGCCACCTTGCTGTCTCAATATGGCACACCTTTATTTTATCAACCTTTCAAAATCCTTTTCAGTGAAGCAATGATACATAGTGTGTTTTTTTATAGCATCAGCATTAAATATAGAATCGTGATGAGGGAAAACCTTTGTTTCCTTCCATTTCCTTTGGTGCATAAATAAGTTATTTAATCAATAGGAATTAACTGTACTAAAGCCACATATCTAATTATGCTGTTCTAGATACAGCAAGCACTCCTTGGAAATATATCCAATACACTAAAGGTACTTCAGTAATTTTTAGACACGATACCCATTAATATGCATTTAAGCCTTTTATCGCTGTGTTATGTTGATAATATATATAAATATTAGATAATGCTAATGCTTCTACTGCTGTTTTTTCTGTAATATTCTCCTTGATGCTGAATTTACAATGGCCATTATAAGCAGTGCTGTAACTACAGGTAGCATTTCAGGACAAAATAGATTAATCATTTATTGCTTAGACAGTAGTTTACATCCTAGCTATGCTGTAAGCAGCTTTTTATGCTCATTGACAAATGGACAGTAACCTTCAGCTTGCTAAGGAAAACTCTGCAGAGCCTTTTGTAAATTTTGACAAGGAGGGAGGCAGAGACTTCAGTTCTTTACAAAGTGTCAAAGAATACAATGAAGTCACTGTGTGCGTGTGTAGTGCTGGCACTGATGATAGTATCCAAAACAAGTTAATTTTTATAAGTGTAAATGTGAGCCAATATGCTTGGAAGACAATTTCATGTTTTTGAGTTTTTGAAGTTTCTTTAGAAGGGGAGTCTTAAAAAGGAAAAAAAAAAAAAAATATTGCTCAGCTTGTAAAAAAAATACCCCCACTTATGCTGTATTTCAAAATTTATTAGCACCTTTTTGAAACTTCTGTTTCCTGCATCAGTTTGAAACAGGAAATACTTCACAGGAGTGCCTCCCTTTCAAATTGTGTAAAATAAAATGAAAATGAAAAGAAATCCGTAATGGTAATAATAAAACTTTCACTGTACAAAATTGTACTGGGTGTTGTTGCAAAGGTATGTTTTATTGATAGGAAAATATAAAAATTGCTGCTAATGAATTATGCAGACAACAAATATGAATACATGTGAAGCAATAATAAACCATATATATCTTCAGTATAAGATCTATTTGGGTCATCGGAGATGCTTTCCGTATCTTGATCACTTTTAATCAACAGAAATATGTGCACAGCTTAGGCAACGACTTCATAATTTTAATCATTATTTAGCACTCCTCATTGACCCAGTTTTGTGCGCTTTATATGCTTTATTCATGTGCTTTATTTATTCATTTTGTTTAAATACTAAGGGCTCCTTTTACAGAGGTGTGTTAGGGCCTTAACGCGCGGAATAGTGCGCGCTAGCCGCTACCACCTCCTTTTGAGCAGACAGTAGTTTTTTGGGTAGCGTGCACTAATCCGGTGCGTGCGCTAAAAACGCTAGCGCACCTTTGTAAAAGGAGCCCTAAATAGTATCAAAAATTTCAATTTTTAAAAAATATGCTTAGAATTTGCTTAAAATTTCAGTTTTTTAAAATATGCTTTAAATGTTAAGCATATTTTTAAAAATTGAAATTTTTGATACTATTTAGTATTTGAACAAAATGCATAAATAGTGTGTGTTACAGCCTTAGCCCCCTGAGGTTGTGGGTTCAAATCCCTCGCTGCTCCTTGTGACCCTGGGCAAGTCACTTCATTCCCCCCCCCCCAATTGCCCCAGGTAATTTGAGCCCACCGGGACAGAAAGGGAAATATGATAAAGTACCTGAATGTAAACCACCAAGGATATAAATGGTTTATAAATAATATAAGAAAGAAAACGCATGAATAAAGCACACAAAACTGGGTCAATGAGGAGTGCTAAATAATGATGTGCACATCTTTCCGTTGATTAAAAGTGATCAAGATACGGAAAGCATCTTATACTGAGATATATATGATTTATATTGCTTCACATGTATTCATATTTGCTGGTTTTGATGAGTGAGCAAAATATTAATAATTTAAGAGCTGGATATTGAATATTAACTGTGGCTAATGAATTGTGCACATTTTTTAGGGAAAAACGGTTTGCAAATGATTCACGTTTCATTTAATTTTCCCTCGCCGGTGAGAGTGAAAACGTGTTGACTCAACTTAAGCCACCTTACATATGAAGCTTGTTTTGAATATGAATGGGCATTTAGTTGAAACAACATGTTTCATATCATTTTAACCTGAAATGATGGGAACACCACCACAAAGGGCTCCTTTTTACTACAGTACATTAAATTTTGCTGTTCCCGTGCCTTATCAAGTTTCAAGTTTATTAGGATTTTATATACCGCCTATCAAGGATATCTAAGCGGTTTTTACAATCAGGTACTCAAGCATTTTCCCTGTCTGTCCCGGTGGGCTCACAATCTATCTAACGTACCTGGGGCTATGGAGGATTAAGTGACTTGCCCAGGGTCACAAGGAGCAGCGCGGAGTTTGAACCCACAACCCCAGGGTGCGGAGGCTGTAGATCCAACCACTGCGCCACACACTCCTTCACAAGAAATGAACTTATGTTAAGCACCAATTAACATGGTGCCTAATAGGGAGCATGCCCAACATTAATTTGCAGATTGCATGTAAAAATATCCATTAGCGCATGATACCAGGTTGCACTTAGTGCCTCCTATTTAGTAGACCTATGTTAACTACGAAATTATCGGTTAGCACCCATCTGCAATATACTGGACTCTCCCTGCCTGTTCTTGCCTATGGCCCGCCTAGTTATGCTTCCTAACACAAAATATCTGTAACACGAAAATTAGCACCTGCCAATGTATGCATTAACTTCTAAATTCTCTATATGGTGCCCAAATTGTGTGCCAATATTTGATCACCAATCTAAGATGTGTGTCCAATTAAATTGGCTAAGCAGCCAATTAGTGCTAGTTGGCATTAATCAACTGGGTGTACATTTTCCTAAGTGCTATCCCATAACAGCATGGGCTCAGATCCCATAGTGTGCAACCCTAAAGGGGGTGTGGCCATGGCAGGTATGTGGGTGGATCAGAGGCATTCCTAAAATTTGTGCACAGTGTTACAGAATACTGGGGTTGTGTACCAAAATTGGGTGCAAGGAATTACACCTGGTTTCAGATTTTGGTCCCGAAATCAGCACGCAATGCTGTTTGTATAACGAGCACTCATCTTACCCATTATAGCAGTGTTCCACAGAATTTCTCGAGCCGCAGCACACTAAAGGAAGTGGCCACAGCTCAAGGCAATTGGAAGTGCATAGGCATCACCTTGCGCCAACGTCCATGCATGTTCGAAGGCCCTTCAGACCACCCTGAGACACCAGTGGTGGGTGCCAGCAGGGAAGAGGGCTGGAGAGAAGGAAAGCCAACTGATTGCCTACAGGACTTTCCTCTCACCGCAAGAGGCACATCCTGTAGGCAGTCAGCCAGCGCCTCTCCTCCCCAGTGTGCCCTCCAACCCAGCCTATTGATTAACCATTCCCCTTAACTGTATTCATAGCATCCTGTTTGTCTGTCTTGCCTGTTTAGATTGTAAGCTCTGTCGAGCAGGGACTGTTTTCTTATTCTTTGTGACTTTTTGCAGCATTGTGTGAGTCTGGTAGCGCTACAGAAATATTATTTTTTGTTGTTGAAATCTTTATTGATTTTCAAACTTTGATAGTGCAATGCAATTGCTAAATCAAAAATACTGCATAAAACGCACTATTAACTATACAATTATTAAACAGTCATTTTCTCCCATCCTCACCTTAATTATTAATACAATAATATATATGATGTGATTACAATAATATAATTAAATAATTTAACTCCTCAAAGTACTTTTCCCTCCCCCCACCCTCCCTGGATGTGTAAGGAAATCTAATGAAAAAGAAAAACATTACTGTAATGCAACAAAAGTAGTCAATGGACTCCATACATCATTAAAAGACTTACTAGTCCCCAAACGTTCTGCCATCATTCTTTCATATTTATATGTGGTACACACATTTACCCACCAAAAAATATAATTAATCCTGTCATGGTTCTTCCAATTATCTGTGATCAGTTGAACAGCTATTCCCATCATGATCAGGAAAAGGCGACTTTTATACTTATCTAAAGTAGGCTTAACATGTAGTAATGTATCACAAATTACAGTTTCATAGGATAAGGGAATAGATGATCCAAGAATAAGATTAATTTGTCCCCATATTGACTTCCAGAAACTAAGTACCAATGAACAAAAATATAACAGATGATCCAAAGTCCCTATATTAATGTGACAATGCCAGCATCTATTAGATTTAGAATTATCTATTTTTTGTAATTGAACTGGGATCCAAAAAGTCCTATGCAATAAAAATAACTATGTTTGTCTCATAGATGCTGACTCTATACATCGTAACCTCCATGTCCAAATTCATGTAAACAGAAATATACTGTTTAATCTCGATGCTCCAAATATCTCTAAGACTATTTTTTGGCTTCTTATTTAAAAATTCAGAAATCAATTTGTACCACTGGGCAGCCTGATGCCCTACTAGATCTATCTGGTAGCAAAGAATCTGCAAGCTATAATAAGTTTTTTAAGTTTTTCCATTCAGGGAACCCACTTTGAATAGCCTGCTTCAACTGCAACCACCTATATATTGTTGAGATTTTAGAATGCCAAATGATTGTTGCAGCCATGAAAAATCAAGCAGTTTCTCACTAGACATAACGTCATCCAATGTCCGAATACCTGCCTGCATTCAATTCTTCTAGGCGATCCTAGCGCCGCCTACTTGAATCTTGGAGTTTAACCATAAGGACTGCAAAGTAGATTTCATTATAGGAACCTCTGTTAATTTGTCAATAAATTTAATTGTTTTCCATGTATCCAATAAAATTATGTTGTCCTTAGCATATCTAGGTAATCTGATACTTAGTACATGAGATAGTCGCATAGGGGACATAATTTTCCATTCTAGATATGTTCCATGAGCTCAGGGAGGATCCAATATATACCTTGACGCATTATATAGGCTTGATGATACCTATAAAAATAAAGCGCTATATAAATAATTAATAGTAGTAGTGGCGGCACACCTGAAATCTCAGGAGGCGCACTAGTATGCCACAGCACACAGTTTACGATACATTACATTATAGAATAGCATCGAGCATTGCTTTTTTTTAAAAAAAAAAAAGTCTTTATTCATTTTTAAAACTTTCAACAAGTGTAACATAAAGATACAATCATTTTATACTTTAACATCACTTAATATATCATCAAAGTTTAACTCACATCAAATATCCCTACCCCCCTTATACTCAACAATTCTACTTAAGCATAATAAATCATAAAATATTCCCTCCCCACCCTGAACGTGTATGAACAAAGGGAAAAAAATAATATTAATTCTGTACAATATTTTGTTAAAGGCTCCCCAACATCCCTAAATTTCTTAAAATGCCCCTGCTATATGGCTATTTACCCGTTCCATTTAAAAACTTGGCAAAATGAATTCTACCAAAATTATAATTCAGCCGATCCCAATTTTTCATAATTTGCTGTATGGCAACCCCTGTCATGAGCAAAATTTATTATTATTAGAAGAGATTTGACTGTTGGCTCTCATGGAAGTACCAAATAACACAGTGTCATATGATAATGCCACCGGATTTTCCAGTAGATTATTCACTTGGCCCCAAATGGATTTCTAAAAACTAAGTATCAATGGACAATAGAATAGTAAATGATCTAATGTCCCAGCTTCGAGATGACAGTGCCAGCATCTATTAGACTTAGAGCTATCTAATTTCCGTAAACGAACTGGGTCCAAACTGCTCTATGTAACAAAAAAACAAGTTTGTCTCATAGATGCCGATGCTTCTTTTTTATTTCAGTGCAGATTTTTGACTATCATTTATAGAATTTCTCCCTAAGAGAGGCATAATCAAAACTTTTAAACATCCAAAAACTCACCTAAGTTGGCACTTGGACGTCCTACTAGCAGGGACGTCCAAGTGCTGATAATCAAAACAAACTTTCTGGACATTCAGCAGCACTTCTAAGCTGTGCATCCATAGCTGAAAGGAGCGTGTTGGGAGGTGTGTTATGGGCAGGCATCGGATGGGCTAAAACCTAGACGTCCTGAAGCAATAATCGAAGCTTTCCCAGGACATCCTAGGCAGAACTTACATGCTGGGACTTAAACAAATGTAAAACAGGTCTAAGTGCCCAAAATGTGACCAAACTGACAAGATGATCACTGGAGGGTATAAGGCATGACCCACCCCCCCACCCCTTTTTACTCCCCCAGAAGTCACGACCCACTCCTAGCAAAGTTACACGAGAAAATGGAGTAGATTCTGCGCCATTCATGGAGGAGGGTGTTTATGAGCAACTTGAAAAACTGAAGGTGGACAAAGCGATGGGACCAGACGGGGTCCATCCCAGGATATTAAGGGAGCTCAGAGAGGTTCTGGCGAGTCCTATTAAAGACTTGTTCAACAAATCTCTGGAGAAGGGAGTGATTCCTGGGGATTGGAGGAGAGCGGATGTGGTCCCTATTCATAAAAGTGGTCACAGGGATGAAGCAGTGAGCCTCACTTCAGTTGTTGGTAAAATAATGGAAGTGTTGCTGAAAGAAAGGATAGTGTACTTCCTTGAATCTAATGGGTTACAGCAGGGGTCTCAAAATCCCTCCTTGAGGGCCGCAATCCAGTCGGATTTTCAGGTTTTCCCCAATGAATATGCATGAGATCTATGTGCATGCACTGCTTTCAATGCATATTCATTGGGGAAATCCTGAAAACCCGACTGGATTGCGGCACTCAAGGAGGGACTTTGAGATCCCTGGGTTACAGAATCCGAGGCAACATGGCTTTACAAAAGGTAAATCGTGCCAAACAAACCTGATTGAATTTTTTGATTGGGTGACCAGAGAGCTGGATCGAGGACATATGCTAGATGTAATTTACATTACATTTGTGATTTCTATTCCGCCTGTGCCTTGTGGTTCTAAGCGGATTACAGTTAAAAGAGATCAGGACATTACCGAGAGAATTACATTACAACGATTTAAGTAAATTACATGTTGTGGTATAGAAATACAAATATAAGATATCTGGATTTATCGATAGAATAACTTGACAGGGTTCAAGTAGTTACAAGGTTCAGTGGGGAAAACAATATAAGCAACTGAAGAAAGATACCTAACTTTGAAGGAATCAGTTAAGTGGATACCTAAAGGAGATGCTTATTTAGGAGGTTAAATGGATACCTAAGAGAGATGCTTATTTAGGAGTTTGGATATTTTTCGTAAATGAGGTTCAAGGGGATGGATGACTAGTGTGCTATTTGCCGGGGAGAGTGCATGTGCGATTTACTTGGATTTCAGCAAAGCCTTTGATACAGTTCCTCATAGGAGGCTGTTGAACAAACTTGAAGGGCTGAAGTTAGGACCCAAAGTGGTGAACTGGGTCAGAAACTGGCTGTCGGACAGACGCCAGAGGGTGGTGGTTAATGGAAGTCGCTCGAAGGAAGGAAAGGTGAGTAGTGGAGTCCCTCAGGGATCGGTGCTGGGGCCAATCCTGTTCAATATGTTTGTGAGTGACATTACTGAAGGGTTAGAAGGAAAAGTGTGCCTTTTTGTAGATGATACCAAGATTTGTAACAGAGTAGACACCGAAGAGGGAGTGGAAAATATGAAAAAGGATCTGTAAAAAGACTAGTGTGCTATTTGCCGGGGAGAGTGCATGTGCGATTTACTTGGATTTCAGCAAAGCCTTTGATACAGTTCCTCATAGGAGGCTGTTGAACAAACTTGAAGGGCTGAAGTTAGGACCCAAAGTGGTGAACTGGGTCAGAAACTGGCTGTCGGACAGATGCCAGAGGGTGGTGGTTAATGGAAGTCGCTCGAAGGAAGGAAAGGTGAGTAGTGGAGTCCCTCAGGGATCGGTGCTGGGGCCAATCCTGTTCAATATGTTTGTGAGTGACATTACTGAAGGGTTAGAAGGAAAAGTGTGCCTTTTTGTAGATGATACCAAGATTTGTAACAGAGTAGACACCGAAGAGGGAGTGGAAAATATGAAAAAGGATCTGTAAAAGTTAGAGGAATGGTCTAATGCATGGCAACTAAAATTCAATGCAAAAAAATACAGAGTAATGCATTTGGGGATTAATAATAGGAAGGTACCGTATATGCTGGGAGGAGAGAAGCTGATATGCACGGATGGGGAGAGGGACCTTGGGGTGATAGTGTCCGAAGATCTAAAGGCAAAAAAAACAGTGTGACAAGGCAGTGGCTGCTGCCAGAAGGATGCTGAGCTGTATAAAGAGAGGCGTAGTAAGTAGAAGGAAGAAGGTGTTGATGCCCCTGTACAGGTCATTGGTAAGGCCCCACTTGGAGTATTGTGTTCAATTTTGGAGACCGTATCTGGCGAAGGATGTAAGAAGACTTGAGGCGGTCCAGAGGAGGGCGACGAAAATGATAGGAGGCTTGCGCCAGAAGACGTATGAGGAGAGACTGGAAGCCCTGAATATGTATACCCTAGAGGAAAGGAGAGACAGGGGAGATATGATTCAGACATTCAAATACTTGAAGGGTATTAACGTAGAACAAAATCTTTTCCAGAGAAAGGAAAATGGTAAAACCAGAGGACATAATTTGAGGTTGAGGGGTGGTAGATTCAGGGGCAATGTTAGGAAATTCTACTTTACGGAGAGGGTAGTGGGTGCCTGGAATGCGCTCCCGAGAGAGGTGGTGGAGAGTAAAACTGTGACTGAATTTTAAAAAGCCTGGGATGAACACAGAGGATTTAGAATCAGAAAATAATATTAAATATTGAACTAAGGCCAGTACTGGGCAGACTTGCACGGTCTGTGTCTGTATATGGCCGTTTGGTGGAGGATGGGCTGGGGAGGGCTTCAATGGCTGGGAGGGTGTATATGGGCTGGAGTAAGTCTTAACAGAGATTTCGGCAGTTGGAACCCAAGCACAGTACAGGGTAAAGCTTTGGATTCTTGCCCAGAAATAGCTAAGAAGAAAAAAAAAAAAAATTTAAATTGAATCAGGTTGAGCAGACTGGATGGACCATTCGGGTCTTTATTTGCCGTCATCTACTATGTTACTATGTTACCACCCAGGCTTCCCATCAGTTGATCGCAGGGGAATCCCGATCAGCTGAGCCAGTTTCAGGAGTCCTTCCGGCTTAGCTGATGGGGGATTCCACTGCCAGAATCAGCTGAGCCTGCAGGACTCCCCGAAACCAGCTCAGCTGATCAGGATTCCCCTGCTGCAATTAGACAAGGTAATTGGGTACATCTGCAAAACTTGCATGTGGCTGTTTTGATGTGGCAGTTTTTATTTTTGAAAATGGCCAAAAAAGATAGTCCTAATAACTAAAACAACTACATACATAGAAACATAGAAGATGATGGCAGAAAAGGGCTACAGCCCATCAAGTCTGCCCACTCTGCTTACCCACCCCCTGTCTATGCCCTAATGACCCAATTTTCTTATCTTGACCCTCGTAGGGATCCCACATGGGTATCCCATTTATTCTTAAAGTCTGGCACGCTGTCTGCCTCGATCACCTGCACTGGAAGCTTGTTCCAATGATCAACCACTCTCTGTGAAGAAATACTTTCTGGTGTCGCCATGAAATTTTCCGCCCCTGAGTTTGAGCGGGTGCCCTCTTGTGGCCGAGGGTCCCTTGAGAAAGAAAATATCTTCCACTTCGACACGTCCCGTGAGGTTCTTAAATGTTTCGATCATGTCTCCCCTCTCCCTACGTTCCTCGAGAGTGTAGAGCTGCAATTTGTTCAGTCTCTCTTCATACGAGAGACCCTTGAGCCCCGAGATCATCCTGGTGGCCGTCCGCTGAACCGATTCAATTCTGCGTACATCTTTACTGTAATGTGGCCTCCAGAATTGCACACAGTACTCCAGATGAGGTCTCACCATGGCCCTGTACAACGGCATTATGACTTCAGGCTTCAGACTTCAGGTCATTTAAAAAAAATAAAAGATAAGACATTTGGCTTTTTTGAAAATGGACATTTTCTGTACTTGATTTCTGGATGTTTTTTTCCAAAACGTCTAAATTTGACTTGGACATCCTATCGAAAATGTCCCTTTAAGTGCCTGTAGCAAAATGGCCCTAAATTAGGTGTTTCATGTTTTGCCAATAGCGTGCATTATTGATAGATAGTGCACACTGTTACTCAATAGTGTAGCTAATTAAGGGACCCTTACTAAAGCTTTGCATATACTAACAGATATTAGCATGTGCTAAGTGCTGCGCAGCCCATATTATACTTGTGGGCTACATGGCAAACACCAATGCACAGTATCAATAATGTCACTCTCCAAAATGAAATGGAATTTTAAATATATCATGTAAACAAAATGATCATATTATTCACCTAAACTTCCATAGTTAAGACATTTGTATTTTGGAGTTTCACAACTTCTACAGTGTCGACTTGATTTCTTTTCCCCCAATATCACATTAAATGTGATGGTTTTAACCATATCACATTTGCCTTATCCAAATTTAACTTCAAAGACAGTTGGGTCATCCAATTGAAAACCGCCATAAACATATCATTCATCAAAACCTTAACTGAAGACATAGATAGCACAGGAAAGATTAATATAATATCATCAGCATAGAAAACTAGTGAACACTTTATTTCCTAGAGCAATAAACCTAAGTCTCTCATATATGTTTAAAAGAATGGGGGAATGGGGAGAACCCTGGGGAACTCCTTGGGTCATCTTCCATTGTTGTGAAAGATTCTCTTGCCAACTAACCTGTAGATCTTCCAAACATTTCCTCCTTTGGCCATCCCATCCATTAAAGCCAAAAGCAAGTCATGATTGATTAAATCAAATGCTGTAAATAAATCTTAATTGCATCATCAACACTCCTACATTTTGATCAAAGTAATTTCTCACTTTAGCCATAAGCACTAGAAGAACTGTTTCAGTGCTATAAAGTATACAGAATCCTGATTGAAAAGGATCTAACAGATCAAAACATTCTATATATTCCTGAACCTGTAATGCAACAATTGTTTCTATGACTTTAATTAAGGTTGGAAGATTAGCTACCGATCTATAATTCACACAATCTGTAGGATCAAGGTTGTCTCCTTTTAATAAGGGATTTAACAAAATTATTCCCATATCTTTCGAATAGATACCATGTTGTAGTAATGAGTTTATTAAATTAATAAGCCATTGAAACCGATTCTGGCAGTGAACTTAACAACCTCGCAGTACAAGCGTCTAGTCTATACCCCCCTTTTGAAAATCATACAAGCATTGTCTTAGCATCATGTTTGTTGGCCAACTTAAATGAAGTCCACATATGATCTTCTGGAATAGCCTCTAAAATTTCATCTGTTTCCGCTTGAGTAATAAATCTACATCTATCTGTGGTAGGGATTTTACAATCGAATTTATCTTTGACTGAAAAAAATCTGCAAGCTTCTGAGCAGTAATTAGTATAGGACAATTTTGTGTTGAAGGTTGTGTAAAGGACCTCGCCAATCAAATAACTATCTACTAGGATTAGAACTCTGTCTAATGTTCTCGGAAATAAAGTACTTCTTTGCCAACTGTATTTTTTCTTTGTAAAGATATATACAGGCCTTCCAGGTAATAAGATCTTTTTCCTTTGTTTTTACCCAGTGTCTTTCCAGCTGTCTAACTTTGCATTTGAGTGTATTTAACTCAGGAGTAAACCATGTTTCTTTCTCCTCCCTAACTTTCTTAGTTTGAAAAGGAGTGATATCCAAAACTTTTGTTATTGTCACTGTCCAAATTTCAAAGTTTTATTCAGGCTGATTTAAATTCAATTGAGTTTGTGATAAACAAGCATCTACCTTATTCCATAAACTTTCTACAGGGATATACAACCTCTTGTAGTAATTATCTTATCTGGTTTTGCCATCTGACACCTTAGTGCAATAAGCTGGACATTAAATTTAAAATGGTGTGACATGGTACTGGTTGAATTTTCCAACCATCAGTTATCAATTGTCCAGTACCCAACTTAGGAGAAACAATTAGGTCAAGCAAACCTCAATTGTAGCACCAGTCCCTTCTGGTAGAGTCTGTACTTAGGAAGACTAATAGTTCCAGAACCTACACCAGTAACCCATCTGGATGAGAAGGTAGGACTCCAGATAAATTTGGATACAGAATCTATCAAAGTTCCATGCTATGTCGTAGAATACATGGATATAATTTTATATGATATTCCACTTTAAATCTCTAGTCCATAAACTTACTTATAAACAGTTTTTACCTTCAGATCAATTGGAGTCATTTCAAAACATCACCAATGATCTCCTGGAGATGCAAAAAATCATGGCACATTCAATATTTGGTACCTTGAATGTCACATCAAGAATATCTGCAGTCTCTATAGTCATGAGGAGACAGGCATGAATCTGAGTCTCAGATCTGGATGCCAGTGTACAAGAAAGGTTAGCCAACATTCCTTGTTTAAAAGAAGACTTGTTTAGGGACAAGATAGAAGGCATGAGGATTCTGTGGTCACTTTAACCTCAAAATCTGTCAAGCCTTAAACATCTAAGCACTTCTACACACCTACCAGCACTTCTACACACCTAAACAATTCTATTACACCACGAGGAGATACTCTCCAACCATCTACATTTTCTTGGTTCCCAACACAAAGACATCCCAGGCAACAAAGGTCTCAAAAATCTCAACCCCAGACTCAACAGAAGTCCCAACAGTTATTTTGACTCCATGCTAGAGAGTCTAGCCAGTGTCTCTCAACCCTTACCCCACAGTCTCATTATAGGAGGCAGTCTATCTCACTTCTATCAATGATGGACCCTTATATCAACCAGTCATTGGGTCCTACAAGTAGCGAAATAGGGCTATGCCCTCTGGTTTCAGAAAAGACCTCCAAATCATCCTCCAATAGAGTCTTCTTTCAATTCCCACAGAAAACCCTCCTTTGTCAGGAACTCTCAGTCCTCTAGCTCAATCCCATAGAAAATGTTTCTTTGCAGGAGAAGGGATGAGTATTCTGTTCCAAATACTTCCTAATTCCAAAAAAGACTGGAGGTCATCATCCAATTCTCAAACTCCAAGCTCTCAACAAATATTTGATGAAAGAGAAATCTGAATGCTCTCTCTGGGAACCTGGTTACATCTCTTAGAGAACAACTGACTATGCTCTCGTCCACAAAGAAGCATACACTCATATTCCCATTCTACCTGCTCACAGAAAATATCTCCACTTTCACATCACTTCCAATACAGAGTACTCCCATTTGGGCTAGCATCAGCACCCAGAGTGTTCACAAAGTGCTTAATAATAACAACCACACTTCTTCACTTTTACAGTTTTCATGTATTCCCTTATTTAGATGACTGGCTGATCAAAGCTCCAATCTCTTAAACAGCTCATCAATGACTTAGAGCAGTGGTTCCCAACCCTGTCTTGGAGGACCACCAGGCCAATCGGGTTTTCAGGCTAGCCCTAATGAATATAATGAGTATAAGAGAGATTTGCATATAATGGAAGTGAGAGGCATGCAAATCTGCTCCATGCATATTCATTATGGCTAGTCTGAAAACCCGATTGGCTTGGTGGTCCTCCAGGACAAGGTTGGGAACCACTGACCTAGAGCTTGGATTTGCAGTCAATTATCCAAAATATCATCTTAGAAACATAGAAATTGACGGCAGTAAAGGGCTGCGGCCCATCAAGTCTGCCCATACCAATGACCCACTCCCTGACTTTTACTCCCCTAGAGATCCCACGTGGATATCCCATTTTCTCTTAAAATCTGACACGTTGTTGGCCTCAATCACTTGCTGAGGTAGCTCGTTCCAATGATCGACCACCCTTTCGGTGAAGAAGTATTTCCTGGCATCACCATGAAATTTCCCTCCCTTGACTTTCAGCGAGTGCCCTCTGGTGACTGAGGGCCCTGTAAGACAGAAGATATCATCCTTCACCTCTATACATCCCGTAATATACTTAAAGGTCTCAATCATGTCTCCCCTCTCTCTTCGTTCCTCCAGTGAGTACATCCGCAGTTTTTTTAGCCTTTCTTCATACGTGAGATCCCTGAGCCCCAAGACCATCTTGGTAGCCATTCGCTGAACCGACTCAATTCTCAGCACATCTTTCCGGTAGTGTGGTCTCCAGAATTGAACACAATACTCCAGATGAGGTCTTACCATGGATCTGTACAGCGGCATTATGACATCAGGTTTTCTGCTGACAAAACCCCTACGGATGCAGCCCAACATTTGTCTTGCCTTGGACGAAGCCTTCTCCACTTGATTGGCAGCCTTCATATCATCACTGAGGATAACTCCTAGATCACGTTCCACCATGGTCCTGGTCAAGGTTTCACCATTTATTGTATAAGTTCTGTGTGGATTTTTTTTCCCTAGGTGCATCACTTTACATTTTTTAGCATTGAAGCTTAACTGCCAAGTTGACGACCACTGTTCCAGCTGTCGTAGGTCTTGTGTCATACTGTCAGGCACACTGCTTTTACCTACTATGTTGCATAGTTTGGCGTCATCGGCAAACAGTGATACTTTTCCTCTGAGCCCTTGGGTCATATCCCCTATGAATAAATTGAATAGAATCGGCCCTAAGACGGAGCCCTGTGGTACTCCACTCATCACGGCTGACGTTTTGGAGGGGGTACCGTTTACCATCACCCTTTGAAGTCTACCGCTTAGCCAATCCTTAACCCATGTAGTGAGTGTATCCCCTAATCCCATCGATTTTAGTTTGTTCAACAGCCTGCGGTGTGGGATGCTATCAAAAGCTTTGCTGTAGTCCAAATATATCACATCCAGGGACTCCCCGGCATCCAGATGACTAGTCACCCAGTCAAAGAAGTCAATCAGATTTGATTGGCAGGACCTTCCCCTGGTAAATCCGTGTTGGTGTGGATCACGTAGATTTTCTTCGTCTAGAATTTTGTCGAGTTTCTGTTTGATCAGTGTTTCCATGAGTTTGCACACTATGGATGTGAAACTCACCGGTCTGTAATTTTCTGTTTCTGTTCTGCAGCCTTTTTTGTGTAGTGGAATTACGTTAGCCGTTTTCCAGTCCAGGGGTACTCTTCCCGTGCGCATGGAAAGATTGAAGAGCACGGATAGTGGTTCAGCCAGAACATCACACAGCTCTCTGAGCACCCTGGGGTGTAGATTGTCTGGTCCCATGGCTTTGTCTACTTTGAGTCTTGAAAGTTCGTAGTAGACGCTACTGGGCGTAAACTCGAAATCCTGAAACAGGTCATTTTGGCTGTCTTTTGTCTGTAGTTGTGGACCAGCTCCCGGCGCTTCACAGGTGAATACTGAGCAGAAGTATTCGTTTAGTAGTTCTGTCTTGGTAGAATCAGATTCTGCAAAGTTTCCGTCTGATTGCCTGAGGCGTTCTATCCCATCTTTGTTTCTCTTCCTGTCGCTAATGTACCTGAAAAAGGATTTATCCCCTTTTTTAATGTTCCATGCTAGATCTTCTTCTGTTTGGAGCTTAGCCTCTCTGACTGCTTTTTTGACAGCTTTAGATTTGACCAGATAGTCTTCTTTTGCCTCCCTCTTCCCAAGATGTTTGTAGGTGATAAATGCTTCTTTTTTCTTTTTAATGAGTTCCGAAATTTCCTTGTTGAACCATTGTGGTCTTTTGTTTCTCCGGCGTTTGCTTACTGTATTTATGTAGCGGTTAGTTGCCTCGTTCAGTATGGATTTCAGATTTGACCACATAGTTTCCGGATTGTCGGTTTCTGCATGGTTATGCAGCTCTCGATGGACAAAGTCTCCCATATTGTCGAAGTCTGCGCCCCTAAAGTTAAGGACCCTCGTCGCTGTGTTTGATTTAGAGAAGCCTTTCCTGAGGTTGAGCCATACCATGTTATGGTCACTGGTGGCCAGCGTGTCCCCTACTAATACCTCCGAGACACTGTCTCCGTTGGTGAGTACCAGGTCCAGTATTGCCTGTTCCCTTGTGGGTTCTAATACCATTTGTTTTAGTTGCGCACCCTTGATGGAGGTTAATATTCTTCTGCTACCACACGTAGTTGCTGAGAGTGTGTTCCAATCTGCATCTGGCATGTTGAAGTCCCCCAACAGTACTGTGTCGCCACGCAAAGTGATGTTCTCTATGTCTTCTATCAATTCCTTGTCTTTGTCTTCCTTTTGTCTTGGAGGCCTGTATACCACACCGAGGTAAAGGCATTTTTCATTCCCTCTGGCCAGGTTCACCCAGAGTGATTCCCCTGTGTATCTAATCTCTGTGATTCTGGTGGTTATGATATTATCCTTAGTGTATAGTGCTACCCCCCCTCCTAACTTGCCCTCTCTGTCCCGACGAAGTAGATTGTAGCCTGGTATAACCATATCCCATCCATGCGAGTCTGTGAACCAGGTCTCGGATATCGCTACTACGTCAAGGTCAGCATTCCTTATCTCTGTTTCTAGTTCCAGGATTTTGTTGCCCAAGCTGTGTGCGTTAACATACATAGCTCTCCAAACTCCTGTCCCTGTTAGTATGGCTCCTATTTTTTTGTGTATACTATGGGTACTTACCTTAGGCTCAGAAGTGTGGGTGCTACTTGCTTCCTCAGGGTGGATCCTTGCTTTTCTGGAATGTGTGTATGTACCCTCCCCCAACTTACCTAGTTTAAAGCCTTCCGAAGTAGTCGTGCTAGTCGATGTCCAAATACTTTCTTGCCTTTCTTGGTCAGGTGTAGTCTGTCAGATCCCTGTAGTCCTTGTAGCGCCTCTCCGTGGTCTAGGAATCCAAAGTTCATCTCCAAACACCATTCGCAAAGCCAATTGTTGGTCCAATGGATACGCTCTTCCCTGTCTCTGCCTTTGCCTCTTACTGGGAGAATTGACGAGAAGACCACCTGTGCTCCTGTCTGCTTCAGCTTCTTTCCCAGGGCTTCGAAGTCTTTAGGGATGCTGTCTGATGTGCTCCTGGCAGTATCGTTGGTACCTACATGAATAAGAAACATAGGGAAATGGTCAGTAGGTTTCAGAAGTTTGTCTAGACTGGTGGTGATGTCTCTGATCCTGGCTCCAGGGAGACAGCAGACCTCCCTTGATTGCAAATCTGGTCTGCAAATTGGCCCTTCGGTGCCTCTTAGCATGGAGTCCCCGATGACCACCACTCTACGCTCCTTCCTAGGGGGTTGATCAGCGATTATTATAGCTGATGTTCTGTGTTTGGAATTCTCCTGAGCCCCTTCTGTTTCATCCTTGACAGTTCCTTCTTGAAGGACATGAAATCTGTTCTTCAGGGAGAGTTGTGGGGTTGGTGTAGAATTGCCCTGTTTGAGAGAAAAAGAAGAAGAAAGTGAGAATGGGGGGGGGGGTTTCTTCGCCTGCCAGTAGAGGAGGTTACCAGCTGCCAGGGACCGGCATCTCCAATCATTTCCTGTATTCCAATCGTAGAATTTAGAGCCGTAGGTTTGGGAGTGCCAAGAATGGACTTGTCGTGGGTTCGTTCTGTGATGTGAGACAGTTCCTGGATGGCATCGTCGATAAAGGCCTCGTCCTCCCTGATGCACCTCAAGCGTTTCACCTCCTCCCTGAGGCTCCGCAGTTCCTGCATGATATCCTCGTCTACTTCTACCTGTCTCATCTCCTCTGTCTGCGTAGAGACTGTAGCGTACCGTGGGAGGGGGATGGCCTCGGTCAGCACTGAGACATCTGTCCTCCGCTCAGTGGCACTTTCTTCCTTCTGTGTAGAGTCCTTGGCCATCCCCCGGGTCTCTCCAGATACTGGAGTGTTGAACTTGATAGTAGTCTTGGCGCTCCGTGTTCTCCCTGCCATTTCCAAGTGTGAAAGTTTAAATGTTAAAAATAGAAATTTAAGGGATAAAAGTTGTGAGTATGTGAGAAAAGTGTCTGAGATTAAGACAGTGTCTGAATGTGATAAGAGGAAAGAGAAGAGTGTGCTTGCCTGAGTGCTTGCTTGAGTGTGTTTGCCTGAGTGCGTGCTTGAGTGTAATAAAGGAGAGTATCTTTTAATGTGAGAGAAGAGAGGAGAGTATCTGGTTCAAAGTGGAAAGGCTCTGTTTAAAGGCCCTTCTTGAGGCCCTTCGCAAAGGCGCTCTCGCTAAGGCGAGCGCCTTTGCCGCTCGCCTTCGCCGCACGTCGAACGGCTGCGCGCCGTTTTATGGAGGGGCCCGGGCGCCTACTGCTGATGCGTTGGGGGTGGGCGGAGCTACTCTCGCCGCTTCCCCGAGGTAAAATCTAAGGCTTTTGCCGCTCGCCTTGCCTTGCCCTGCTCACCACGCTGTGCTGAGACTCCCAATCGCCTCCCTCAGCCCTCGCCTGGCTTCCGCAGCTTCAACCCACTCAGACACTAGCGTTCATTGGAGCATTTCTAGACACAATTCAAGCTTGACACAAAACAGACTTGACAACCTTGTCCAGATCTGTCAAAAAGTCATAATCTTGTTGACAAATCACAGCACAGCAAATGTTCGATAAGTTTATTATTTAGTGAGTTTTATTATTGAAATTCTATTTTACAAATATTTGTATTTTTTACTATATTGTATTTTGCTGATTGTCCAGCTCTTTTTAGTGTAAACCGCCTAGAACTTTTGGTTATGGCAGTATAAAAGAATAATTATTATTGTGTCTTCTAGGACACATGGCATCTGCAGTGCATGAAACTCAATTTGCCTGGTAACATCTCAGGATAGCTCAATGGACACTATCCAACCAATGAACCCAATTCTCTGGAACATTTTCCCAACAGATACAAGTAACCTCAGACCTTTGTCAGTCTCTTCAGCGGTGGTGCAAACCAATTTTTCCAAAGGCCTTCTATTCCATACTTCACCACATCAAAAACATATTAACGGATGCTTCCATACTCAGCTGGCCCTCACCTGGACAGCCTTCATACTCATGGAAACTGAAACTCTCACAAGAAAACTCTCCACATCAATCTCGAGCTCCAAGCAATCTGAAATACTTTGTCCACATTCCAGGATCGCCTCCTCAGTCAGACAGTACCCATTTGAACAGACAACCTAGTAGTATTGTACTATGTCAACAAACAAGGCATGGGGTCTCATCCACTTTGTCAGTAAGTTATCAAAATTTGGTCCTGGATGGTACCTCTCAACATATTCCTCACAGCAATTTAACAGGAAAATAGAATGTCTTAGCAGACAGGTTGGGCAGACTCCTACAACCTCACAAATGGTCACTCAACTGTTTTATAACAAATATTCAAAATCTGGGGATTCCTCAGGTGGATCTTTTGTGTGTCCCCCACTTCCCCTCCCCCTCCCCCCCACACACAATCACAAACTTTCTTCATGGTTTAATTTCCTCCTGCAGCACAGTGTATGGGAACCCATCACACTTCAAATATTTCCAACGGTGCTCACACAGAATGAAGGATCTCTCTTCCATCCTAGTCTATGTTCGTTAGCACTCACAGCATAGTATTTTTCCCCAGTAAATAGATGCTTTCCAGCTCTCTACACCAGTGTCAGCCATCATTGAATCTTCTAGAAAATCTTCCACATAATGCTGCTACCATTACAAGTGGACTCGTTTCACAGTCTGGTATAATTCCATTCATTAGATCCAATCACTTGTCCTCTCCCTTTGGTTCTAGACTATATTGTACACCTCTCAAACTCCGGTCTCAAGACTACTTCAGTCAGAGTTCATCTTAGTGCTAGTACAGCTTTTCATATACTTTTGGATAACAAATCATTACAAGATTCATTAATGGCCCTTTTCACAACAAACCACCAATCAAACCTCCAGTAGCTTGGGATCTTAATGTTATACTTTCCACTTAGATGAAGCCTCCATTTGAACCACTGTTGGCATCATCTCTCAAATGTCTAACTTAGAAAGTAGTATTTATAGTTCACATCATATCTGCATGACAAGTCAGTGAGCTTCAAGCACTACACATTATCCAACATTCTACCACAACAGTGGTTCTTTGCACTCATCCTAAATTCCTCTCCAAAGTTGTCTCGGAATTTCATTTGAATCAGTCAATAGTTCTTCTCGTCTTCTTTTCAAGTACACATTCTCACCCTGGTGAGACAGCTTTCCACACATTGGACTATAAACGTACTCTGTCTTACTACTTACGTTGCACCAAACCTCATAGAACTTCCAGTCAGCTGTTCCAATTTTATCCTAACAAACATGGAGTGTCTGTCACCAAGAGAACCATCTCAACTTGGCTGGTAGGCTGTTTCTCCTTTTGCTATGCACAGACTGGGCTGACACTGGAAGGTCATGTCACTGCACATAAAGTTAAATCAATGATGACTTCAGTAGCTCATTTACGTTCCACTCCCATTGAGGACATCAGTGAAGCAGCCACTTGGTCCTCAAGTTTATGTTTATTGTTAGCTTCTATACCACTACTAATGACTGGGAAGTCAATTCAGAGCGGTTTGCATGAGCTTCTGTAAAAGGTGTTACAATACTGAGTTACAAAGAGCTTCTGTGAGGTATTACAATACATGGGCTCTATAGAGAGTTACAGGGGCTTCTGTAGTGGTGTTACAATACAGAGTTATTAATATGAGTATAATTATGGCATAATCAATCATCCTACTTATGTTACCGGCACATCGATTGTCCTAGTTATATGTATATATTCATTCCAAATCAACTGTCCTACCTATCTTCACATCCAATATTTGGTTTACTATTGCAGCTAAGTACAAAATATATACACACCTCCTAGGAATTTAGTCTATTCAACTAAATATAGTCTACATATACATGTATCTGTATCGTGTTTTCTGTTTATCTGTGAAATATTATCTTCCTCAAGAGTCTAGTTTTCTGGGCTTTAGCCCTTGGTCTATTTGTATCTTATTGTGATCTTCCTATCGAGTTCCATTCCACTTCTGTTTGGAGAATCATTCCAGATGGGATAGTCAGTTATGCCAAACAGTTCTGCAAAATTTATTCTCCATTTAGACGCCAGCTTCCCTCCATCCTTTTTACTTACACCAGGCTCATAGACGTGACCCTGGCAGCTAGGGAATCCCACATGTGAGAATATGTTGCCTACTTGTCCTAGGATAAAGCACAATTACTTACCTGTAAAAGGTGTTATCTAAGGACAGCAGATAGATATTCTCACACCCCTCCCACCGCCCCTAGTTGGCTTCTTAGCTTTTTTACTGAACTGATGGTCCCGCGAAACAACACTGGGCAGGAAGCACCGGCGCATGTGTGGTACAGGTGGTCTTGAGACTTCTCAGGCTTTAAAAGTGACAATACACTTTTCCACTGTCTGTACTGGGCTCCATGGATGACATCACCCACATGTGAGAATATCTGCCTGCTGTCCCTGGATAACACTTGTTATAAGTAAGAAATTGTGCTATATGCATTTCAGTAAGCCTGCTAATTTCCCCTGATGGACATTGCAATTTTCAAAAGCAGTTTACCTAGAGAAGTTGACTTTCTGAAAATTTTCCACCCTTTACCCAAGTATGCCTAGGGATGAAAAATGTGAATGCTTTTACCTGGATTCAGAATAGATGTTTCTTGGGATGTATTTGATTAGGGATGAAAGTAGCAGGAATAGATTATATTTTTGCATCTCTACAAATAATCCTGGGGTCCTTTTACTAAAGAGCATTGGAATCTGTGTTTAACTTATCATTTCATTGAACTTTCCATACACACTAAGCCCAAATTCAAAGCACCACTTTTTAAATGTTTTTAAAAGGTTTTTTTGCAGGCTTTGTGCTAAAGATGCTATTAGCGTGTTGTACCTGCAACAAGTTAATGCAAGAACACTTACTGCCTCCTATTTAGGAATATTAAGTGGTCCTGCATTAACCCTGTGTTTGCCAATTAGAGCACATTAATTAATGTACTAGCTGGTTAACGCTTCCACACCCACTCTTCAGGCATGACACGTGCCCTCCAGAAATTAGTTTTGAAAATTAGTAATGTGCACGTTTCTGTTCACTAATAGGCAAATACAGTTAGTACATGCACATTAAGGCTTAACACCCTTAAGTAAAGTGTAGAAAGCATTCTTATAGAAAAAGCAGGTATAAATATCTATGGTTTCTTTTCTCTGGGCTAGTTTTAAAAGGGAGCATCATGCAGTGTCTACACACTCTCCAGCTATGCACATACTTTTGGAAATATCCACTTAAATGATAAATTCCCAATGAGGACAAAACCACATAGGAGCCTGTTAGAATCACAGATTTTTTGTGAACTGAAACCTCTGAAATTTCCAGTCTGAACTGTATGAGCCACACAATCTTTCATAACATTACTTCTACAGTTTCTCATACAACATTTCCATATATTTTGGTAAATATTACTTGAAATAGCAAAACAAAATAAGAAAATCTGCCTAATATAGTTAAAAGGCAAAAATAGTAATAATGTATAATATCACTCTGCAATGACAGGTCACAGATCTCAATATCAATCTATGTATTCTTCTGATAAGTCGGATTTTATTTAACCATTTCTGAAACACAGTTGAATAAATATTTGATTACAGCATCTGCCTAGGATACCTACTGCCTGCAAAGGAACTGTAGGTTGCTAAGAGAAAAGGCGTCATCAGAAGAAAAACAAACATGTATTTACAGAACACGGCAATGACGCACTACACAAAAAACCCGACACAGTGAAAGTTCCAGTAAGCTGAAACAGAACTCTGCAAATTTGGTGATGGCTGAGGGGGAGGGACAATCATTATTTAAAGATTTATTAAATGTTCTGTTTTTATTCCCCCCCCCCCTTTTTTTTTCTGGTAGATGAATAAATCTAGCAGCTGATTTTCCAAAGATTGGTGTGTCTAGACTCTTCATGTTACTGTGGTGATGGTTGTCTGTCAATTATTACCTGTGGAAAAGAGTTCCAGTAAATGTGGTTTGCATTGTAAAAATTCCCAGAATGTTATTCCTAATCATATCTAGCTACATCAGTGGTCTTTGCTAAATTTTAAGTGAGATCCATTTTGGGTCCAAAAGGGCTGAAGAAGACCCAACAAATGTCTTCCTACTTGGGGCCATGAAACCAAAAACGCTTCATTACATTCATTTCTACCAGAGCACCTGACCTTGGTCACACATGCAGAACTAAGATAAACCCTATGCAAATACAGGACTACAAACTAAAAGTTCTAATATACACAAAGGAAAACCTAAGATGCCAGGCTCTGCATGCAGTACACCAGAGAAATAGAAACAAATGCATTTCTTCCTGAACAGTGCAAATTATAGACAGCAGATGCAAGTTTTCAAAACTGACATGCATTTCAGTCACTAAATTGAAAATAAAATAATTTTTCCTACTTTTGTCTGGTGATTTTACTTTTCTAATCATCTCTTCCCAGTCTCTGGTTGCACTTCCTTCTGTCTGTTTTCTGAACTATGGAATCCTTTTACTAAGCTGCGATAGCATTTTTAGCGTGCGCTAAACCCGCACTACGCAGCTAGAACTAACGCCAGCGTTAAGGTCTAGCGCACATAGCAATTCAGCGTGCGCTAAGTGCATGCTAAAACCGCTATCGCAGCTTAGTAAAAGGAGCCCTATGTTTCTGTTTTTCTCTTCTTCACTTTCTGCTCTTCATCTTTCATATATCTTCAGTCACCTTCCTAGAACACCAACTTAACTCACACGGAGTAAGGCATATTTCTGACCTCAGACTTTTAAAGTACTGGTTTTTTTTTAAATTTAAATAGACTCGTATCAGCCTCTTCATCGGTCATCAGAATCCTTAATGGCTATTTTCTCCATACATTAATATTTCTCATTGATGCTTATTTAAATTTTTCAAAAGAATAGCATCACCACCCTTGCCTCTTGATGATGGCTAAGAAAGGGGTTTCCTTGAAAAAGCATTAGCGAAATATGGATTCTGTGTCGGAGATTCTACCCCTGCCGTTAGATCTGTCAAAGATGAGTATTGCCTTTTATTCTTTACAAACTTTACTTTTGCAAAATTTAAATAAGCATCAATGAGAAATATTAATGTATCGGGAAAATAGCTATTAAGGATTCTTATGACCGATGAAGAGGCTGGTGTGTGAGTCTGTTTAAATTTTAAAAAAACAATAATTGGAAATATGCCTTACTCCATGGGAGTTAAGCTTGGGTGTTCTAGGAAGGTGACTAAAGATATATGATTTGTTAAAATATTTCAGAGATTAATTATTTGGGTGCTTGCTGAAAGATTCTTCATCCATATTTAGCATTAACTTTTAAATTCAGCTTTCTTCCATGTTGCTACTTCCTTTTCAAATCTAACTACTTTTCCATGTCTTTCTTATCCATCTATCTATATGCACTATCTCCTCCCTCTCTCTGCCCTTCTCCATCCATGTGTCCCATCTCCTCTCTCTTCTCCCCTATTCCCATCCATCCATAAACAGCATTTCTTCCATCTTTTTTCCCTTCCCCACTCCTTCCATCCCTGTGCACTCTTCCCTCTTTCTCCCCTTCCCTTCCATCCCCGTGTACCATCTCCTCCCTCTCTTTCCCTCTCCTATGGTCTGGCATTGACTTCCCTCTTTCCCCCTCCTATGATCTGGGATCCTCATCCTCTCCTTTCCACAGTCTGGCATCTCTTTCCCCCTCCTTTACCTCCCTCCCCTCTTTGTGGTCTGGCATCTCTTTGGTTCCCTTCCCCCTCCCCTTACCTTAGCCTGGAATCTATCTGTCCTTCCCTGGTCTGGCATCTCTCTCCTGCCCCCTCCCCCATCCAGTGGTTGGACATCTCTCCTTTACTTCCCTTCTTTATGTGGTCTAATATTTCTCTTCCCTCCTTCCCTTTCATCCTTTTGGCATCTATCTCCTTCCCTCCCCACTCCATAAGAATAGCCATACTGGGTCAGACCAATGGTCCATCTAGCCCAGTATCCTGTTTCCAAAGTGGACGATACAGGTCACAATTACCTGGAAGAAACCCTAATAATAGCAACAATTCCATGCTACTGATCTAGGGCAAGTATTGGTTTTCCCCATATCTGTCTCAATAGTAGGCTATAGACTTTTCCTCCAGGAACTTGTTCAAATCTTAATCCCAGCTATGCTAACCACTGTTATCACATCCTCTAGCAATGAGTGCCAGAGCTTAACTATTCTTTGAGTGAAAAATATTTCCTTCTATTTGTTTTAAAGGTATTTCCTTGTAACATAAGAACAGATAAACAGTAGACTCTATCCACATTCCAGTCAAGCTTCAGAAAATACCACAGCACAGAAACTGTCTTACTCAACATCATTGGCAACTGCTGGCAATTACTGCACAAGGGAAATGACATTCTGCTCAACCTGAGTGCAGCCTTTGATTCCATTGATCATTCTCCAAGTTCATTCGATACTTGATATACCGTCTATCATCTAGTACCTAGAAATAGGTATCCGGGACATGGCACTGCACTAGTTTCAATCCTTTCTGAACCAAAGATCCCAAAGAATATTACTCAGAACTAACCTATCCAAACTGAATCAAATTAAATATGGAGTACCACAGAGAGCCTTACTTTCCTCTATTATGTCAATATCTACATTAAACCAATACTAGACATAGCCCCAAAATACCAAATCAAAATCCACTCATGCTGACAACATTCAACTACATCTACCATTAGGAGTGAAATGCAGTACTCAGACTATAATCCTACACAACTGCTTATCCAAAATTAAACACTGGATGATCATGAACAAACTTCAAATGAATACCTCCAAGACAGAACTGCTGTGGATCAGGAAAGGAAAATGCACTTTCGTCCACCCTTCCCTAAACCGGAAATCAACTACTTTGATGGCATCTCTATCTGCCCCTTTCCTTTCTTCCCCTGGAGGTTTGGCATTTTTCTTTTCTTTACCTTTCCTCCCCATCCCTGCAGTCCAGCATCTCCCCATTACCCTCCCCTTATTTCTATCCCCCTTTCCCTTGTATCCCCTTGTGTGGCACCTCTGTCTCCTTCCCTCCTCCTCCCATAGTCTGGCATCTCTAGCTTCCCCTCCTCTTCCCTTTCTACCCCCTGAAGGTCTGGCATCTCTCTTTTCCTTTCCTTCCCATCCCACGGTCCAGCATTTCTCTGTTGTCTTCCCCACGTGATTATCCCATGGAATCTGGTGATTGCTCACCATTCTCATTCTCAGTAGTGCTGCTCTTACTCTTCAGACTGCTGGTAGCTTGAGTGAAGTAAACACACCGCTGGTAGCTTGAGTGAAGTAAACACATTGCCTATGACAGTCCAGAAGCTTTCTCTCTGCTATTACTTCCTGTCCCTGCATAGGTGAGCAAGCACTAGATCTCAATGGGGGGGGGGGGGAGGAGGACTCCAGATATGGGCATAGGTCACCCAGAAAGTCTCCACAGGCCATCATTGGTTCATGGGCCTTTCATTGAAGACCACTGAGCTACATTGACCGTTCTTTTCATGATATTGAAATGTCATAAACATTTCTAGCAATAAATGTTGCTCACATAGCCATTGCAAATGTTAAATCAGGGTTGGCAGTCTGTGGCACACCAAGCCCAGCCATCTGAAATTGACCTCTGCCAAGCACCCTGATCAGTGGAGAAATCAGTGGTGTGCTTCCTGCTGCTGATACTGGATCCTCACATGCCAGCATCAGGAGCTAGAAGTGCACTATGGACTTCCCTGTTGCTCATTCAGCAACTCAGGGTTTGGGCAGTGAGCATCTTCAGCTGATAGGGTTGGTTCCCCCAGTCAATGTATTTTTAATGTGGTGGGGGAGGAGGGCGGGGAGAGAAAATTCATGGTGGCACATGGTTTTTCATTGTAGTTAATTCTGGGAGAAAAAATGTGGCACACAATTGATTTGCTTGACCCCTATTAAACATTTCTTATGCTAAGTTGCTGTACCTAGCACTTTCACCCTGATATTCTGTTAAGTGAGACAAGTGTGCTTGAAAAACACTGCTGATTTTATATATAATTTTTATTTATTTTATATAATAACTTACACAAAGTACAAGAAAATATCATAATAAAATCAAACAGCACTTACATACTACATCAAATTCTTAAAACAACCCAAACTTCCTCCCACCCAACCCCCTTTACCCTTCCTAGAGGTGTATAAAGAATATGAATAATACAATAAATAATCTGAATAAAATAAAAGAAACCATCATATACCACCATGGTCTTTAACAAACATATCCAATGGGCTCCAGATGTCATTAAATGCCCGGAACTGACCATTTTGTTACGCTAACATTCGTTCATACTGATAATACAAACACAGTGACTCCCACCAGAATGTGAAGTTTAGACGATCCCAATTTTTCCAGTTTCTTATGATTAATTACAACCCAACTCCAGATATTACCAAGAGAAGCTTATCTTTGTGAATATCAAGCGGACTCTCAGGCATAATTGAAGTTCCAAATAAAATGGTTCCATATGATAATGGAATAGGAACACCAAGAATTGACGTAATTTTGCCCCATATAGATTTCCAAAAGGCCTTAATTAACAGGCAATGAAATAACAAATGATCTAATATGCATGGCTCAAGCTGACAATGCCAGTATTTATTGGAGTGATTTTTATCTACTTTTTGTAACCTCACTGGAGTCTAGATCTAGAACACTCTGTATAGCAAAAAGTACAGAGTCTGCCTCATTGCAGCAGAGGCTGTGCATTTCACTCTACAATTCCATATTCTGGACCACTGAGACACCGGGATGATATATTGAATTTCCATACTCCAAATATCACAGAAACTTGTTTTAGATTTTGTAGGCATATGCTCAGATAATAACTTGTACCTTTACAAACATTTGACTGGAATTACCCAAACAGTAAGAACTTTTTCACCCTCTCCTTCTTCAGATGGGTGAGTCCCAACACTAGATCCCTTCCACCCCTGCCTGTCTAACACCTCTTAACTTCATCCTATGCCCTCTCATTTCAAAGCTTCCTTTCAAATGAAAGACTCAATTCATGCGCATACATTTCAGTGGGTATCTCCTCCACTTGACTAATAACATTGCCTTCTATTTTGTTGTTTAAATGTCTATCATATCTCCCCTTTCCCATCGTTCCTTTAAAATATACATATTGAGATCTTTAAGTCTGTCCCCATAGGCCTTATGATGAAGACCATGCACCATTTTAGTAGCCTTCCTCTGGACTGACTCCAGTTATGACTTCTATCTCTGTATTACAAGATGATGTTACAAAAAATTAAATCTGCTAGTAAGGAGATGCAAAATCAAATGAAAGTACTTCAGTCATTTAGTACCTCAGCTGTTAATAATCTATGCTTTTTAAATTTCCTTTGTTCACATTTACTTTCAGCTGAAATGTATTTATTTATTTATTTGTTCATATTTATAGCTTGTCCTCCCCAGAAGCTCAGAATGGGTTACAATAAAATAAAATAAAAATTAGGTACTTGGAAGTTCCTTAACTGTCCCGAAGGCTCACAATCTAGCTAAAGTACCTGAGAAAACAATTATTCAATAGTAAAGATATAATAATTCAAATAATAAACATAAAAAGAATAACACTAAAGTAAATCAAAACCCCAAAGACCCAAAGCAGTCCAAGCAAGACAGAGTAGATTACAGATGGAAAGGAGAAGGCAGGACACAGCTGATATTGAAGTCCACCGTCAAAATCACTGCTGGACCTAAGTGGTTTACAATTGAATAATGAAAGGAAATCCATTAAACATATTCAGATAAGAATGATAGAGATAGAGACAAGATATGCACATTCCAACAAGTATTCAACAAGTAAATGTTGCTTAGAAAATATTTTAGGTAAATTTTAAAACTGGAAATATCTGAGTCAACTGTATTTCAGAAGGTTATATACTTGCCATTATCACTAGCAATGCTAACTAGAGGAACGGTGGATTTAGCCCCAGCATTAGCAGCTGGGGAACTCACTGCCTTCTTAGAGGACACTTGAGATAAAATTTCCACTCGTTCAATTTGTTGGAACTCTCTTGTCAGAAAGAGATAAATTGCTAGTTTTAAAGAATTACTTTAAATATAAAAAAGTTGTTTTTTTGTGGGCAGCCAATTCAAATTTTTCCAGATGTAACGAGAGCCACTCAGGAACGAAGGAAATAGCTCTTGGCCCTGAAATCCAGGGTTTTGGATATTGGAGCAACTTTTTTCCTGCATTTTCCCTGTAGATGTATTTTACATAATCAGGTAAACAATTTACATTTTTTTTATTATTCCCATTTGGAGACATTTCAATTGGAACATAAAAAAGGGGTAATTAAAACAGAAAATTGATCTCAATGTTTATAGTTAGGATGCTAACTGGATTTCCATCAGGAATTATTTACTTTTAGTTTATCCTCGCAAATCTCTCCTTGATGTGAACTTTAGAATTAGTTTCTTTCTAATATTTCTTTATAATATTTCTTGTAAAATATGTTTCACCAATGTTATTGTTTTCTTGTATACTTGATATGTACAATTGAAATGACTAAAAAAAAAAAAAAAATTCCAACATTTGAATGACAAAAAACGGGCATCATTTTCAAGTACAGCCACAAAGACAAAGAAACATGATGGCAGATAAAGGCCAAATGGTCCATCCAGTCTGCCCATCCACAGCATCCACTATTTCCTCCTCTTCTTTAGAAATCTCACATATCTGTCTCACAATTTCTTGAATTCAGACACAGACTTTGTCTCCACCACCTCTACTGGGACACTATTCTATGCATCTACCAATCTTTCGGTAAAAAAGTATTTCCTTAGTCCTGAGCCTATCACCACTTAAACCTGCAGAACAGAGGTTTAAACCTCACTAATCTTTTTATTTTGTAAATGTGATCCCCCAGGATCTGAAAAATACCTACTATACCTATATATATGAGGGTCATATCATAAATAATGCACACTATTTTTTAAAATTTACATGTTTTATTTTTTTTTCAATTATTTCTTTACAGTCCTTCAATATAGTCTCCCTGCTTTGCAATGACCGAGTCACAGTGTCCAGGAAGCTTCATTATTCCATCCAAGACACCGTTTTTGTTCAGTTGTCGAATGGCTCAGGTACTGGCAGGAGAAAGCTCTTCCAGAGATGCAAAATGATGTCCAACTTTGGAAAAAGATCAAAGTCTGGTGGTCTCTTGTCTGGACTGTAGGGAGCATGAGGTAACACCTCCCAGCTGTATTCATGTAGTTTTTCAATGACATTCCCTATGTGCGGACAGGCGTTGTCATGAAGAATAAGTGGTACAAAATAAGCACTTGTAAATAATACAGTATGGGGCTCATAATCAAAATTTTAAAATTTCCAAAAACCAGCCTAAGTCAGCACTTGGATGTCCTAATAGCAGGGAAGTACAAGTGCCAATAATCAAAACCAACTTTCTGGGCATGCAGCAGCACTTCTAAGCTGCTGTGCGTCCAGAGAGCACAGTAGCTTGTTGGGAGGTGTGTTATGGGTGGGAATCGGGTGGGTTTCAACTTGGATGTACACCAGCCATAATCAAAGCTTTCCTAGAGGGAACTTAGATCTGTATGAGTTGCATCTAAGTTCCACAAAGGTGCCCAAGCTGACAAGAAGACCACTGGAGAATTTAAGGCATGACCCCCCCCTTACTCTCCCCCAGTGGTCACAACCCCCTCCCTCTACCCAAAGAGCAAAACAAAAAAACAAAAAACTATAGGCTTCCCATCAGCTGATGTGGGGAATGTCAGGGGATTTCTGGGGGAGGGGTGTAGGGCTCCGTGGCTCAGCTGATGCTGGCAGGGGGAATCCTCATCAGTTGAGCCACCAAGAATCCTGGAAACCGGCTCAGCTGATGGGGATTCCTTCTGCCGCAATCAGACAAGGTGGGTACGTCTACAAAACATATACCTAGCTCATTTTCAAAAATAAAAGATTAGACATTTGTCAGCTTTGAAAATGGACATTTTTCCTGCTTGGTTTATGGATATCTTGCACAAAACATCCAACCTCAGACTTAGGCACATATTTGATTATGCCCTTCGATGTATACTGCTTTGATTATAAACAAAACCAAATAAAGGACAGGATGATTCTTATGAGTGTCAAAATGTAAAATAAAAAAAGTAAGGTCCCATAAAAAAGGAAGTCCAAGAAATCCAAATGATTTTTATTCCAAATGGACAACACATATAGGCATATGTATAATCATAAATGACCAATCACTTGTATTCTTGATAAACATTCAACAATAAAGGAAAAAACTTGTTCAGTAGAACCCAATCCAACACAGGCCTTATTTTGGCATTGATGCTGAACGCCCAGTGCTGCTCTCGATGCTCATAGGCTCCCTGCGCTAAAAATTGCTATTGCGGTTTAGTAAAAGGGAGCCATAGTGCAAAATATAGACAGCAGATATAAATTCAGACACATTTTGATCACTAAATTGAAAATAAAATCATTTTTCCTACCTTGTTGTCTGGTGATTTCATGAGTCTCTGGTTGCACTTTCTTCTTCTGACTGTGCATCCAATCTTTCTTCCCTTCTTTCAGCCTGTATGCTTCCTCTCCTCCAGACCTCATTCTCTCCCCCAACTTTTTCTTCCTTTCTCCCTGCCCTTTCTTTCTCCCTGCCTCCCTTTCTTTTTTCTCTCTTCATGCCCCCTTTCTTTTTTTCTGTTTTCCTTCTGTCTCCTTGCCTGCCCCCTTTCTTTCTTTCTCCCTGCCCTCCACCAAGCCACTGCTGCCACCATCGCTGCGGCTGCCCCAAGCTCTCTCTGCTTCTCTGCGTCGGGCTGACCAGCATTCCTTTCTCCGACGTCAAATCTGCCGTCGGAGAGGAAGTTCCGCCCAGCCAGGCAGCGATTGGCTGGCCCGAACTTCCTCTCCGACGGCAGCCTTAGAGAGGGTGCACAGCCGGCCAGGTCCAGAAAATGGTTGATCGCCAAGGCAAAGTGAGTCTATCACAGAGCCCGGGACGGCTTATGTTTTGACTACCTCCTTAGTTGAGGACTATATATTTAGAATATTGCTTTGTATAGTTTCTTTCTTTAGTTTGTATTGACTAAATATATGTATTTCAGTATTTCTTGTACCATTTTTTATTGGTTGTTTAGAAATTATAAATAAATAATTAAAAAAAAAAAAATTGCAGCTAACGTCATCTACCAGAAAACTTACACATCAGCAATGTAGGCCAGGATTTTATTGGCCTATATTGTAGACCTAGTTTTTTAGTGAATCACACCTAATGGCACCCAAGTCTCACTCCACTCCTAGCCATGCCCACTTAGGTATAAGACGCCATTAGGTATCCTGCTATAGATGCTATTTCAGTGCCTATACTGTAGACTCCTCCTGACACCTACTTTTTAAACAATGTTTTAATCACTTTTAAATGACGCAGTCAATTACCGATTAAAGTCAATTAAAACAATTAAGTTAGCCAGTGGAAGGGTACGTAGCACTGCATAACTCAGGGTGCCGTCTATAGAATAGGACCCTTTTTTGACTGCAGCAGAGAGAAGAAGATTCCTGTGATGGAGGCAGCCTTTATAAAAGGTCAAAGAAAGAATGGCGTGTTGGACATCATCAGATTGGACCAGTCAACCTCCCTGATGCCAGAAGATAAGAACTACAGAAGGAAAAAGCAGGAAAAAAGGAAGGAGAATGAAGAAAAGCAGAGAATGAAGAGTGAAAAAAGAACAGCAGAGATGATGAAGGGATCTGTGCTTGAAGTGAAACAGGGGAATTCAGATGATGTGACAGAAGACCAATGGAAGAAGCTACTGTTGCTCGAGGGCAGGGGTGTCAAAGTCCCTCCTCGAGGGCCGCAATCCAGTTGGGTTTTCAGGATTTCCCCAATGAATATGCATGAGATCTATTAGCATACAATGAAAGCAGTGCATGCAAATAGATCTCATGCATATTCATTGGGGAAATCCTGAAAACCCACCTGGATTGCAGCCCTCGAGGAGGGACTTTGACACCCCTGCTCTAGAGAAAGATAGAAAGAGACCAAAATATAATACTGAGGATATAACCAGTGGTATAATAATGGGGTGCAGGGGGGAGGGTTGCAGTCCACTCCAGGCGCGGTCTTCCTTAGGGTATGGCACCCCTCCTCTTCTCCACTCCCCCGCTCCTCTCCTTGCCGTGTACGCACCCATCCTTGCCTTCCCCCGTACCTTTTTTACTTCTCCTGCACGAGGTTGCTACCCGCTTCAGCATTGGTGCTCTTTTTGATGTCACTTCTGGGATCCGCATCTAGGAAGTGACATCAAAGGGCAAGCCAACACCGACATGGGCATGCTGCTCATGTCAGAGAAGTTAAAAAGGTACAGGGAAAGGGACACTTGCATGGCAGGGGAGTTGGGGAGGGATTGGACGGGGGAGGCACCACCCCTAGGCACAACTCTACCTTACTACGCCACTGGATGTAACCAATATAGCCCTGGACTGAGAGAGAGACGGCGGAGATTGCTTTGGCGATTGATTACGACGAGGTGAAGAGGACTCAGACGAGAATCGTGAAAAAAAATTGGATGTCCAATTTGAAGAGGAGCTGCAGCAGATTGACAGTTGTTGTGATGATACTAAGTCATGTTAAAAGCAGATGAAAATGGCAAAATGCACCCAGGTATGGTGAACGAGGAACATTACACAGCTGAGCATTGTCTTCCTGCAAAAAGCAACTAAAGAGAAGACTCATGCAGAAATACAGTAATTGCTGATAATTTGGCTGCATGGCTGAGAGAAAGAGGAGCAGGCAAAACTCTTCAAGCTATTTGAAGTGATTCCTGTAATGTAAACACTGGTTAAGAGGCAGAAGTGGTGCATTATGTTGAGGAGAAAGCTGGTGTGGATTGTCTGTAACCTGCAATAATCAAAAATTGAGGAATGGAGGGAACTTAGGGCTCCTTTTACTAAGGTGGACTAGGGGTTTTAGCGCATGCTAAGCATGCGCTATAATACCCACGCGCTAAATGCTAATGCCTCCATAGAGCTTGCATTAGTATTTTTCATTTAGCGCCTAGTTAGCACACGCTAAAAACGCTAGCGCACCTTAGTAAAAAGAGCCCTTAGATAAGAAACATGCAAAAATCACTTCATTGAAATTAAACTAAATTAAAACTTAGTTTTATAGACTGAGTCATCAACCAAGAGGAGCTCGACTCGGTTTACAATAATGTAAAACATAATACATATATTTGACAAGAAAAAGTAGACTGAAATAGTTAATTTCCAAAATGTTTAGCAAACAAAAAAGTTTTCAGAACTTTCTGGAATAAAGCAAAAGAACCTAAACTTCTTAATGTAAGTGGTAAAGCATTCCAGAATTTAGTTAATTTAAAAGCAAAAGAATAACTAAATCTTTTAAAGGTTCAGAATCTTTTAAAGGTTCAGAAGATAATGTTCTCAGAGATCCTACCAGTACCGAGGGCAGATGTGAAAAGGCAGGAGGAACTACAATCAATAAATGCGTGGATGAGAAGATGGTGCGAGGAAGAAGGATTCCACTTCGTGAGGAACTGGACGGCGTTTTGGGGCAAGAGCAAGCTCTACAGGAAAGATGGACTCCACCTGAGCGCAGCGGGAACTAAACTCCTAGCAAACAACGTCAAGAGAGGAATAGACCTGGCTTTAAACTAAGAAGAAGGGGAAAGCCGACAGTTGACCTAGGGTCTACGATTCGGAAGACGGTATCCTGTGAAGATACTGAGGGGAAAAATGGCTGGGAAGAAACAATGGATAAATTGCAGGAATCGACTAACCCAGAAGAGGTTACAATGTTTACAGCAAAAGAAAAGAAATTAAGGACCGAAGCACAGGGAAAGGAAAGGAGGACAACAAAATATCAAGATCTAAATTGCATATATGCTAATGCAAGGAGCCTAAGAAACAAAATGGGGGAACTAGAAGCCGTAGTCGATGCAGAAGACATCGACATCATTGGAATCTCTGAAACATGGTGGAATGAGGAAAGCAAATGGGATACAGCACTGCCAGGATACAAGCTCTATCGCCAGGACAGGGCAGGACAAAAAGGAGGTAGAATAGCCCTGTACATAAAAGAAAGCATACAATCCACAAGAATGGACACAGCAGAGACGACCAACAAGCTGGAATCTCTATGGGTTAAAATACCGGGAAGGAAAGGGCCTGAAATAAAGATGGGCCTATATTATCGCCCACCCGGGCAAACCGGAGATATCGATGAGGAAATGGAAGCCGAGATGAAGCGAGAATGCAAAAGTGGCAACACGGTTATTATGGGAGACTTCAACTACCCCGGGATAGACTGGAGGCTTGGAAGCTCGAAATGCGCTAGGGAGACAAAATTCCTGGAAGCCACACAAGATTGCTTCATGGAGCAGCTTGTTAGAGAACCGATGAGAGGAAATGCCACTCTGGATCTAATCCTAAATGGGTTAAGAGGACCTGCAAAGGACGTTGAAGTAGTGGGGACGTTAGGAAACAGCGATCATAATATGATCAAGTTCAAGGTTGAGGTAGGAGTATCAAAAGGCAAGAGATCCATAACGACAACCTTTAACTTCAAGAAAGGAAACTACGAAGCAATGAGGGAATTGGTAAGGAAGAAACTTAGGAACACTTCCAAAACATGGCTAACGGTAAATCATGCCTGGTCCTTCTTCAGGGACATGGTGAACGAGGTGCAAAATCTGTATATCCCCAGATTCAGGAAGGGGTGCAAAAAGAATCGAACAAAAGACCCGGCGTGGATAACCAAAACAGTGAAGGAAGCGATAGGCAATAAGAAAAATTCATTCAAGAAATGGAAAAAGGACAAATCTGAGGGGAACTGGAAAGAGCACAAGAAGTATCAAAAAGAATGTCACCGTGAGGTTCGGAAAGCTAAAAGAGAGTATGAAGAAAGGCTAGCCAGGGAAGCAAAAAATTTCAAACCGTTCTTCAGATATGTTAAAGGGAAGCAGCCAGCTAGAGAGGAAGTGGGACCGCTAGATGACGGAGACAGGAAGGGAGTGGTGAAGGAGGAGAAGGTAGTGGCAGAAAGGCTTAACATGTTCTTCTCGTCTGTATTTACTAATGAAAACACGTCCAACATGAGCAATTCTTCAACGGAAGTCAAGCAGAAAAATTAACATTCATAGAAGTGAGCATTGAGGACGTTCGCAGGCAGATAGAAAAACTAAAAACTGACAAATCCCCGGGTCCGGATGGCATACATCCAAGGGTTCTGAAGGAATTAAAGGAGGAGATAGCGGAACTACTGCAGCAAATTTGCAACTTATCCCTGAAAACAGGCGAGATCCCGGAGGATTGGAAGATAGCCAACGTTACGCCCATCTTTAAAAAGGGATCAAGAGGTGATCCGGGAAACTACAGGCCAGTGAGCCTGACTTCAGTTCCTGGGAAAATGGCAGAAGCACTGATAAAAGAAAGCATTGATCAACATTTTGAAAAGCACGAACTTCTGATAGCCAGCCAGCATGGTTTCTGCAAGGGACGATCGTGCCAAACAAACTTATTGCACTTATTTGAAGGGATTAACAAACAGATGGACAAAGGAGACCCCATTGACATCATATATCTAGATTTCCAAAAAGCCTTTGACAAGGTGCCCCATGAACGCCTACTCCAGAAACTAAAGAACCATGGGGTGGAAGGAGACATACATAGATGGATCAGAAACTGGTTGGAGGGTAGAAAACAAAGGGTAGGAGTGAAGGGCCACTATTCCGACTGGAGGAGGGTCACGAGTGGTGTCCCGCAGGGCTCGGTGCTCGGGCCGCTACTATTTAATATCTTCATAAATGATCTAGAAACAGGGACGAAGTGCGAGATAATAAAATTTGCGGACGACACTAAACTATTTAATGGAGCTCGGACTACAGAGGAATGTGAAGAATTGCAAAGGGACTTGAACAAACTAAAAGATTGGGCGATGAGATGGCAGATGAAGTTCAACGTTGAGAAATGTAAGGTATTACATGTGGGGAGCAGAAACTCGAGGTACAACTATACGATGGGAGGAATATTATTGAATAAGAGTACCCAGGAAAGGGACTTGGAGGTATTGGTGGACATGACAATGAAGCCGACGGCACAGTGTACAGCGGCCGCTAAGAGAGCGAATAGAATGCTTGGTATAATCAAAAAGGGTATTACAGCCAGAACGAAAGAGGTTATCCTGCCTTTGTATCGGGCAATGGTGCGCCCGCATTTGGAGTACTGCGTCCAATATTGGTCGCCGTACCTTAAGAAGGATATGGCGTTAGTCGAGAGGGTTCAGAGGAGAGCGACGCATCTGATTAAAGGGATGGAAAACCTGTCATATGCTGAGAGATTGGAGAAGCTGGGTCTCTTTTCCCTGGAGAAGAGGAGACTTAGAGGGGATATGATAGAGACTTATAAGATCATGAAGGGCATAGAGAGAGTAGAGAGGGACAGATTCTTCAAACTTTCGAATAATAAAAGAACAAGAGGGCACTCGGAAAAGTTGATAGGAGACAGATTCAAAACAAATACTAGGAAGTTCTTTTTTACCCAACGTGTGGTGGACACCTGGAATGCGCTTCCAGAGGACGTGATTGGGCAGAGTACGGTACTGGGGTTCAAGAAAGGATTAGACAAATTCCTACTGGAAAAGAGGATAGAGGGGTATAGATAGATTACTGCACAGGTCCTGGACCTGCTGGACCACCGCGTGAGCGGACTGCTGGGCACGATGGACCTAGGGTCTGACCCAGCAGAGGCATTTCTTATGTTCTTATGTTCTGTTTTTACGGTGTCAGGTCAAAAGCGCGCTGGGACAAAGGCGCATGCAGACAATTGAGCGCAGCGCGGAGGTGCGCGCTGCAGAAAATTACTGTTTTTAGGGCTCTGACGGGGGGTGTGGGGGGAACCCCCCACTTTACTTAATAGAGATCGTGTCGCGTTGTGGGGGCATTGTGGGGGGTTTGGGGGGTTGTAACCCCCCACATTTTACTGAAAACTTCACTTTTTCCCTGTTTTTAGGGAAAAAATAAAGTTTACAGTAAAATGTTGAGGGTTACAACCCCCCAAATCCAGAACGCCAGCGCGATCTCTATTAAGTAAACTGGGGGGGCTCCCCAACAAAAAACCCCGTCGGAGCCCCTAAAATCTGTAATTTTCTTCGGCGCGCTGAGAGAGGGAAATGTAAGTTTTGATTTTTGAGAACTTCTGACATGATGAGATCTATGAACATTCCAGTCTAAAGGAATCAAAGTGGCAAAAATGCCAAATAGGATCTTAAATGCAAAAGGAAATGCACTTAAATCGAATTCTGAGAAACACTTGAAGCCAATGTAATTCCTTGAGCAGAGGGGTTACATGATCAAATTTACTGTTACCGAAGATAAGTTTAGCTGCAGTGTTCTGTATTAATTGAAGTCTCTGCAGACTGACCTTTGAAAGACCCAAATACACTGAATTGCAGTAATCCAGCCTTGACAAAATGATTGATTGAACCAATACAGAGAAGTGTTGTTGGTGAAAAAATGCTCTCACTCTTGTCAGAGCACGGAGGCTGAAAAAACACTTTTTAGTAAGCGAGTTTAGTTGGTCCTTAAATGTACGTGAAGAATCGATAACAATACCTAGTTTTAATGAGGAAAACTTAATTTTCAAAAAAGCCTAATAGTTATAGAAACATAGAAACATAGAAATTGACGGCAGAAAAAGGGCTATAGCCCATCGAGTCTGCCCATACCAATGACCTACTCCCTAACTTTTACTCCCCTATTGATCCCATGTGAATATCCCATTTTCTTTATCTTTATTTTCCATTGCACCCACACATCCAGGGGAGGGGGGAGCGGGAGGGGGGTATATCTTTTGTTTTGGTATTATTAATGATGGTAATGATGGATGGAGGAGGGAATTTTTATCTTTTGTATAGATTCTGATTGTTTATAAGTGCTTATTTGATTATTATTATTTGTATATAAATTGTATTGCACTTTTTGTTGGCATTAAAAACTAAATAAAGGTAAAAAAAATCCTAATAAGATGGAATAACTAGCGAAAGAAAAAGCCTCAGTTTATTGGAGAGGTGTACCCATACTCTTCCACCCTGATATCATCGGCAAAAAAACTTTCACAAGTGGTGGCTACTAAATAAACAGTAAGAATTAAAGCAAAGGGAAAACTGTACTACAAAAATTGCTATGTACCAGAAGGTACAATGCACACAATTGGGCGGACGATCGTTTTGTGGCAAAATGCCACTGCTTCAGGGCCCAGACAGATTCCAAGCTATCCTGCAAGCATAAAACAAATGAAAACACATTTGTATACTTCCCTTGTAAGTGCAAACAACTGTGCGAAGATCAAAGCTCCTGCGTATTACCACCAACCGCTCTCGCTGACAAACACCTTCTGATAATACCCACAAACAATAAACCACCTCTCCAATAAGCTGAGGCTTTTTATTTTGCTAGTTATTGCATCTTATTAGACTTTTTGTGGTTTAATTTCAATGGAGTGATTTTTGTATGTTTTTTGTCTGTAACCTGCACCATTCAGGCTCTTGGTGACTGCTTTAGGTGGCAAGACATTAAGCAACAACAAATGGGCAGGTAATGTTGGAAAAATGCTGGGCAAAGACTTAAGAATAGATCAAAGCTATGGCTATAGAATTTTTTTTTTTGTCAATCTTTATTAGTTTTCAATTATTAACAGTGCAATACAGTGAATTTAAACATAAACAAATCAAACAAAAGCACTTTAAATATACAAATATTTCAACAACAAACATTTTCACATCCCCCCTTTCCTTAACTAATGAAAATAAAACCACAAAGCTATGGCTATAGAATTTTAACTACCATTAGAACAGATGTCTTGCTAAAGGGTCTAGCTCTGTTGGAAATAGGAACTGTGTCATACAGTGGTGTACTGTACCTAGCATATGTGACACGCGGGGCCCATCATTTTTTAACACCACCTCCTCTATATGAAAAACATGATTTTTAGTATTAATCTACACGTCGCACAAGAGTGTACCTAGGAAAAGGCAGCATCTTACATACTTCAGTGAGCAGTAGAACATCAATACGCCTACTGTAAAACTAAACAAGCCAGACTAGTACAGATTGTCCTGCAGTCAATGCTAACAAGGAACCATGTCTTTCTTACACACAGAACACAGAAACACTCTCACCCGGTATGGAATATGTACAAGGGGCATTCAATAATTTATCTACCTGAGAAAGAAAGAAAGTATCAAGCATGCTGAAACAAGTCTGTGCATGTTGTGACATGTCTCGAGGTTACTCATGCATAGTTGCACTCAATGCGTGTCCAACATTCCAGGAGACAAGATGTTAGGAAAGTCTTTGTGTGAATCAAGTAAGAAACTGCTAGATATGGAGCACTGTTCATTGATAACATTTCTCACAAAAGAAGGGAAAAAGCCAAAGGAAATTCATGAACATAAGAACTTAAGAATTGCCTTACTGTGTCAGACCAATGGTCCATCAAGCCCGTTCTCATGGTGGCCAATCCAGGTCTCTAGTACCTGGCCAAAATCCAAGGAATAGCAACAGTCCATGCTACCAATCCAGGACAGGTGAGAGAGAAAGAGATAATGGTTACTGTGGATGGGCAGACTAGATGGGCCATTTGGCCTTTATCTGCCATCATGTTTCTATGTTACTAAGCCAAATCAACAAATTAAAAAGTGATAAATCACCTGGACTGGATGGTATACATCCCAGGGTACTAAAAGTACTCAAACATGAAATTGCTGACCTGCTGTTAGTGATCTGTAACCTATTGCTAAAATCATCTTTAGTACCTGAAGATTGGAGGCTGGCCAATGTCATGCTGATTTTTTTTAAGGGTTCCAGATTTGTAGGATGATGGGGCAGTCTCACCATAAATTGCCCCTCACATCCCCACCGCTGCTGTATGCTTCTCAAACCAGCAGCAGTGGCTGTAAACTCAAATGCAGCGACTCCCCACAACTGCTGGCTCTGCTCTTGAACAAGGAAGTGATGTCAGAGGGGGTGAATCAGCAGCTGCAGGCAGGCTTAGGAAGGTCCCATGATGGCTGCATTTAAAGTTTACTGCACTGCTGCTGGTTTGGGAAGGCAGCAGCGATAGAGTAGGTTGGGAGGTCCCATATCCAGTGTGCCGGCTGTGCGCCCCTTTAGAGTGTGCACGCAGGACAGACCGCCTCCGCCCCCCTTGGTATGCCACAGGTGTTATATAGCACATGACTCACAACAGTTTTAAGTTTCATGAGAATGTGAATTTCTAAGTATAATCTTTAAGCAAAGAATCTGAAACAAACCTAAGAATGATTGTAGAGTTCTGTGTTAGGGTTCACATGGTAAGCATATTCAATATAAAAATAGATAGCAATTGAACACAAGGTTCCAGGCTTCTCCTCTTCCAACTGCAAGTGTTGAAAGAACAGTGTGAAGAGGTAAGGAAGATAGTCATGCCTACTTTGAAAAGGTCAGCTTGGTATGGTTACAGTGAGTCTGTTCTGCAAGCTATGTTGTGCAGCGAAGTGGAACAGAAGAGAAGAGATGCAGTGAAGAAGATATTGAAGATCGGAGGTGAAGAAAACGAGAAGACACAGCCAAAGCAGGAGGGAGTGAGTATCCCTCCTGCCTCTTTTTTTGTTTGAGGGCATCGCCGGGGGAGAGGGGGATGTTAGGGGGGACAGCACAACTTTTTTTTTAAAAAAGGGGACAGATATTGTGCATGTGCAACATACACACAACATCTGTGCCCATCATAAAAGATAGACTACGGCACACCTGTCTGTAATCTTGGGTCCTTAGCAGCTATCGGTAGATTTAAGGCATGCCCTAGTGATGTTATCGGCACTGAACAGAGGTCTTGTTTCAATATTAATGACCTCATTTAAAACTAATGGGCTTGTTTTCATGCCAGAGTCGGAGAGTTTAGGAACGCACGGAATAGCATGCGGTGAGCCATTCTGTACATTGGGTCAGCAAATTAGGTTGTTGTTAAACCAGTTCATCTGGTTTAACAACGATTGTTAGATGATCAAAGAGTTTAGTGCATTCAGGCCTCAGTCCTCCTCCCCAACCCTTAACTTTCTCTGGCAGAAAACATCCCCCATACACTAGATCTATCCCTTATGACTAGTAGTGGAGGGCTCAGGGGTGATCCCCAGTTGCTCCTGCCACCTAGGCTGTTGGCATCAAAATGGCACAGTAGATTCCTAGTAGTTTTGTGGTACTATTGCTAGGACTCAAGCTGCTAAATAAAGAACACACACCCTTTATTTGCCAGCTTAATCCCTAGCAGTGGAACCATGAGATTACTGCAATTCCGGTCCTTGAGAGCCGAAGCCAGGTCAAGTTTTCAGGATCCCCACCATGAATATATATGAGATGGATTTGCATGCACTGCCTCCTTGAGATGCAAATCTATCTCATGCATATTTATTGTGGATATCCTGAAAACCTGACCTGGCTCCGGCTCTCGAGGACTGGAATTGCCTACAAAGAAGTTTTTGGCCTATTACCAAGTTACCTCAATCACCATTTCACTCTGAATCTCACCAACAAGAAATCCCGCAGAACCCAGCTGTTTGTCTTCCCATCCCTAAAATTATGTCACTTCAATAGATTTCTCAACAAAACCTTTGCTTACCAGGTGGCTAAGCTGAACCCTTGGCTTGCCCAAATGATACTCGAGGCCCCCTCTTACCTTAGTTTTAGAAAACTTCTCAAAATGCACCTCTTCCGCGAACAGGGCTCTTAATCCCCCTTCCCCGGCTTCTCCCCTTTCCCATTCTCCCCCGTTCCTTCTGCTCCCTCTCCTCCCCCCCTCCCTCCACACTTGGTCTCACTCTCGTTATCGCTTACCAACCCTACCTTCTGTCTTACCATTACCCCTGCTAAATCTCAGTTATAGTTTTCCCCTCACCCCCCCTCTTCATTGCCTGTAATTTTTGTTAAAATTCTGCAATTTTGTAATTTTGTCAAAATTTTGTAAATCCGTGTATCACCGCGGACCTTAATTAATGAATGTGAACCGCCTAGAACTTTTTGGGTATGGCGGTATACAAGAATAAAATTATTATTATTATTATTACCCCTGGCCTAGGATGTAGAATTGGCTAAGAAATGTGCTTGTATCTCTCTACTAGATATACCAAGGATAGGCCTGGCAAGAGTCAGGTATTCATCTGACAAGGGGTAAGGTTCTGCTGGGGAATTACCGTAAGTGCTGGGCACATTCCGATGATAATTAAGTGCCAGGGACTTAAATTCTAGGACTACTGGGTAGATTAAGTTTGGGGTACGGGTGGGGGTCTTCTGCCAAGGGAAATTTAGTGCCAGGCAGGGGGGATCTTCTAGGCAAGATCAGGGGGCGTGGTGGAAGAGAGGTGATTTTATTTTTAATGCACCAACTTCCTTAAGAAGGATCTCAAAAGCACTGGGCCCTACATTTCTAGCCCAATACTTCCAGAGAGGAAAAATAACACAGCATGTAAGGCTGTACACAACTTGTGTTATTCATTTATTATGGGAATTATTAACCTGCAGTAACATTTCTGACCTTAAGTGGTGTGTTTTTTGCCGGAGAATGTCTGCAGGAAATCGGTCATGATTAGCCCCTCTACTTTTGCAAACTGTGTAATGGGTTTTTTTTTTTCATATCTACAAAAGTCTCCTTTCATGAACTGCAGTTTTTGGTGCCCTCCTCCCCCACACTCCATTTCTCCTTTGCAGACTCTCAAGAAAGAGCCCAGCCCTACTGAGCCAATATCATCTTTCCCTGACATACCCAGTGTTTCTTGGCAGTCTCTCATTTAAATCTAACTTTGCTTGGCTTCCAAAATCATATGGGATCAAACCCATGGTGGGATGGGTACAAACAGATGCCATGTTATGCTAATTTGATGTTTTTCTCAAAATATTAGTGGTAAACTTGATGATATTTGTGTTATGCAGTCTGTAAGCAATTATAATAAAAATATGTTTTATGGTAAATGTAATTAGTTTTTGCAGAATTGTGTAAATTATTTAATTAATTCTTGGGTTTGGCAGATGGGGTGTACTGGAACAAAGTGTATTTGCATCCATGACTTAGCATTCGAAAACTGTGTGCCGGCACATAGGGGATGTGTCTGCAGTAGGATAGAGCAGCAATTAATAAAGTCTTTACCAAGAATATTAAAATTGTTTAGGAGAAGGAAACAGCTGAACAAAGAAAAACATTTGATGTGAGACCAGGAATGCAGGAAGCATATGTACTGAGACTGAAAGTCCAATGCAAATGTATTCAGTGCAAAATATGATGTGACCGAGCAACTGAGATTTTGCGTAATTGTGAAACTGGAACACTAAGGGCTCCTTTTACGAAGGTGCGCTAGCGGTTTTAGCCCGCGCGCTAGATGCTAATGCCTTCATAGAGCTGGCATTAGTATTTTCTGCGTAGCGCGGGGTTAGCACGTGCGGCGTTATAGCGTGTGCTAAAAACGCAAGTGCACCTTCGTTAAAGGAGCCCTAAGATGCAGCATACAAGGGACTTCTCAGCACCTTCAGTATTGCGTGTAGGTTGGTTGCCTCATTTCAGAAAAAGGTATAATGGAACTAAAAAAAGTTCAGAGAAGGATAACTAAAAGGAAAAGAGAATAGAAAATTCACCTACAATGAAAAGCTAAACAGATTAGGGCTCTTCAGCCTGGAAAAGAGATGAGTAAGTGAAAGCATGCTAAAGGTCTTTAAATCATAAGTGGGATGGAATGGGTATTGAGGCATGCTTATTATGTGTAGTAGAAGGACTAGGGCAGGGGTCTCAAAGTCCCTCCTTGAGGGCCGCAATCCAGTCGGGTTTTCAGGATTTCCCCAATGAATATGCATGAGATCTATGTGCATGCACTGCTTTCAATGCATATTCACTGAGGAAATCCTGAAAACCCAACTGGATTGCGGCCCTTAAGGAGGGACTTTGAGATCCCTGGACTAGGGGATACTCTATGAAACCATTAGGTAGCTTTTTTGAAAACACAGCAAAGGCAGAAAAAATATATATTTTTTTAATGCAGTACACATTAAACGGTGGTATTTTTGCTAGAGAATGTGGTGAAACCAGCTAGCAGAGTTGGATTTAAAAAGGGTTTAGATAAGATACTGGTGGAAAAGTCCATCAGCGATTATAAACCAGACTTGGGAAAACCACTGCTTATTTATGGGAATGAGCAAGAAGGATTGAATCTTTTGGGGCAGTGGTCCCCAACCCTGTCCTGGAGGACCACCAGCCAGTCGGGTTTTCAGGATAGCCCTAAATGAATATGCATGAGAGCGATTTGTATATTATGAAGGTGACAGGCCTGCAAATCTACCCCATGCATATTCATTAGGGTTATCCTGAAAACCCGACTGGCTGATGGTCCTCCAGGACAGGATAGGGGACCACTGTTTTGGGGATTCTGTTGAGTACTTGTGATCCAGATTGGCCACTGTCAAAGACAGTAAACTGGGCTTTGGATAGACCCAGAATGGTATTTATTATGTTCTTAGGATTAATACATGTTTGTGAGCTATTAGGGGGGTGGAGGGGTCACCATTCTTCAAAGCTACTCACAAATGTATTACAGCAGTGCAATAAAATGTATCACCTAGAAACGTATTTGTTGATACTTATTTCTGTGTATCTAAAGGGCCTATTTAAGTTGTTATTGTGACAATGCATGCTAATAGTTAATACGCGCACCACAATAACTTGTAATGTGGCACCTTAGCAATTAATGCCTGGCAATTTCTGTGTTGACAGCTTATTTAGAACATAGGAGACAATAGGCAGGGGCTATGTCTTAGTGGAAGTAGTTACTATGCATTAACCCTTATTATGTCAGATAACGCAGTGCAGGTTCACAATACACCATAGGGCTCCTTTTATGAAGGCGCATTAGGGCCTTAACACACGGAATAGTGTGCGCTAAATTGCCATGCATGCTAGCCGCTACCCCCTCTTTTTGAGCAGGCAGTAGATTTTCAGCTAGCGCATGCTTTAGCGTGCGCTAATCCTGTGTGTGCGCTAAAACGCATAGCATACCTTCGTAAAAGGAGCCCATAGTGTGTAAAAACATCCCAGAAAAAAAAATCTTGTCAAAACCCACACAAATCTCTGGGACAAACAACTAAAGCATTCAGTATTCACATATTTATCTGGGCAAAACACCCATAATTCTCCCAAAAAAAAAGCACAGAGGGAGAAAGGCATCAGAACTTTTAAAATTATATATCAAGAGGAAGAATATTTCCATTTTTTAATTAATTAATATTTTTGAAAAAGTGTTTAGAATTTATGAGGGTTGAGAATCATATGATTGAAGGCTGGAACTATTTGATCTGATCCTGCAATAACTACAATATACAAGGCCCTGTGATCTATTAGTTAATCTATGTTCCAATGCCTCTCTCCTTCTGTGATTGTTTTTTGGAGAATTATGAGTGCTTTGCCCAAATGAGTGTGTGAATACTGAATGCTCTAGTTATTTGTTCCAGAGTTTGTGTGTGTTTTTGACGTCTTTTAAGTGTAGCCAACTGTACTGCATTATCTGCAATGTGCTTAGTCCATAGTATAGAAGTATTTTTTAAAAAATCTAATTATTTAATAATTTTTTTAATACCACTCAATCACAATGTTCTAGGTGGCTCACAATTTTCATCATATATAATCAACAGGGCATGCCCAACCTATGGATCAGGTGAGGCTCTGGTCCAGAACACCAAACGCTTGGACCCATGATGTCACTGGTCCATAGGTTAGCCTGGCTGGTTGTCCTTCCCTCTTTATGTATTCTTTGAGAATTTCCCCTCCTGATGAAGCATTTTGTGAAATATGGATCAGGGAGTCACTTCACAGGGGAGTGTAGCATGGTGTAACAGCATACAAAGGGTAGCAAGTAGTGGCTGATATGGAATAACACCGCCAATAAATATCTTGGCTTTATTTGAAGATTTTGGTCGGTATGGGACTTTTTGAGTGCTGTGATGGTCCCATGAGCCACTGTTGCTTGAATCCGTTGAGCACGTAGGTGACTGGTCTAAGCACTTCACATAAAAAATTGTATTTTTATTTGTAAATTTAATGATTATGTTTTGTAATGCATATTCTGTGATAAATTGTTATGCTTTAACCACAGAGAGAATTCCCCTGATAGGGACATACTGTCAACCCAGAGCTGGAAAGACTGATGAAATCATAAAAGATCTACAGCCTCTACTCCAGGGGGGGGGGGGGGAATTATTGAAACAAATATGCCCAGCTCCACCCATGCTGACCTTCTCACAGCCCCGCAAACTGAAACAAAAATTATACACAAGGAAAATAATGACACACTTTCCTGCAACTAAACCAGCTGCAAACTATGCCAACTTATTTCACAAGACCCCCACAGTAAAAAGAACTCAACATAAGGGGATCCTTCACATGCTCATCTTCGAATGTAGTTTATATCATTCAATGCAAAAGGTGTAGAGAAGAATGCTATATTGGAGAATCAAGCCAGGTGCAAAAGACTAGGATTAATCCTCACAGATATCATATTAAAAATTGCAATGTCAACCTCTGTAGGACCACATTTCAGAAAACCAAAACATTTCATGAATGATGTTATGGTGAGAATATTAAAAGGAAATTTTAAGTCAATCCAGCAATGTATGACCTTTCAGATCAAAACGATAAAACATTTTGAAACCCACTAGACAGGACTTAACAAAAACATTGGCTTTCTCATGCATTACAAAACACATTTACTGCGCTGACACCTTCATATCACCCTTCCTTGTCACCCTGTCTCCCACCCTCCCCTCCCTTCCCTTCTTTCTTCCTGTAAGACTGTCATTTGACTACTTTGATGTTTTACTCTTAAATACTGATAGCTGTTTTCATTTGTTTATCTCTGATCTTAAGAAGAAACATTACCTTTGAAAACTAATCTAGCTACGCTCGAGTTAGTCCATTGAATAAGGTGTCACTTGGATTCTTTTTGTTTTGTTTTATTTCTACATATTATCTATAAAAATGGACTAACACAGCTGCCGCACCACTATAGAATCCCTCACAGTGGTATATACTATACGATATGAATGAATCTTCTGTAGAGATTTATGGACTCCTTTCTTCAACTAGATAATGATGTTTTAGGCCTGTCCGCAGTCTAACTAGATTTGATAGCATTATCATTGGCTTTTTTCCAAATTTATGCAATCTGAATGTATAATATGCCAAATCCTCAGTTGTGTGCTCATGAATAGAAGTGTTAAGGATCACTTGCATTGCCAAACATTTATTTCTCTTTGGCAGAGTCGGCACATTAAAAAAAAATGTGTTTATCTTTCCTCAATTATTTCTTCAATCTCAAAATAGTTCTAGATAGATATTTATTTTTAAGTTTTTTAATTATATAGCAAATAATATCTCTTCTGTGTAGCACATTGGTGATCTACCAATAAAGAATGGGATGAAAGATATGCTTTTTATTAGTTTCATAATAGTCTTTCAATAAAAATTAATTAACACATAGAACATAAGAATAGCAATACTGGTTCAGACCAATTGGTCCGTCTAGCCTAGTATCCTGTTTCCAACAGTGTCCAATCCAGGTCAAAAGTATCTGGCAGAAACCCAAATAGTAGCAACATTCTATACTACCAATCCCAGGGCAAGCAATTACGTCTCCATGTCTGTTTCAATACCAGACTATGAACTTTTCTTCAAGGGACTTGTCCAAACCTTTTTCAAACTCAGCTATGCCAACCACTATTACCACATCCTCCAGCAATAAGTTCCAGAGTTTCTTTGAGTAAAAAAAATTTTTTTTCTCTATTTGTCTTAAAGGTACATATTTCCATGTAATTTCATCGACTGCCCCCTAGTCTTCATAATTTTTAAAAGAGGAAAAAATCAATTCACTTTTACTCGTTCTGCACTACTCAGGATTTTGTAGACCTCAGTCATATCTCCCCTCAACCATTTATTTTCCAAGCTGAAGAGCCGTGACCTCTTTAGCTTCCCCTTTATCATGTTGGTTGCTCTTCTGAGAATTTTTTCTAATTCTGCTATATTGTGGGTTTGATTATAGTTATCAATTGTAACGAACCCACGATAATTTTTTCAGCACTGATGGAAGCTGATGTATGTCACCAGTTGGTTGCATCAGGATTCAGGTTCAGGTTTCAGGTTTATTAAAAATGATATACCGCCTTAACAAATATCAAAGTGGTCTTACAAAGTACAATATGCACTTAAAACAAAATTCAATACAACAACAGAATTATTCACAGATAAACAATGACTTACTGGTGTGATAGGTAACTGGGCAGAACTACAATATCTATATAATAAAACCGTAGGCGGCGCATGCGCAGTCTTATCAGCGTGCTTCCATGATCCGTATGTCCGTGGCCGCCAAGACTGCAGCATGCCCCGCGCTTACTACGGCCCCACGTGCAGCTGAGTTCGGCACGGCGGTTTCCCCAGATAGGGGAAGTCGAACAACTCACTCCCGACGTGCAGCTGAGTTCGGCACGGCGGTTTCCCCAAATAGGGGAAGTCGAAAAACTCACTCCCGGCTCTCCTCGGCACGGCAGTTTCCCCAGATAGGGGAAGCCGAACAGCTCACTCCCGCCTCATGGTCCTGCCGCCGCTCCTGTTCACAGCGGCCTGTAGGACCAACGACTCCCCCCCCCATCCTCCCGCAACAGCCGCTACCGCTCATGTTCAAAGCGACCTGCTGAGGTTCGCGGCCGGCTGTAGCGAACCTCTCAGGCCGCTCTCCACATGGTAGCACATCCCCTCTGACGCGATTGCGTCAGAGGGAACATGCTACCGAGTTGGAGAGCGGCATGCGAGGTTCGTTACAGCCAGCCGCGAACCTCAGCAGGCCGCTTTGAACAGGAGCGGTTGCGGGAAGGGGGGGGGGGAGTTTTAACAGGATTAGAATTTTAACAGGAGGAGTCGCCTAAAAAAACCTTCAGCAGCAGCAGGCCAGCACGCGGGAAGGGAAGGGGGAGGGGCCGAACGGAGCAGGGCAGCTCACGGTAAGAGAAGGGAATGGGGGGGGTGGGGGAAAATGCTTCTACTACTCAGCAGGGACCTGGAGGGGAAGGGAAATACCGCTGCTGCTTATGCAAAGGAAAGTGGTGGTGGGGGAAGAGAAGGGAATGGGGGGTGGGTGGGGGGGAAATGCTGCTACTACTTCACAGGGATCTGGAGGGGAAGGGAAATACCGCTGCTGCTTCTGCAAAGGAAAGTGGGGTGGGCGGGGGGGAGACACAGAAAGAAATACAGACAGACAAAGGAGGCTAGGGAGAGAGACAGACAGAAAGAAAGACAGACAGGGGACCAAAGAGAGACAGAAAGAAAGACAGACAGACAGACAAAGGGTGCCAGGGAGAGAGAGAGAAAAATTGCAGGAGGGAGAGAGACAGAAAGAAAGGAAGAAAGAGACAGGAGCAGGGAGAGAGACATAAATAAAGAAAGACAGCCAGCCATATATTCTAGCACCCGTTAATGTAACGGGCTTAAATACTAGTTTAGATATAAAAGAACAAGAAGGGGAAAAAACAAGTGGGAGGGGAAGCAGGCACATCAGCAAAAAACCCCTAATGGCTAATGAAAATATGAAAACTTCCTTAACACGTCCTTAAAAGGACAATCATACATCGAACACATCTTTAAAAAGAAACGCTTTTAAACTACCTTTAAATTTATCAAGGGACGTAATTTCTCTTAAATGGCCAGGGGCTGAATTCCAAATTGTAGGTGCTGTGACAGAAAAAATACTGGTTCGCATGGCGTTAATGTATCTGAGTCAACAGCAAGTTTGCATCTTGGCAGTGTCTGAGCTGCTCGGCTAGTAGCCAGTTTTAAAGAAAAGTAAACCTTGGGTAAGTAAAAATTATTAATTCCTTCCTTTTAAAACAAATGCACTCTATTGAAGAAAAAAAATAATTTAAAATAATGTATATATATTTTTTCTGTTTGGTTTATTTCCAAGAAAGTAGAAATACAAAAAACATGATGGCAGATAAAGGCCAAATGGCCCATCCAGTCTGCCCAGCTGCAGTAACCATTATCTCTTCCTCTCTCCAAGAGATCCCATGTGCCTATCCCACACTCTCTTGAATTCAGACACAGTCTCTGTCTCCACCACCTCTTCCAGGAGACTGTTCTCTGCATCTACCACCCTTTCTGTAAAGAAGTATTTCCTTACATTACTCCTGAACCTATCACTTCTTTTTATCTCATTCCAGAGCTTCCTTTCAAATGAAAGAGACTCTACTCATACGCATTTACACCACTTAGATATTTAAATGTCTCTATCATATCTCTCCTCTCCTGCCCTTCCTCCAAAGTATACATATTGAGATCTTTAAGTATGTCCCCATACGTCTTATAATGAAGACCATACACCATTTTAGTAGCCTTCCTCTGGACCGACTCAATCCTTTTTATATCTTTTTAAAGATGTGGTCTCCAGAATTGTACACAATATTCTAAATGAGGTCTCACCAGAGTCTTATACAGGGGCATCAATACCTCCTTTTTCCTACTGGCCATACCTTTCCCTATGCATCCTAGCATCCTTCTAGCTTTCACCATCACCTTTTCAACCTGCTTGGCCACCTTAGGATCATCACATACAATCACACCCAAGTCCCACTCTTCCGTCATGCACATAAGTTCTTTACCCCCTAAACTATATGGTTCCCTCGGGTTTTTGTAGCCCAAATGCATGACCTTGCATTTCTTAGCATTAAATTTTAGCTGCCAAATTTCAGACCATCCTTCAAGCTTCACTAGGTCTTTCTTCATGTTATTCACACCATCCAGGGTGTCTACTCTGTTGCAGATTTTGGTATCATCTGCAAAGAGGTAACTCTTACCTGACTGCCCTTCAGCAATATTGGTTATAAAAAATATTAAAAAAAACAGGTCCAAGAGCAGAACCTTGAGGCACACCACTGGTAACATCCCTTTCCTCAGAGCAATCTCTATTGATCACTACCGTATTTTCACGCATATAACGCGCGCGTTATACGCGTTTTTACCTACCGCGCATACCCCTCGCGCGTTATATGCGTGAGCGCGGTATACGAAAGTTTTAAAACATAGTTCCCACCCCGCCCGACGCCCGATTCACCCCCCCCAGCAGGACCACTCGCACCCCCACCCCGAACGACCACTCGCACGCGCTCCCACCCGCACCCGCATCCACGATCGGAGCAAGAGGGAGCCCAAGCCCTCGCCCGGCCGACTCCCCGACGTCCGATACATCCCCCCCCCCCCCGGCAGGACCACTCGCACCCCCACCCCGAAGGACCGCCGACTTCCCGACAATATCGGGCCAGAAGGGAGCCCAAACCCTCCTGGCCACGGCGACCCCCTAACCCCACCCCGCACTACATTACGGGCAGGAGGGATCCCAGGCCCTCCTGCCCTCGACGCAAACCCCCCTCCCCCCCAACGACCGTCCCCCCCCCAAGAACCTCCGACCGCCCCCCCAGCCGACCCGCGACCCCCCTGGCCGACCCCCACGACCCCCCCACCCCCCTTCCCCGTACCTTTGGAAGTTGGCCGGACAGACGGGAGCCAAACCCGCCTGTCCGGCAGGCAGCCAACGAAGGAATGAGGCCGGATTGGCCCATCCGTCCTAAAGCTCCGCCTACTGGTGGGGCCTAAGGCGCGTGGGCCAATCAGAATAGGCCCTGGAGCCTTAGGTCCCACCTGGGGGCGCGGCCTGAGGCACATGGTCGGGTTGGGCCCATGTGCCTCAGGCCGCGCCCCCAGGTGGGACCTAAGGCTCCAGGGCCTATTCTGATTGGCCCACGCGCCTTAGGCCCCACCAGTAGGCGGAGCTTTAGGACGGATGGGCCAATCCGGCCTCATTCCTTCGTTGGCTGCCTGCCGGACAGGCGGGTTTGGCTCCCGTCTGTCCGGCCAACTACCAAAGGTACGGGGAAGGGGGGTGGGGGGGTCGTGGGGGTCGCCAGGGGGGTCGCGGGTCGGCTGGGGGGGCGGTCGGAGGTTCTTGGGGGGGGCGGTCGTTGGGGGGGAGGGGGGTTTGCGTCGAGGGCAGGAGGGCCTGGGATCCCTCCTGCCCGTAATGTAGTGCGGGGTGGGGTTAGGGGGTCGCCGTGGCCAGGAGGGTTTGGGCTCCCTTCTGGCCCAACTACCAAAGGTACGGGGAAGGGGGGTGGGGGCGTCGTGGGGGTCGCCAGGGGGGTCGCGGGTCGGCTGGGGGGGCGGTCGGAGGTTCTTGGGGGGGGCGGTCGTTGGGGGGGAGGGGGGTTTGCGTCGAGGGCAGGAGGGCCTGGGATCCCTCCTGCCCGTAATGTAGTGCGGGGTGGGGGTAGGGGGTCGCCGTGGCCAGGAGGGTTTGAGCTCCCTCCTGGCCCGATATTGTCGGGGAGTCGGCGGTCCTTCGGGGTGGGGGTGCGAATGGTCCTGCCGGGGGGGGGATGAATCGGACGTCGGGGGGGGTGAACGGAGAGTCGGGACAGCGCACGGAGAGGCGGGGCAGTGCACGTAAGTCAGGGGGGTGATCGGAGAGTCGGGACAGCGCACGGAAAGTCAGGGCAGTGCATGGAAGTCAGGGGGGGGTGAACGGAGAGTCGGGACAGCGCACGGAGAGGCGGGGCAGTGCACGGAAGTCAGGGGGGGTGAACGGAGAGTCGGGACAGCGCACGGAGAGGCGGGGCAGTGCACGGAAGTCAGGGGGGGTGAACGGAGAGTCGGGACAGCGCACGGAAAGTCAGGGCAGTGCACGGAAGTCAGGGGGGGTGAACGGAGAGTCGGGACAGCGCACGGAGAGGCGGGGCAGTGCACGGAAGTCAGGGGGGGTGAACGGAGAGTCGGGACAGCGCACGGAGAGGCGGGGCAGTGCACGGAAGTCAGGGGGGGTGAACGGAGAGTCGGGACAGCGCACGGAGAGGCGGGGCAGTGCACGGAAGTCAGGGGGGTGAACGGAGAGTCGGGCAGCATGCGCGGTATAATCGTGAGCGCGTTATACCAAAGTTTTTGTGCTTATCATCGTGATTTCTGCGCGCTATACACGTGTGCGCGTTTTATACGGGTGCGTGTTATTTGCGTGAAAATACGGTACTCACTGTCGTCTTGCACTCAACCAGTCCATCACTTTGGGCTGGGTCAGAAACTAGTATCCATTACTTATAGTTCTCTTCTTTTCTTAAAATTCTGTCAATAATTGTCATTGCTTGCATAATTTTATTATGAATTGTAAACATAGGAACATAATAAGTCACTTAAACTGGCCCAAATTTATCAAATGCTATGAAGAACTATCAATTGATAATCTCAATTCTACTACTACTGCTATTAATTATTTCTAGAGTGCTACCAGACGTACACAGTGCCGTACAAAGTCACAAAGGAGACAGTTACAATCTAAACAATCAAGACATATAAACAGGATGCCAGGGAAGGGGTTACAGCTAGAGGGGATGGTTAAACCGCTGGCTAGGGTGGTGAGCAGAGGGGAATAGGGTTATGAGCTGAAGGCTATATTAAGTGCTAAATTGGACTGAAGATAATTATTGTGAGCCATGACCATTGTAATCTCATGTGAAACAAGTCACTACAGGGCATTCTGCACTAACACATGAATGGAAGTGGCAATATTATAGATAAAGGTATTGCAGCAGTGTGCATTCATTTCAAATAATCTCTGCATTGGTATTTTTGAGATTAACATAAGAATTCAGAAACCTTCCGCCCAATGTGTGGCACTAGCCAGGAAAGCAAAAAAGATGCTAGGAATTTTTAGAAAAGGGATGGCAAGCAATACTAAGGTCCTCTTTTACAAAAGTGCGCTAAGCCTTTTAGTGTGCGTTTAGCATGCGCTAAATTAATGCATATGCTAACGTGTCCATAGAATAACATCCACATGTTGGTGTTTAGTGTGCGCTAATATTTAGCGCGGGCTAAAATGCATAGCGCACTTTTGTAAAAGAGGGGGGGGGTAAGAATATTATAATGCCTCTGTATCGCTCCATAGTGCAACCTCATCTGGAGTACTGAGTTCAATTCTGGTTGCTTTATTAAAAAATTAAAAATAGCAGAACTAGAAAATGTTCAAAGAAGCGCAACCAAAGGGGATGGAAACTCCTCTTGTATGAGGAAAGACTAAAGAGATTAGTGCTCTTCAGCTTGGAAAAGATTCAGCTGAGGGGAGATATGATTGAAGTCTGCAAAATCCTGAGTGGAGTAGAACAGGTACAGGTGGATCAATTTTTTTACTACATCAAAAATGGCAAAGACTAGGGGACATTCAATGAAATTATAGGGAGATACTTTTAAAACAAATAAGAGAAAATATTTTTTCACTCAGAGAATAGTTAAGCTCTAGAACGCATTGCCGGAGGATATGGTGAGAGCAGTTAAAGTAGCTGGTTTTTAAGAAAGGTTTAGACAATTTCCAGGAGGAAAAGTCCATAGTCTGTTATTGAGACAGAAATGGGGAAAGGCACTGCTTGCCTTGGATCGGTAGCAATTAATATAGTTACTATTTGGGTTTTTGCCAAGTACTTTTTTTGCCACTATTTGAGATTCTGTCAGGTATTTGTGACCTGGATTGGCCACTGCTGGAAGCAGGATACTAGAGTAGATGGGCCATCAGGTTGCCCCAATAGCTGTTAAAAACATAAGAATAGCCTTTCTGGATCAGACCAATGGTCCATCTAGTATCCCATCTTCACAGTGACATGGTGACTCAGAATGAGTTTCTTTCACACAATTCATTTTCAGTCACCATGTCACTGTCATATCTTAAATCGTACTACAATACCATCTTTTATAGGACACCTGAGGAAGAAGTGTTTTTCAAAACATGGACCATGTTGGGACCAGCACACCTTACAACAAGAACCGGCCTTTGGACAGAATTATTATTATTATTTTTATTACTTTTATTGATGCTATCATACATATTTTTTAATGACTTTTAATTGAATAAATTCCTGCACCTTGTACTTGTTCTGCAGTTTTGTACCGTTTTTTTTTGCGTTGCATTTTTCACTGCAGTATTTGTTGGTTTCCTTTTGCTTTGCCTATGATAAAGAGATTATCAGAACTAAAGACACAGATAGATGTCATCTTGAGCAAGAAAGCTATAAATGATATCTATTATCAGAAGCATAAACTATATAGATAGGGAGGAACAGAAAAATTATAAGCCAATCTGGTATGCCCACATAAAAAGCAAATATTTAATCTGTTAAAGATCCCCAGGGGAAGTGTTTCATGCCAGAGTCTCAAATTATCTTTTACACCCCTTTTTTCTCTCTGTAGGAATTTTTCTGGGTAGGATGTTATATTAAGACCCAAGTGACTTGTATAGAGTCTCAAATTACTGGTATGGCACAATTTGTAAAATGTTATAGTGAATTGTATGACCAGAGAGAATTGAATGAACAGGTTTGGGATAACTTTTTTGCAGAATTGCATATGCCACAATTTACGCCAGAGCAGTTACAAACATTGAATGCCCCCATTTCAAAAGAGGGCCAAAAAAGACTATGAGGAAAAAATTGCCAAGGAGGAGAAAAACTTCAAGCTGTTCTTTCGATATGTTAAAGGGAAACGACCGGCGAAGGAAGTGGTGGGGCCATTGGATGACCATGGAATAAAGGGAGCACTAAAGGAGGACAAAGCCATCGCCGACAAACTGAACACATTTTTTGTATCTATCTTTACCGAAGAGGATATATGCAATATACCGGAAGCCGACGGTATATGCAGGAAACGAGGATGGGAAACTGACAGGGATGATGGTCAGTCTAGAAGAGGTATGCAGGCAGATTGATAGGCTTAAAAAGGATAAATCCCCGGGACCGGATGACATCCATCTGAGGGTGATCAAGGAACTGAAAGGGACTATAGCTGAAATGCTTCAACTAATAGCCAATCTGTCGATCAAATTGGGAAAGATTCTGGAAGACTGGAAAGTGGCGAATGTCACGCCGATCTTCATGAAAGGTTTGAGGGGAGATCTGGGAAACTACAGACCGGTGAGTCTGATCTCGGTACCGGGAAAGATGGTAGAGGCGCTGATAAAGGACCGCATCATTGATCACCTTGACAGACACGAGCTGATTAGGACCAGCCAGCATGGTTTCAGCAAGGAAAGATCTTGCTTGATGAACTTGCTGCACTTCTTCGAGGGAGTAAACAGGCAGATAGATAAGGGTGACCTGGTCGACATTGTATATCTGGATTTTCAGAAGGCATTCAACAAGGTCCCGCATGAATGACTACTTCGAAAAATTGTGAGCCATGGAATCGAGGGCGAAATCCTCATGTGGATTAAAAACTGGTTGGGAGATAGGAAACAGAGTGGGGGTAAATGGACAATACTCGGACTGGAAAAGCATCACGAGTGGAGTGCCGCAGGGTTTGGTGCTCTTCAACCTATTTATAAACAACCTGGAAACTGGTACGATGAGTGAAGTGATTAAATTTGCAGACAATACAAATTATTCAGAGTGGTGAAGACGCAGAAGGATTGTGAAGACCTGCAACGTGACATAAACACACTCGAGAAATGGGCCGCCACATGGCAAATGAGGTTTAACGTAGATAAGTGTAAGGTGATGCATGTCGGTAAGAAAAATCTTATTCACAAATACAGAATGTCTGGTGCGGTACTCGGAGAGACCCCTCCAGGAGAGAGCCCTGGGAGTACTGGTCGACAAGTTGATGAAGCCATCAGCGCAATGCGCAGTGGCGGCGAAAAGGATGAACATAATGCTAGGAATGATTAAGAAGGGGATCACGAGCAGATCGGAGAAGGTTATCATGCCACTGTGCCGGGCCATGGTACGTCCCCCCACCTGGAATACTGCGTTCAGCACTGGTCATTGTACATGAAGAAGGACACGATACTACTCGAAATGGTCTAGAGAAAAGCGACTAAAATGGTTAAAGGGCAGGAGGAGCTGCCGTACAGTGAGAGATTAGAAAAGTGGAGACTGAGAGGGGACATGATCGAAACATTCAAGATAATGAAGGGAATAGATGTAATTTATAGAGACAGTTTGTTCACCCTCTCTAAGGTAGAGAGAACGAGAGGGCACTCTGTAAAGTTAAAAGGGGATAAATTCTGTACAAACATAAGGAAGTTCTTCTTTACCCAGAGAGTGGTGGAAAACTGGAATGCTCTTCCGGAGGCTGTTATAGGAGAAAACACCTGAAGGGACACGTATCATGTACCTTGTAGTTTTCCTTATGCTATGTTTGAAGCTGTAAATCCAGACACTGTTTGCCTTCTCTTGCTGAAATACTACAAGGCCATTTTATGTTTGAGAAGATGTGTGTTCTTATCTTGTTATGAAGTGAATTCAATTGTTTTCATAGCTGTATTTGCAAGAAGCATTAGATAAAGAAAAAGGCTCTGCTGACCAAAGCACCTTTAAACTTTGGCCTTTAGATAGAAAGATGCTTGTTATTTCTTTAAAGTTTCATGTGATCTGTGTCCATATATGGTTTGCATTTACGTCATATGCTGACAACACTGATTCATGTAAAATGATGTAAAAGGGTTGTAGAGCTGACAATAAAATGGACATGTTTGGGAGATAATTTCTTGTCTCTAAGATATTGTCCCCAGATGCATCTGTCTTGCTAATGACAGAGAGAGAGTGTGGGGCAGCAATTGGGACCTAATTCTTTTCAACACCCTCCAGGGATTCAAGATAAAGTTAGACAAGTTCCTGCTGAACCAGAAAATATGCAGGTAAAGCTAGGCTCGGTTAGGGCACTGGTCTTTAAACCAAGGGCCGCCGCGTGTGCGGACTGCTGGGCACGACGGACCACTGACCTGACTCAGCAGCAGCGATTCTTATGTTCTTAAGAAATTAAATTTGGCATTGAACAGCTACAATTAACTAAGAGTCCAGGACCTGATGGCTTTGGGCCTGACTACTATATAATCTTAGCTGATTTAATAACTACACTGCTGTGCCACCTGTATCAAGGATTGACAAATAAGTCCAATAAGGGGAAATCAAATTTAGCACATATTTTATTGCCTAAGCCAGGGGTGTCCAATGTCGGTCCTCGAGGGCCGCAATCCAGTCGGGTTTTCAGGATTTCCCCAATGAATCTATTTGCATGCACTGCTTTCAATGCATATTCATTGGGGAAATCCTGAAAACCCGACTGGATTGCGGCCCTCGAGGACCGACATTGGACACCCCTGGCCTAAGCCATGGAAAGACCCAACTCAGGTGTTCAGCTATACAGTAGTCTGTTAATACACCCTGATGACTTTTGCCATGATTGGTTTCTTGTTATGGATATCTATCAGTTGAAGTTGTGTTCACTATCATGCAAAAAGAAAAGAAAAATATATTGAGCACTCTCACTGAATCCATGGAAGAATATAATTTGTGTTTTGTTTAGTACCCCCAATGATTTGTAAAGTTAGCACCTATGAGCTGGACTTCACTTCTTTTTCCTAGTAACCTTTACGAGGCACATTAACTTCCATATTTGAAAAAGACAAACCTGAAATTTAAATAGGAATGTGGATTTCTAAGGAAAAGATTTCTTTTTCCATATTAAAGTTAAATTATACCAAATAGCCTATTTTTCATTTTACTGAACATAAAATTGCTTGCAAGCTATTTGAAAGTTATCCAAAACACTGTGTTATTCGTGTATATTGATTGCGCTTGAGGGTACTACTTGGTGGATGTGAATTGATTTTCAGTTCTGACAAAAAAATGAATAAATTGAATAGTCTCTGTGCATATTATCATGTCTCAGAACCCCAGAAGCAAGCTACGTACTACTAGAACAGTAAAAGCAATAAATGTGACACTGCAATATAGGCCAAACAAAACAAACCTTCCTCAGCATTTGCTACTTTTTAAAATGCGTTTACAACTGCATTTGTGTTTACTTTAGAGCTGCTTGAATGTTATTCTTAAAGCTTATTTGACAAAAAATATATGTTGTGCATCAAATTGTCACAATTGGAATGGATATACTTAGGACCTGTTTTACAAAGCCGTGCGGCAACAGCCCCGAAGCCCTTTAAATCTCTATGGACTTCGGGGCCATTACCGCACAGCAGCCGTAAAACAGGCCCTTAGTTGTAATGCACCATATCTTGTAGCATGACAATGTCTAGTTTTCTCCTACATCCTCTGACCGGAACCTAGTTACAGTGGCCCCATCCTTTGTGATACAAAACCCTAGAGAATGGGGAGGTTAATTGATAATACAATAAGCAAAAAACCTACCCTCTAATCTCAAGAAAACAGCCCACCACAACCCATGAGCTAAATAATAATAATAAAGATAATATGCAAGTGAGAGAGAATACTTACTCAGTCAAACAGGGGAAATTATAGATCAGTGAGCTTAAAATCAGTGCTGGGTAAAATGATAGAGAGTGTTACAAAGAATAAAAATTACTGAGCAAATACATAGGCATATATTAATGGGACCAAAACTAACATAGATTAGCCAGGAGAAATCTGACCTCACCAATCTGCTACATTTCTTTGAAGGATTGAATAAATATATATTGTAGATAAAGGTGAGTCAGTTGATATTGTGCATCTGGATTTTCAGAAGGCATTTGACAAGTTATCTCATGAATCATTCCTGAGAAAATAAGAAATTCATTGGATAGGAGGCAGTGTCCTACTGTGGATTAAGAACTGCTTAAAAGATAGAAAACAGAGAATAGAATAAAATGGCCAATATTCTCAATGGAGATGGGTAAATAGTGGGGTCTCCCAAGGATCTGTACTGAGACTACTGTTTTTTTTAACATATTTATAAATTCTAAGGAAACAGGAGTACACTTCTCCCTCCATATCCACGGGGGTTAGGAGCAGAGCTGACCCACGAATATTAAAAAAAACGCGAATAATATTCGGGCTGATTCTGTCCCTAACCCCCTCTTCCCCCCAGCTATTTTAAACCCTGTAAGCCCCCCTTAAGCCTTACCTAGTGGACTAGCGGGTTTTCGGGGCAGGAGCGATCTTCCCACGCTCCTGTCCCGTGCAGCTCGCTGCCTTGAGCTTCTGTAGTCTCTTGGGCCATTTCCTATGAGCGATCTGCATGGGGTAGGAGTGTGAGAAGATTGCTTCTGCCCCCAAACTCGCTAGACTACCAGGTAAGGCTTAAGGGGGGAGGGGGCTTATAGGGCTTAAAATAGCTGGGGGGAAGAGGGGGTTAGTCATCCTGTAGTGATAATCGAAATTTCAATGAGACTTCCTAGATGGAACTTATACATTGTGACTTAGGCAATCTAAAAACAGGTATAAGTGCCCAAAATGTATCCAAAGTGATCAGATAACCACTGTAGACACAAAGTACCTTGCCCCAGTTATCACTGAACTCCCCACACTACCATAAAAATTGGAATAAAAACGTACATATCTGCCTCTAGAACATTAGCACCTGGCATAGGAAAGTCTAGTAGAGCTGCACAGAGGTGGCTTAAGAAGTCTGGGGGGGGGGAGGGGGGTAGTGAACCATAGAGAGGAGAACCCGGGCCCATAAGCCACTCTAAGCACTGCATTCATGGTCAGGGCCAGATTAAAGGGTATGCCTAGTAGGCACATGCTTCGGGCTCAAAAGTAACAGGGGGGCCCCAGGGGCAGTGTTAGGGGGGGAACAATCAGGGTATGGGGCCCCCAACTGCCTGGTGAGGTCAGCTTCCCTCCCATTCCCTTGCTGCCTTCTTACCCACAAGAGAACTGAACCCAGGCTGCGGGGGTCTAACACTGCACGTGCCGGCTTCCCTGCTCCTCTGAAACATGAAGTTAAGTCATTCCTGTTTTGGAGGAGTAGGGAAGCTGGCACGCACAGTGTTAGAGTGAACTGAGCTCTAACACTGTGTGCGCTGGCTTTCCTGCTCCTCTGAAACAGGAATGACATAACTTCCTGTTTTGGAGGAACAGGGAAGCCAGCACGTGCAGTGTTAGACCCCCGCGGCCTGGGTTCAGTTCTCTTGTGGGTAAGAAGGCAGCAAGGGAATGAGAGGGAAGCTGACCTCACCAGGCAGTTGGGGGCCCCATACCCTGATTGTTCCCCCCCTAATACTGCCCCTGGGGCCCCCCTGTTATTTTTGAGCCCGCAGTGTTAGAGCCCCATGGCCTGGTTTCGGTTTGTTTATGGGCAGTGGGCAAGAGGGCAGCAAGGGAGTGGAAAGGAGGGAAGCTGACCTCACCTCACCAGGTAGTTGGAGGGGGGAGGAGAAATGCTGCTGCACCCAATTGAGGAGAGAGAGGGAAGGAGGGAGAAGGAAGACTAGAGAAGGGAGAGGAGAAGAAAGAGATGCCAAGACCATGGGAGGGAGGGGAAGGAAAGGAGATATCAGATCATGGAGGGGGGAGGGAAGGAGACAGATGCCAGGTCAGGGACAAGGAAGGAGGGAGGGAGAAAAAGGAAGGAGAGAAAATGCTAGATAATGGAGGGGGAGGGAGAGATAGGAGAGCAGAAAGATGCCAGGGCATGGGGGGGGGGGGAAAGAAGAGAAACTAAGGAGACAGATGCCAGACCTGGAAGGAGGAAAGGAGGAAAGAGACAGATACCAGATCTGAGGGGAAGAAAGGAGCAAAGAGAGAGAGATGCTAAAATCTGATGGGAGGGAAAGATGGACAGGAAGACAGATGCCACACCATGGGGGGAGCAGAGAGAAGTAGATGGATGCCACACCAATGGGGGGGGAGGGATTGACGGGAGAAGCAGACAGTTTCTGGAAGAGGCATAGAAAGAGAGTAGATACCATATGGAAGAGGCAGAGCGAGGGCAGACATTGGATGGAAGGAAGAGAATGATGAGAAGATGATGAAAACAGAAACCAGACAACAAAGATAGAAAAAAATTTCTATTTATTTATTTTTGCTTTAGGATAAAGTATTATTGTAGCTGTGTTGATAATTGTTTATAAATGGAAATAAAGTGATCCTGTTTATTGGACTAATTTTAATACATTTTTTACTAATTCAGAAACCATAAATCCTTTCCTCAGGTCAGGACAGGGATACTTTAACAGCAGTATAGTTTACTGATCTGAAGAAAGAGGTTTTAACCTCTGAAAGCTAATTGAGAAAGGTATTAATCCAATAAAATGATGGGCACTAAATTTTCTTCCTGCCATGCCCTATGCCTCCTACCCAAATGCAAAATATAAACTGGTGGGCTACCCAAAGCCCTGCCAGCTGAAGATCTCTTCCTCTAGGAAGGAAGGGGGGATTTGTTCAGAGATGTTTGGAGGTTGCATAGAAGAAAAACTATATACTGGTACTTGTATGGTAATCTTTGTTGTTTGTTTTGAATTTTAAAATAAAAGATATAAAGTGGAAATAAAGAAGTAAAGAAGAAAATGGGTAAATAAATGGGGGTGGGGCATGGGGGCCCAGTGAACTTGTGTGCTTAGGGGCCCTCGATGAATTAATCCTGCCCTATTCATGGTGAAACGTGCACCCAGCAAAACCCCCCAAACCCTACTGTACTGCCATATAGGTGCCACCTGCAGCCATAAGGGCTATTGGGGTGGTAGACAGGTGAGGGTGTTTTGGGGGGGGGCTCACCATGACCTGCAAGGGAGTTGTGGTGAGATGTTTATGTGGCACCCTTTTTGTAAAGTTCACAGCAGTGCCCTATAAGGTGCTCCTCTACTCTGTTGCCATGCCTGGGTGTCCAGTCCATCACCTTGCTGGCCCTTCCCACATCTAAAAGGTCTTGTTCTAGGTGTTTAGGACATAGACAGTTTTTTTGGATGAGAATGCGGTATAAAGATAGACGACCTAACAGTCTGGACGTACAAGTAGACGATTCTCGAAATAAAAATATATTTTGGACGTATTTTTCTTTTTTTAAACTTCTTTATTAATTTTCAAAACAAGAACAAAGTGCATTAAATTTTACATACAATTCTTATCATAGACAGCACTTACAATTGATCAATAACAATACAAACTATATTCCCCCCCCCCTCCCTTCTACTATATCCATCAAGGAATAATGTATTTTTCGAGAATAGACTTTGGACATTTCTGACTTTGGGCGACTAGCGACTTAGGCCCAAAATGGACTTAGACTTTTTAAAAAATTATTATGCCGTTCCACGTGACAAGAAAGTTTGAGTCAAATTTCTCACATATATAGAAACATAATGGCAAATAAAGGCCAAATGGCCCATCCAGTCTGCTCATCCACAGTAAAATTATATGAAATCTCATTTTTTATACTAGAACTAAATTCCACTTAATTTAAGTAAAAGAAAACACTTTAGATTTGCTTCAAAAATATGTAAGATTTTTATATAGAATAGACAATACACAACAGATTCCTAGAGTTCTTGAAATTCTAAAGCATTTTACCGTATTCTTTTAAAATAAATAATTCCAAAAAACCACATCGGCTAGCATTTAGGTCAAATGTTGACTACTGCAGTTGCATATTGGCAATGTGGCTCATTTTCAAAAAAGAAAAAATGTCCAAAAAGTGGCATAAAGAGGCAGACGGATTATTTTCTCACAAACCCTTCCAATTTGGTATTTTCAAAACCTACAGATTTTCTAGATGGATTTCTATGCTATTCGCCTGCAGTGCATCTGTATCTCAATGGGGCATGCTGGAGGTGTGGTTTGGGCAGGACTAGAGTGGGTTTATGATTTGGATGTTTCTGTGCAATAATCATACAATTTAGAATATGTCCAGGGCACAGTTTGGACATTGGAGCTAGACTTGTTTTAATAAAGTGCCAAAAAATAAGTGCCAAAAAAGGTACCCAAACTGACCAGATGACCACTGAAGGGATGTAAACAAGGCCTCCTACACTCTCCCAGTGGTCATTGACTCTCTCACACTCCCCGAAGATGTGAATGAAATAGTACATAGCTGCCTGTATGACAGCTTCAGATGTTATGGCCGTCTTAGTAGATCAGCAAACAGGTTCCTGGAGGAATGTGTGGTAAAGTACAGAATATGAACTCGGGCCCATATATCACTCTATGTACTAATAGAATTTTGAACCTTTCAAAATCTACCTTATTCCCACAGTACCTACATATCAAGTTTTATTTTAAATTTGATATACCGCTTAAAAAAATTGTCTAAGCGGTTCACAGAATTATAATTATTAAAATTAAGGGGAAAACATTGACTAATTAGACTAAATTGACATACAGGAGTCAAAAGGATTAAGGGTGAAATACAATTTGTTAAAGGAAAGGAGACCATAAAAGGGTCAGCACATGAGGAAGGGGAATGCTCTTCCTTTAACTTGCGATTTAATTATTTTTTATCATAGGCGTCTTTAAAAAGGAAAGTTTTTAAGTTGGATTTTTATCTAACGGGATCTCTTCCCGAAGATGTGAAGGCAAGGAGTTCCAGGCTGTAGGTACTGTAACTGAAAATATTTTTTCCCTGGTAGTGTCATATATGTGATACCAGAAAAAACAAGGAAGGCAACCAAGTCACATCAAGGTCTGTGAGGGGGAAGCTCAAATTGCCTAACTTGGCTCACAACTTGCAAACCAAATATAGTGTAATATGTCAAAGAACATGTCACATTATATGATGTAATATAATGATATCATATAATGTGACATGTTCTTTGACATATTACACTATATTTGGTTTGCAAGTTGTGAGCCAAGTTAGGCACTTTGAGCTTCCCCCTCACAGACCTTGATGTGACTTGGTTGCCTTCCTTGTTTTTTCTAGTTTAGGATTTGTTTGGCAAATTAGGAGTGTGTTGTTGTTGGATATATGTGATACCTGCAGGCGTAAGGGCTATTAGTGTGGTGTACTGTTGGGTCTAGGAAGTTTTGGGTGGGGTTTGGAGGGCTCCCATACATTCTAAGGGGATAATGATGAGATGTGAACTTGGGACCTTTTATGTGATGTTCACTGCAGTTCCCCCTAGCAGTTAACCCTCTGCTCTGCAAGGATGTCTGTATGGCTGTCTACTAGAAATGCTGGCCCCTCCTACATCCCAATGACTTGTTTTGTGTGCACTTTTTTTGCACTTTTTTTTTTTTCTTTCAAAAACGTTTCCAAAAGTTAGAAGAACTGACCACCATCACATCCATTTTTGAAAAAAAACCAAGAAAGGCATTTTGCAGTTTTGAAAATGGATATGTTTGATACTGGATTTTTGTACATGTTCTGCAAAAAAAAAAAAAAAAAAAAAAATCTAAACTCAGATATAGAACTCATATTGAAAATGGTCCTCAATATGTACTGTATTTAGCAGGAGAATGATTTCAAAGCATGTCATGGGTCATGGGTGTACAAGATGTGCAGGTAGCATATTGGTTAGAGGAAGGAACACTTGATACTTCCATGCACATCTATTCACCTGTCAGTGATTATCTGAACAGATTCATGCTCTGCCCTAGTTGAGGTGTAGTATCTAACCCTCACTCCTCTTCTACTTACAGATTCGAGCCCTGAGCAGCCTACAATATGCAGTTTAATTGTAAGTAAATTCCAAGGTAAGACGTATAATAGCTGATTGTACTATCCGTTTATTAGATGGCACATGAAATATAGAGTAAATGATGCTCAGCAAATTCATAAAGCAGTCCCCAGTCTTTGTTAGCACAATAAATTGATCACAGCAGGTCTTTTCTTCCCCCCCCAACCCCCTTTGAAGCAGATGGCTGTAATGATTTTTCAAGCCATAGTTAATTCATTTGCAAACAACAGGGATGAGCTTGCAAATGCGCACCGAGAGAATGGTTACTATTCATAAATGTTACCAGGTTTGCATAGTCCTATCATTAATGGCAAATGGTATTTGCTTAAGTTAAATTATTTGTGTGAACCAGCTCAGGGTCGATGCTTCAGGCTCAATAAATTATATGCAAAGTGAACATCAACTGACATATGCTGTAAATGCAAGGGCCCTCACAAATAAGGCAAATCTATTCATATGATTTTGAATTAAAATGACATTAAAGGAAAATGTTGTGGGGTTTGAGTCCCCCCCACCTCCCAATTCAGTATCTTAAATATTTGTCAAAAGTTAAGTTGATGTCAAGCTTAAGGTACTAGCATGTGATGCCACATGAATGCTTTGTACCACTGGGTCTTAAACATGTCCTGGAGGACTCCCAGTGAGTCAGGTTTTCAAGATATCCTTTATGGATATGCATCCATTATGCAGCAACCTTTCTATCCAGCAGTATCTTTGGAAGTAGATCCTGGTTCAGGTGTCCTTTCTCTGAAGCTGCGTGTAATTGATTTGATACTGAATATAAGAAAGAACGTGGAGCCTTTCCAGTCATAACTCCTGAAGACGCTTTGTAGCGAAACACAGACTTGTGTCAGGCGTGACTGAGGTTGAAATAACATCGTATGGAAGAACTATAGAGAACAACAGCCACATGGTGGTAGGAGCAGGCAGCGGCAGCGGCTGAAGAAGGAAGAGGCGAAGCGATGCTTATGTTCTTATGTTAACTGGAGCGCAAAGATGATTTATGAACTTGGAAATCTTTAGTTGAATGGTACTATGGAACGAAGAAACAAATTTGCCAATTGCATGGACACTTTAGGGTTACTTGACATCAAACAGTATAAATATGGACATGCACAGATCAGCGAAAGAGAGGAGAAACATCTTCAGCATCATCAATATTAGTACCTCCTAAGACAAGCCTACTTCATCACTCTTTACTGTCAGAGAGAGACATTTGCAGGTCATATAATTTAAGAGCTGTGATCACACTGCATAGTTAGCTGGTTTTATTAGGAATTGAAGTGTGTGCTTAAATTAAAGGCATTGTGTTTGCTTATTTGCTTATAGGTATTAATGTTTGGAATTGTAAGGTACTATAGGGCATTTTTTGATGTATGTTATTTTTCTGTATTGGTTTGTACATAAACCTTTATCTATCACAGTCCTTTCCTAGCTTGGCAGTTTCATTATCAGCAGATAAGGGGTTTGTGCCTGCATAGCTATGTGAGTGCTGGTTTTGAATATCATTCCAGTGCTATAGAAATGATAAGTAGTAGTAGCTGTTGCCAATCTCATCCCCTCTTAGATCCCTCAAACCACTCCCCTTGTTTCCAATCAACTCCCCCAGCAGATTTTGATCTCTCCTTCCTTACCCCCATTGTTGATAGTTTACAATCTCCCCAATCCATAGAAGTGATTCCTAGTAACCCAGTTGGATAGGACAGAAGCTGTTCCCCTCTACTCCTGCCCCTTTGGCTCCAGGTTCAAAATGGCAGTCCTGATCCCTAGAGGTAGTCTTACATTATTACTGCTAGGGGTGTCGGCCTTCCATATAAGTGGGTAGTTATCAAGACGGACTACTGTTAAGACATATTATTTTACTGTTAATCCCAGATATTAGTAATTAGGTCTCACTACCTAGAATAAGATCTGTGCTAAAACAGTATGAGTTAGTCATGCTTTAAGAATAGCCCATATTGATAGGTAATTCCCCTACAAGGGCAATACATATTGTTGATAGATGCATAAGTGTTAGCTTTGACTTTCCCATTCTGCAATCACTGATTATGGGCTCCTTTTACGAAGCTGCGTTAGGCCATTAACGTGCGGAATAGCGTGCGCTACATTGCCGCGCACACTAGACGCTAATGCCAGCATTGAGCTGGCATTAGTTCTAGCCACGTAGCGTGTGGTGTAGTGCACGGTAATATCCTGCAGGCGCTAAAAACGCTAGCACATCTTAGTAAAAGGAGCCCTATATGTTCTATGGAAAAACTTTAGCTATTTACAAGAGCTAACTTGCCCATTTTTATCCATGTAAGTGCTAAAAATGTACTCATAGCTGAGTTATTTGTTTGCCATCTGCTGGCAAATATATAACTTGCTTTGAATACCAGGCTTATAGTTCAGTGGTTTGAATTTCCTGGTTGACTATTTCTGTTCGAGTATAGCTTGGTGTGTTGTCATAGCACACAGTACACAAAAGCATTGCCGATTAGTCTTACTTTGTCAGAACATACAATCCCTTCAGTATACAATGGATATATATGGGTTATGGTTTATTGTATCTTGATATATCTAGTGTATGGGTCAATGCGTTGTACAAATACTTTACAAAAATGTAAGAAAAGAACTCCATATAGTGACAAGAAAGTAAGCATATTCTTATACACAAAGAGGATTAAAACAATTTAAAAAATTAAAAATTAAAAATAAATGTGCCTATCCTAGTTTCCCTAGGGAACAAACTGGAGGTAAGACAAAAAAAAGTGAAAGTATATAAGGAGATGTTAAGATTAAAAGCTTATTTATTTAGTATTTACATACCACTTATAGCCCATGTGATTTACATTCAGGTACTCAAATATTTTTCCTTGTCTCTCCCAGTGGGCTCACAATCTATCTAATGTACCCGGGGCAATGGGGGATTGAGTGACTTGCTCATGGTCACAAGGAGCAGTGTGGGATATCAACCCACAATCTCAGGCTGCCGAGGCTGTAGTTCTAACCACTGCACCACACACTCCCCATAGGAGTATCTTCAGCATAATTTTAAATTTATAAAAATTGGTTTCCAAATGAGTAAGTGGAAGAAGATCATTCCAGGATTTAGGATTCATAATGAGCTTGACATGGTCCTGGGAGCACCAGTTGGTTTGCATCAAGAGAGCGTAATTGAAGTGATGGGATATAGGGAATAACTAACAGGGAAAGATAGGAAGGCAAGCCAGTGTGAAGTGTTTTATGTGTTAAACAGAATTTTAAAGAGAGAACAGTACTGTAGGGCAACCAATGAAGTCATAGGAACAGTAGGGTAAGTTTGTCAAAGCATTGTGTGTGACAGAGCAGGCATAGAGCTACTGTATGTTCTGTGGGGTCTGTAGGCACTTCAATTGAGTAATGGGATTCCAGCATAAATAGATTTGCAATAGTATAATTTGGAGATAGTGAGCACATGTATGAGTGTATGCAGTGACCTGAAATCAAGAAATGAATGATCATCTACTGTTCTATTGTCCCTTGATACTTAGATTTTGGAGATCCATTTGGGGTCAAGTGAATAAATTATTGGAAAATTCAGTGGCATTGACATACGACACCGTGCTCTTTGGTACATTAATGAGGACTAAAAGTCAAATATCTTCCCATAATAATAAACTTCTCTTTATTATGACAGGGGTTGCCATTCAACTTATTTTGAGGAATTAGAAAAACTGGGATCGGTTAAATTATACTTTCTGGTGGGAATCTCTATTCCACACTTTTAAATTGGAACGTATGATAGCCATACAGCAGGGACATTATAGGAAATTTATGGATGTTTGGGAGCCATTGACAAAATTCTGTAAGGAGTGATTGTTGATTTTGTCCTTTGATCATGCACGTCCAGGGTGGGTGGGGAGATACTTTTAATTTGAGTGCAGTTGTTGGATATGTAGAAAAAGGGGGATGATATATGTATTTGTCATAAATATAATTTGATAGAAATTAAGTGCTGTTAAAGTGTAAAATGTCTGTGTATTATGTTGTACTTATTTTTGGCTTTAAAATGAATGAATGTAGTGATCAAAGTTGACATAATGAATAAAGCCTGATTGAATGGTGTGCAAGATATGCTATTGAAAGGGCAATTGTGAATCCAATATTACCCCTAGATAATGGAAGAACAACACAGTCTGTACTGGTCTATCAAACAGTATTGGGAGTTGAGAGGGTTGTGGAAAAAGTCTAGTAATCCAACAGGCAACTGGTTTTTCTGGGTTCAACATAAGACGATGGATGGACAGCCAAGTTGAAAGGGCAGAGAGACAAGATAGCAGTATAAACTATGTCAATCCATGCTTTTTTATGTTGGAGGGCAAAGTGTAAGGGAAGACATAATAAGGGGATGGGGAGCAATTCAGTATTAGCAACTGCAGCATTTGAGCAGGAGTACTGTCCTCCAATTCTCCCCCCTCCCCCAAATGATGTCTATTTTTTGGGGGCCATCTTTCTTACACAAGGTAGCAAGCACATCTGGGCACTGAAAAGCTAAGAACACATTAAGCTTAACAGAAAGAGGTGTGTGCATGTGCAGTATAATATATACATGTCCACAACACAAAAAGCAAAAACAGAATACTATTTGGAAAACCTGTAGAATTATGGAACAGCTTACCATGTACTAAAAGAAATATCTCACATTATGGGACTCATTTTCAAATAAGAAAAAAAAATCCCAAAAGTGGCATAAAGGGACAGATGGATGTTTTTCTTGCCAATCCCTTCCAATTCACTATTTTCAAAACCTGTTTTCTAGACAGATATCTATGCTGTTGTACAATAGTTCAGCTAAATCTCAAGGGGGCATATTAGAGGCATTGTACGGGTGGGACTAGGGGTTTTATGATATAATCTGTACATCTAGGGCACAATTTGGATGTTTGGGGTTACACCTGTTTTAATAACAAATAAGTGCCAAAAAGCTACCCTAACTGACCAGATGACCACTGGAGGGATATAAACATGACCTACCCACACTACCCCAGTAGTTACTGACCCCTTCACCTCCCCAAAGATGTGAATGAAACAATACATACCTGCCTGTATGACAGCTTTAGAAGTTATGACCAGTCCTAGAAGAGCAACAAGCAGGTTCCAGAGATGGGGACTCAGGCCCATATCCCACTCTAACTACTACACTTATGGTGGAATATGTAAGCCTTCCAAAACCCACCCAAATCCTACTGTACCTACATATAGGTGACATCTACAGGCATAAGGGCTAGTAGTTGGGTCCAGTACATTTTGCGTGGGTTTTAGTGTTATCAAGTAGCCCCCATCTCCATTACCTCCTACAGCAATTCATGTTCTCCATTAAGAACTCGGTCTAGAATTGCATTACCTCTTGGTTCCTGAAACAGCTGATTCATAAAGCAGTCCTTAATTTCATCAAGGAATTTTACCTCCATATCATGCCTTGATGTTACATGCGGAGGGCCATATTCGATATGATGTTTGATTTCAAGTTTGGACATTTTGTGAAGTGCATCCAGAAACTGGGTGTTGAAAATCATTTCAGAAACCGCATAACTTTTTTTTTTTTTAATGACCTTTCTAGAAGCCTTCGCACTTAGTGCATTTGTCTTTTTGAACTATTTAAAAAAAAAAAAAAGAGAGAAAAAAAACATGTGATAGCCCCTTTAAATGCTAGCCTATGAACTATAACAAAGCCTTTCTATGCTAAGAAAAAATATCCCTTAAATTCCCTTACTAGTACTTAAAATTAAATAAAGTCCCTGAGCTTTAAGTTTCCCTTTCCCCAAGTTTGCAAGCAATTTCCCTTCAAAGTCTTACCAGTCAAGCACTCTCTATCTCTGGACGCCCTGACTGCAACTCATGGATTTATCATCTGATAACTTTCATACTTAATCACCTTCCCCCCAGTCCTGTCCAATCTCCAACACATTTAGGTATCTTCAGGCTTTTGACACTTGTTCTCTCTATACTACTTGTTACTTTAGATGGGCAGATTAGATGGGCCATTTGGCTTTTACCTGCCATCATGTTTCTTTCTTTTCATCCGTTATGTCATCCAAGTCTGTCAATAAGGCTGTCTCTTCTTATAATACTATTCCCTACTCTGCTCTGGATGCTAGCTAGTGCCTCAAGACTGTGGGTTAGAGAATTGGCACCCAATGTGGGGTAAAAGGGAACATTTTCTATGACAAATATATTGAAGTGGAAAGTAGACTAGAGACTTTTTTTATGGGCAGTGCAATTTTTTTTTTCACTGAAATATTTGGAGCAATGAGACAATTTGGAGAAACCTGTGGAAGTTGTGTTGAGCCCTACCTGCCTGAAAAATGAGCCCTGTGGAGAAATCATGGCATGGCACAGAACCCACAGAACTGTGAGTAACATCGCGGGCAGAGTTGGGCAGGAAAGAGTGTGCAACAAGATGGCAATCATTCTCGCTGGTGGAAAAATCTGCTGGAAGAGAAACAGTTTGCCACCTCAGACCAGTCATCAGCGGAGGAGCCATAATTTATTTATTTATATTTATGTATTTATTCATTTATTTAGCCCATCCTCCCAAAGAAGCCCAGAACAGATTACAAGATTACATTCACATTATAAGTAAAACAAACTTGGGGCTCCTTTTACTAAGGTATGTTAGGGCCTTAACGTGCGGAATAGCGCACGCTAAATTGCTGTGCGCGCTAGACCTTAACACCAGCATTGAGCTGGCATTATTCTAGAAGTATACCACACAGTGTAGCACACGGTAATTTCGTACATGCGCTAAAAACGCTAGCGCACCTTAGTAAAAGGAGCCCTTGGTGTACATAGAGGTATAAATTTCAGCTTTTACAGTATAGTCATAACATACAGATTTGGAGATATAGACAGTGAACATAGGGTGTTTTAAAGACTGCAGTATTTTCCGAGAAGACATAGTCTATGATGGTTTAAATTATATCATTTCCCGTATGGACATAGCCTAACATAGGTAAGATAGCTTTGTAGGTTTGTGCGTCATTGAAGTATGGTGGGTTTTTGGTCCAGTGGTCTGACGTAAATGTCAGTCAGGGATGCAGATGTAAGCTTAGGGGAGAAGGTTTTCAGCAAGGGAAGGAGAGCATCTGTGAATATCATGGCCAGATTGTGGTGAACCTCACAGAGAGAGAAGGGTGCGCAGGCTCCAAGTTGAAGTGGAGCAGGAGGGAGATTGCACATGGAACTGACTATACTGGACAAATTACAGGTTAAAGTGAAAAGGACTTTAGTGACTTGAGCATGCTGTTAGTCTGAGTGATGTTAAGGGTTAATATAATGAAAATGTTGCAATTTCTGTTTTCTCTCCACAGGGCAAAGGAAGGGAATGAAGAAGAGTTGGTGACTTGGATTAAAGAAAAAAAATTAGTACAATTGTCGTTAAACTGTTAAGAGAATACAAAATGTGTTCACTGAGGTTTGAAAAAAAAATGTGTGTTGTGTGGAATTTGGTTAAAATGAGATCCCCTTTGTGGACAGAAGAAAAATTATTTTTTTGGAGACAGAAAATGAAGAGAAAAAAGCCCCACATTTTTTTCTTTAACTAAGGGGAGAATGTGACCCCTCTGAAAATATCCAAGCTTTGGGTGTGGAAGAAGGGATTTTCAGGGTGATCTCTATGCAAAGATGATTCGGATATTCAACATATTTAGCTTGTTGTTGAAAGAACCATACCATGTGGGCTGGGCCAGAAAGTATAATAAAAGGGGCTGTGTTTGTGAGCACATGGTCCTTGGTTGCTCACCCCTTCCAAGACCCTAGCACTGAGGGAAAGGTCCTGAAAGCTGACAGGAAAAATTTGCTGTGCTTGATGTCTGAAGCACCTGCTACATGGTGGTGGGTACCTGAAAAGTGTTCTCGACCTGGGAACAAGGAGTGCTTGAGGAAAAAACACACCCCATATAGAAGTGGGAGCGAGTGTGCCTCACTTCTGGCAGAACTTTCATTGTGCAAATGGAAACTTCTTGTCCCAGGATAGGACAGAATCATTAAGGACACTGTGAGGAACAGAATGGAATAAAAGGGAATGAAATGGCAAATACAACATCCTGTTCCTGACACTCTAGTGCAAGGGTGTCCAACCTGCGGCCCCGTGAAGTATTTTGTGTAGCCTCGGTCGAGGGCAATGCAGTGTTTTCCTCTGCTGCCCCCGGGTGTTTACCGTCTTGCCGGCTCCCTCCTCTGTCTTGCTGCAGCATTTGCGCGGCCCCAGAAACCTTTTTTTTTAAGCCAATGCGGCCCAGGGAAGCCAAAAGGTTGGACACCCCTGCTCTAGTGGATTATAATGAAATTAGATTGGATGATGACATTTTCTTTCTCCTCTTTGGACTGGGACTTTGAGAGGGAAGAGCATGGGGATATAAATTGCTCACCTGGACATTCTGAAATGTAAATACCAAGTTACTAGTTTATGAACTGTGTTTGTTGAGTTTCAATTCTGTAAAGCAAGTTAAAATTAACTACTGAGACTACTGGCTGTTTATTGTTGAACATAAAGTGTGCACAGGAAAGAGTACCCTTTTGCCTTCTGGGATTTAGCCCAGCTATGGCCTACACCATGCTCAAAAACAGGTTTGTTTTGTAAATCCTGGTTGCAGGTATCTGACCCAAAGAGCTAGCTCATTATCCAAGACTATGTGAGAGCAGGGTTATACATATTAGCCCTCTCCTCAAATCACTTCAGTGACTCCCTGTTCTGCATACACTGTAAAAAAGATCACAGGGTTCTTCAAGAAATGAAAAAATGGATGATAGATTTTGAAAATCGGGCAAGAAGAAACAACGTGAAGATACTGGGATTAAAGGAAGGGGTGGAGGGAAAGAATATTATAACTTTTCTAGAAGAAGTCATACCAAAAATACTCCCCTTACCTTAAAAGTGCCATTAGAAATTGAAAGGGCACATAGGATCCCAGGAAGGAGACCTAATGGCCAGTCAAGTCCTAGACCAATAATATTTTGCCTATTATGATTCCAGCATTTTATGGAAATTTTAAGAGTGGCAAAAGAGACAAAAAAATCTAACTTACAAGGATTCAAAGATTATGTTTGTCATGGATTTTGTGAGTGTTACAGTGAATCTTCGCAAACAATTTTTACAATTGAGGCAACAACTAAAGGAGATTGGGGCAAAATATGGGCTTTACTATCCTGCTCTAGTGAGGGTTACTCATAAAGATAAATTCTCCCAGTTTGATCTAGAAGTGAATTCATTCTGCAGCTCCTCAGCATTTTTCCATTTTAATTATTCCCTTCATACATCCTGGGAACTCTGTTCATTTGGGTTGCTTTAGGGTGGTTTTTGGGTGGGGCTTTAACTTGAATTTATAGAGTTCTTTTCCTAATTTTTAAAATTATAAACTGCACTCCCCCAGAAGAATATGCGGCGATTGCAACTGGTACAAAATGCAGCGGTTAGACTACTTTGTGGACTGAAGAAGTTCGATCACGTAACACCTTCCTATTGACTTCTATACTGGCTGCCGATGGAGACACGTGTGAAATTCAAGTTTGGTTGTTTTTGCTTCAAGGTACTTTATGGCTTAGCCCTTAAATATATAACAGACCTTTTCTCTTTCACAACTAACAGACATAGGCGAAGCTCACACCCGAACTTTGTTTCTCAACTGGTTAGAGGTTCTAAATTTAAAAGTCATCACCAACATCTTTTCTCACATCAAGCAGTACTATGGGGTAAAGATCTAGAACAATTACTCGTGCCTACTACTTATAGGGAATTCAGGAAACGCCTAAAAACACATCTGTTCCTGAAATACTTAGAAAACCAACCTATACAATCTTAGTCCTCAACAAACGATCTCTAGAACTGTTAATCACTAAGTCTGTACTTTGTTTATTCTACTCAATCTGTAACATCTATAATCATTGTAAACCGCATAGAACTTCACGGTCCTGCGGTATATAAATTGTTATTATTATTATTTACTGTATTGCAATATATGTAGTATAGGAAATAAATTAACCTGAAACTGTAACTTGGATAAGTCTATCTTATCTGTACTTTTTTCCTCCATTGCCAACTGCAAACTCTGTTCATTTCATCTTGCTGCACCATACCTGCAGTATAAAATCTGTGTTACTACTTGGGATCTAGCTAGGTAGTTGGGACCTGGGTTGGCCACTGTTGGAAACAGGATGCTGGGTTTGTTCCAGTGTGGCAATTCTTGTGTTGTTATATGCCTGAAATTGACTTCCGGAGTCAGTAGGTCAAGCTCCATCTCTGACCGTATTCAAATCTAGGCTAAAACCCCACCTTTTTCAGGCTGCTTTTATCTCTGTTCACCTGCTCAGTACCCTGTCTGTTTTAATCATTCCCTCAATAACTCCCTGATCCCTTATTTGTCCTGTTTGTCTATCTTGAATAGATTGTAAGCTCTGTCGAGCGGGGACTGTCTCATACTTGTTCAGTATACAGTGCTGTGTACGTCTAATAATGCTATATAAATGATAAGCAGTAGTAGCAGTTGCTGTTATTGTGGCCTGCACAACAGGGTGCCTGGTAAGATCCTAGTCTAGAAAAGAATATAAGCATCTACTTTCCCTTATAGATTACTAGTCTAATCAGGTATATAGGTGTTTAACATTTTGATGTGAGCACTTATTCTAGCCTTAGAGCTAATATAAGTGTTAGTGCCTAAAAGCAGGTGATATATGTATTAGAGTATTTTAAAGTTTACTTGAACTAACCCCCTCTTTTACTAAGGAAGTCTAATCAAATTAGCGCGCGCTAAACACTAATGCCCCCATAGACTAACATGCATGCGTTAGCATTCAGTGCGCACTAATTGGTTAGCGACCCTTAGTACAAAAGGGCCTAAGTGTGAGCTCAACTCATGTCCTGCCTGATCAGTAAGCCTCCTTGCAAATATGGGCTACATAAGTTAAGTAGGTAGAATCTTTGCATTTATGTGTGTATATGTGCACATGCTATTGTTATAAACATTTATGCATGCAGTGGGCATGTAAATGCTAGCCTCTGTGTTACAGAATAGCCCCCTCTATTTAATGACTCTTTTCAATGTTACCTGCAGACCTCCATAGTATGTTATTCCCAGTAATTAATACAATACAAAAACGGGAGCTAAGCTTCAAACTCTCATCAGGGTCTTTCAGCTATTACAGGTTTTATTTTAGGCCATTTCATATGCCAGAAAATCTACGAGAGAAGGTTTTCTTTCTTCAGAAGAGGCTATTGTTAGTCACTGATATGAGTAATGCATCCAATTAGGCTTGTACAAGATTTGTTTTCTTTCTAAGCTGATCTTACTCAAAGTTAAAGTGTTCTTTGATTTATGATTGATGGTTTTCCAGCCAAAGCATTTAAAAGGTAGCAAGAAATACACAAAGGTGTTATGATGACACTGACTATAATAAATAACATCAGATATGTGTTAAGAAAACTGTGAAATTAGATATTGAAGAGCAGTGATGCTTGGGGTTGTAGATGTCCTGAATTCCAAAGGATTATAACTTCAAGAAAGGATATTTATTTATTTTAACTTGTTCTCATGTACTAATGTCCAGGACGTATACAAAAGAAAACAACAACATACACATAGGGGGTAATTTGATAAGTAGGCACCTAGTAGGATCTTATTTTATAAAAGTAAGTACCTATTTTATACAATACTAGTGCAACTGGCTCAACACGCACTTAAAATTTAGGCACCCAATTTACATTTGTATTTAAAACATCACAACATTGGGGAGGCCTCAGGTGGGCTTCCCTGCTCCTGCTCCTGCCCCTTCCTCCCCCCTTTTACCATCCTGGCAAACTGCAGTCTGAGTCCACTGTAAATTTCCGCTAAGAAAAGTTTATTTTAAGGCCACAGGAAGGTTACATCATGATAAGCAATGTAGTGATTATCACCAACATACAACTTAATTCCTACTTAGGTTTAACAATACCTAGCACTAACAATAACTATTTTTCTATCACTAATTTCTACCCTGGCTAGTAGCTGTCATAATCTAAACCCGGGGGCCACACTATCACACAACGCAGTGGGGGGGAGGGACACAGGGCTGCTGCCATTTACATTAGTCATGTTCTGAGTGTGTAGTGCTTGTATATGAGTAGGCACCACCGTTCAAGTCGTGCTCTACTCCCAGTTGGCTTGAGCTGCCATCCATGTTTCTCGGGCCCTGCTGACTGCCCATCCTCCTTCCATTATTCAAGTAGGTATCGCTGATCACTTCTTGGGTGTTCCCCTCCATCCAAGAGGGGTTTATCATTAGCCATTGAGGGGTAGGAGCCCCCACTTTAGAGTAGCACAAATCCTAGTCCCCTTCTTCCAACATGGCCGTCCCTCCCTGCTCATCTCATGGCCCCCTGGGTCTCCAATCCTGCCACAACTCAAGGCAGTGACTAGAGAATGACACAGTGGCTGTTACCTGCAGCTAGTCGCAGGTAACCTGCTGAAATGGTGAGGGGGGGAAAGTGCTCACTACGGGTACAGGGACAAGGCCATCTATCGCCCCGTGAAGCAGTGAATAGCCTTGTCCCCGCAGTTAAGGGAAGGAATGTGCGTGGCCCCTTACCTCCTTCCTACTTACCCAAATCTATCTATCTCCTTCCCTCCCCTTCCCTTCGCGGTGCGTTTTAAGTAACTTCTTCACAAAGCCGTCGGAGCCTGCAAGCAGTAGTGTGCATTTGTGGGCGAAAGCTTATCCTATGACGCAACTTCCGGATGCATCAGATGAGAAGCTTCCACCCACACACGCACACTACTATTTGCAGGCTCCGATGGCTTTGAAGAAGTTACTCAAAACGCACCGTGAAGGTAAAGGGGAGGGAGATAGATAGATAGATTCGGGTAGGTAGGAAGGAGGGAGTGGGCCGTGCGGGAAGGGTGGTGGAGGAAAGGAACAGACACTGAAGGGGGTGGAGAGGAACAGATGCTGAAAGGAAATGGGGAAGACAGAGTGGGGAGAAGACGCTGAAGGGAAATAGGAAAGAGAGATTGGGAGAAGACGCTGAAGGGAAATGGGGATGACAGAGTGGGGAGAAGATGCTGGAAGGGAAGAGGAAAGAGATGCCAGATTATGGGGGATCGAAGGGAAGAAAATGGGTGCCAGACCAACTGGGGGGGGGGTGAAGGGAGAGGCACAGTAACAGAGCAAATGGAAGATGAAGAGAGAGGACAGACAGTGGATAGAAGGAATTGAATGAGAAGATGAGGGAAGCAGAAAACAGACAACAAAGGTAGAAAAAAACATTTATATTTATTTATTTTATTTATTTATTTATTTTTTTTGCTTTAGGATAAAGTAGTATATTAGTTGTGTTTATAAAAATTTATAAACAAAGCCCTGCCAGTTGAACATCTCTTTCTCTAGTTCAGCAGCTAGAACTTTGATTTATAAGGAAGGAATAAGCTAAATATTGCAGTACTGAGGCTTGAATAGATGCTGCGGGTACGGAGCGGAGACAGTGGTTGCAGGGACAGGGCGGTGATAGACGGTGGTTGCAGGGACAGGGCAGTGACGGGGACAAATTTTTTTCCCTGTGTCATTCTCTAGCAGTGACTCCTCACTTGTCAAAAGTCCCCAATGGAACCTGAGGCTCCATGCTGCAGCCTCCCGAAATAGCACAGACAATTATGTGTGAGCGTTGTTGATGTGCATATCCAGAACTATGTCCAAGAGATGAATCCCATCTGGGCAATAAAACCCTGTGCTCAATATATGCAGAAAGTTGCTCCCTTGGAGCACATGTATGAATTTCCACATCCACTTGTTTAACTTTATTGTTTCATCGTCTCCACCGCACACTCACCTTTCCACTCAGAGAGGGATGATGCAGAACCATACCAGAGGTCTGCCTCTGTATATTCTGACTAATTCTTCAATGCCCTTCTGCATCTTATGTACCAACTCGACGCTAAGCGTGAGGGTATCATCATTTCCATAATTGTATGATGAGTGCTCATGGCTGTGTACCAGAAGTCAGAAGATCATTGTTTGTTAGCATGATCTGGGCCCACCTTGTGCCTCACAATCCCAGCCATGTGAAAATCCCCTACCCCCATTTTGGATAAGCTCACCTGCAGTGAACAAGGAATGGCCAACAATCCATACCACTTCAGCACATAAGGAAGAGAGACTAAAGACCAGGCACACGGACGCGTGAAGCTGCCACAAGGTAAGAGATAGCTGCTTCTGAGGAAAAAGCCAATCAGCTCTGTCCTCTCATACCAGAAGACCCCATAGGCACGTAATAGAATATGTAAAGTCCCAGTCCCCAGATGGGAGTTCCCCAGCAGTGCACATCATGGAGATAACATGTCGACAGTGATCAATTGGCATGGTATCCGTTCCAAGAAAGCTCACTGAAATAAAATACTCCTTTCGAGTACCGACCCTGGCTCCCACAAGAATCATCAGCCATGCCGCATTCCACACTGTGAGTAGGCAAAAAGGCATCTGAGACGCCATACTCCACACCTAACTCTAGGCAACCCCAGATACTCCCTGCAGTAGACCAGAGATCTTGGAAAGAGAAGATCTTAGCAACATAAATGGCATGCAAAGGTGATGAAAGATGCCATAGTGGTAATGAAGCAGACACCAGGGCTAAGATGAGCCTGATGATAAAATGATTGGAACCCGAGTCAACAGAGATGGTAATGAGACAGAAAGATACACTTTAGCAAGACGAAGCTTGAGGTTAGCAAGAACACGGGAGGGGCTCGAGTAACAATGTTGCCATCCCAACAAGCCTAGATGGGAGGAAAATGATTGAGATCCTTGTTTTCGGAAGATATAAGTATATCCTGTGTAAAAATCACGTAAAAATCTTGGACAAAATAAAATTGATTGCTAAAGAGTTTAGTTAGATCTGATTTAAATCTGGTTATTTTCATCATACCAATCATCATTTGGAAAAAAAGAAGCAATTTAATGTCATAAGAACATAAGAATTGCCACTGCTGGGTCAGACCAGTGGTCCATCGTGCCCAGCAGTCCGCTCACGCAGGGGCCCTTAGGTTAAAGACCAGTGGCCTGAGTCTAGCCTTACCTGCATATGTTCTGGTTAAGTAGGAATATGTCTAACTTTGTCTTGAATCCCTGAAGGGCGTTTTCCCCTATAACAGCCTCCGGAAGAGCGTTCCAGTTTTCTACCACTCTCTGGGTGAAGAAGAACTTCCTTACGTTTGTACAGAATCTATCTCCTTTTAACTTTAGAGAGTGCTCTCTCGTTCTCTCTACTTTGGAGAGGGTGAACAACCTGTCTTTATCTACTAAGTCTATTCCCTTCATTATCATGAATGTTTCGATCATGTCCCCTCTCAGTCTCCTCTTTTTAAGGGAGAAGAGGCCCAGTTTCTCTAATCTCTCACTCTACAGCAACTCCTCCAGTCCCTTAACCATTTTTGTTTCTTTTCTCTGGACACCCCTCAGTAGTACCGTGTCCTTCTTCATGTAAGGCAGGGATCTCAAAGTCCCTCCTTGAGGGCCACAATCCAGTCAGGTATTCAGGATTTCCTCAATGAATATGCATTGAAAGCAGTGCATGCACATAGATCTCATGCATATTCATTGGGGAAATCCTGAAAACCCAATTGGATTGTGGCCCTCAAGGAGGGACTTTGAGACCCCTGATGTACGGCGACCAGTGCTGGATGCAGTATTCCAGGTGGGGGTGTACCATGGCCTGGTACAGTGGCATGATAACCTTCTCCGATCTGTTTGTGATCCCCTTCTTAATCATTCCTAGCATTCTTTTCGCCCTTTTTGCCTCCGCCGCACATTGTGCAGACAGTTTCATTGACTTGTCGACCAGTGCTCCCAAGTCTCTTTCATGGGGGGGGGGGGTCTCTCTGAGTACTGCACCAGACATCCTGTATTTGTGTATAAGATTTTTGTTATTGACATGCATCACCTTACACTTATCCACGTTAAACCTCATTTGCCATGTCGCAGCCAATTTCTCAAGCGTGTTTATGTCACATTGCAGGTCTTCACAGTTCTTCTGCGTCCTCACTATTCTAAATAACTTTGTATCGTCTATAAATTTAATCACCTTGCTCGTCGTACCAATTTCCAGGTGATTTATAAATATGTTCAAGAGCACGGGTCCAAGCACCGAACCCTGCAGCACTCCACTCGTGACGCTTTTCCTGTCCGAGTATTGTCCATTTACCCCCACTCTCTGTTTCCTATCTGCCAACCTGTTTTTAATCCATGTGAGTATTTCACCCTTGATTCCATGGCTCGCAATTTTTTAAAGTAGTTGCTTATGTGGGACCTTGTCGAACGCCTTCTGAAAATCCAGATATACAATGTTGACCGGGTCACCCTTGTCTATCTGCCTGTTTACTCCCTTGAAGAAGTGCCACAAGTTTGTCAAGCAAGATCTTCCTTTGCTGAAGCCATGCTGGCTGGTCCCTCATCAGATTTTGTCTGTCTAGGTAATCAGTGATGCGGTCCTTTATCAGCGCCTCTACCATCTTTCTGGGTACTGAGGACAGACTCGCCGGTCTGTAGTTTCCTGGTTCTCCCCTCAAACATTTCTTGAAGATCGGCGTAACATTCGCCACTCTCCAGTTTTCCGGAATCCTTCCCGATTTGATCGACAGATTGGCTATTAGTTGGAGCAGTTCAGCTATAGCCCCTTTTTGTTCCTTGATTACCCTCAGATGGATGCCATCCTGTCCTGGGGCTGTATTGATTTTAAGCCTATCAATCTGCCTGCATACCTCTACTAGACTGACCGTCAACCCTGTCAGTTTCCCGTCTTCGTTTCCTGCATATAGCCTGTCGGCTTCCGGTATGTTGCGTTTATCCTCTTCAGTAAATACAGATGCAAAAAAATGTGTTTAGTTTGTCAGCGATGGCTTTGCCCTCCTTTAGCACTCCCTTTATTCCATGGTCATCCAACGGCGCCACCGTTTCCTTTGCGGGTCGTTTCCCCTTAATATATTGAAAAAACGACTTGAAGACATTGTATTGGAACCCTTGTTATTGGCTATTCAGCAGGCAGAGGAGATACAGGGTATTCCTTATGCAGGTCGGGAATACAAGGTCTCTGCTTATGCAGATGACATATTTCTTCATTTGAGGAATCCTGAAACTACCATTCCACATTTACTAGATCTGATTGATAGATTTGGAAAATTCTCTGGTTACAAAATAAACTGGAGCAAATCAGAGGTTCTTCCATTAAATGTATATTGTACCAAAGGATTAATTGATATATTCTCTTTTCTCTGGAAGGAAGAGGGAATAAAATATTTAGGTATTTGGATAAAAAGTACACTGGAAGAAACTATGAAGATAAATGAAAAATCTTTATTGCTGAAAGTCACAGAAATATGTGAGCAATGGAACCCATTACATCTGTCTTGGTAGGGGAGAGTCCAAACAGTTAAGATGATGAATCTGCCTGTAGTCTGTTACCAAATGGGTATGCTGCCAGTGTTTTTTCAGGGGTCTTTTTACAAGAAATTAAATAGTATTCTGACAAAATTTATATGGCTGGGGAAAGCAGCAAGAATTAATTGGCGGATTTTAGGTCATCTGGAAGTAGTAGATGATGGTGGGTATACATACTTTGGATGATGTTATTTCAGATGGTAAGCTGGTTGATTTTTCACAATTGCAACACAAATTTGGTCTTAATAAATCACAAAATTATAGATGGTTGCAGTTGAAGCAGGCCATTCAGGCTGGGTTCCCTGAATGGAAAAATCTTAGTAATCAGTATAGTTTGCTGCTCTTATGCTTTCAGGTGGACTTCCTGGGACATCAGGCCGCTCAGTGGTATAAATTAAAATCTGGATTTTTAAATAAGAAACCAAAAACTGGTCTTCGGGACATTTGAAGCATTGAGATCAAGCATCAAATTACAGCTTCTCAATGGTCACGCATTTGGGCTTGGAGGATGAGATATACAGTGTCTGCATCTATAAGACGTTGTTTTTTTTCTGTTACATAGAGCATTTTGGACCCTGGTTCGTTTATAGAAGTTAGATAGCTCTAAATCTAATTGATGCTGGCACTGTCATCTTGAAACTGGGACATTAGATTATTTGTTATTCTACTGTCCATTGATACTTGCTTTTTGGAAATCAATATGGGGTCAAATAAATAGTTTGTTAGATAATCCGGTGGCATTATGCTATGACACTGTATTGTTTGGCATGTCAATGAAGGCTAAGAGCCAAATATCCTCTAATAATAAGCTTCTACTCATTATGACAGGGGTTGCCATACAACAGATAACAAATAATTGGAAAAATTGGGATAGGTTGAATTACAGCTTTTGGTGGAACTCTGTGTCACATTTAAAATGGAAAGGATAATTGCCATGCAGCAGGGAAATTTTAAGAAATTTCAGGATATTTGGGAGCCATTAACAAGATACTGTAAAGATTGAAATTACTGCATAGAATAAATATTTTTTTCCCCTTTTGTTCATACATGTCCAGGGTTGGGTGGGGATGGGTGGGAATATTTTATGATTTTTTTCGCTTATGAATAATTGTTGGGTATAAGGGAGGGGGATAATTGACGTGAGTTAGAATTTGAAGATATATTAAGTGATGTTAAAGTATAAAATGTATGTATTTTATGTTACACTTATTGTGAGTTTAAAAATGAATAAAGATTAAAAAAAAAAAAAAAAAAGAAAGAAAAAAACAGCTTGAAGTTTTTTGCCTCCTTGGCTGTTTTTTCCTTGTAGTCTCTTTTGGCCCCTCTTACCGCCTTATGATTCCTGTTTGATGTTTGTGCTTTTTCCAGTTTTCATCCATTTTTGACCTTTTCCATTCCTTAAACAAAGTCTCTGATCGCTTCCTTCACTGCTACAGTGAGCCATGCCGGTTCCTTGTTCTTTTTCCTCTTGGATCCCTTGTTGATAGGCAGTATATACAGATTTTGCACTTCGGTGAATGTGTCCTTAAAAAGCGACCATGCTTGCTCTAGCAATTTTACAGTGCTTATTCTCTTCTTAATCTTCTTCCCCACCATGAGTCTCATCGCTTCATAATTTCCTTTTCGGAAGTTCAGTGCCATGGCCGTCGTTCTTGATCGATGTTTTGCCCCTGTGTCTAGGTTGAAGCGGATCATATTGTGATCACTGCTTCCCAGCGTCCCTTCTACTTCTACACCCCGTGCCGGTCCTCGTAGTCCATTTAGAATTAAGTCCAGAATTGCATTTTCTCTCGTATTTTCCTTGACGAGTTGTTCCAGGAAGCAATCGCCTACAGCATCCAGGAACTTGGTCTCCCTACTGCAGCTGTTATTTTGAACAAACTAAGTGATGTCAGACACCATAAAAGTTCAGCTGATCAGAACTGACACCATCTTTGCCGCTTCTATCAGCGTTCAACACTAATGCCAGGAGTAAGCTCAAGAACATATGAGGACAGTTTTTTTTTCTTCACTGTGTTCTTTAGTTTTCTTTGTGCTCAGTCTGTCTCCTTTCTTTTCAAGAGTGAGTCCTTTGCCCTGACACAGCTATTTAGCGAAATGCCAGCTAGCGACCATTGGCAGTGGACCTGGGCAGAGTCTGCATGAAATGATATCCTAACAACGATCTGAGCAAGATAAGTTTTATGAATATCATACTACTACAATTGGCTTATGCACAGCACAAGTGAATTGATTGTGAATAATAATCATGATTGTGTGCATTACCAGTAAATAAATATATGAACCTGCTCAGATAGGAGGTTTGGAGGTTTTTGAACCAATGAGGTCATCTCCCTTTCTAGTATGCTTGCTTAATTTGGCACTTGCAGCATACGGGTATCTGAGGTTTTTCCTCCTTTAACAGAGATTGTATTAGTTTTGAAACAGCAGCAGTGATACAAATTCTTTATATTTCAAAGCTGATTTATACACTTTAATCTGAAGTAGAGAGGTATTTTTAGTGAATATGCATATTCCTGTATACTGTATAGGGTGACATAATCTGGCATTTAAAAAGCAGGAGTAAATGGCAACTCAATCTTGGCAAAGTGGCTTCAGTTTCGAATCTGCATTTGTCAGTAATGTTCTGCGTTCCAAATAGATGAAATAGCAGCCAATGTAGGCTTCACTTGAGATGAAGCATTGAACATGTCCAAAAGGTTAGTACGTAAAGAGTTAGTTACATGGAGGTACTCTTTTAGAGTACTGTAAGTGCAAATATATTCCTAGGGTCTACGGATCATTAAGGAACCCAGGCTTTTTTTTGGATAATCATGAGTTCCTCAAAAAGTGGGCATCTATTTTGAATAAATGCTCTTTAGATAATGGTTTTGATCATAGTGCAAACTCATGAAACTACAGAAACCATTAAAAAGGAACTTGAACAAAAAAATTTACAGAATTTAAATCATCTCCATAATTAACTGGTTTTGATAAGAATTTCAAAGAGTTACAACAAAAAGTTGAACAATTTAAAGTGGAACTACAAAAGCACAAGTTAAAGAAATTCCATAGAGATGAGGAAGATTATAAAAAGCAAACAGTATATCACTGGCTGAACCCTGAATATCACATACTTAGAGGCAGGCAAAGAGGGAGAGCTGTTGATTTTGACAACACCTCAGTAAGTACGGAATCTTCAGGTTCTGGGGATAGTTTTTTAAGAACAACTATACAAAGAAAAAACAGAAGGGGGAGAGGACGAGGGAAGAAACAACTAGAACAAGATTGACCTACAACTTGGTCACAAAAAACGAATGCCCAGCAATCATTAATCTATTGCATCAAATTTTGACACAAACTGAATTAAATGTTTTACAAAAAGAATTGTCCAGGAGTACAACAAAATTTCAAACAATAACAGACCTGGAGTGTTTTTTCAGGTCCCTATAACAAGAAAGATATAGCAGCACTAGAAAAAATTCAAAGAAGAGTGACCAAGATGATAATGGGGCTGGAACTCCTCTCGTATGAGGAAAGAATAAAAAGGTTAGGACTCTTCAGTTTGGAAAAAAGATGGTTGAGGGGAGATATGATTGAAGTCTACAAAATCCGGAGTAGAGTAGAACGGGTACAAATGGATCAATTTTTCACTCCATCAAAAATTACAAAGACTAGGGGACACTCAATGAAGGTACAGGGAAATACTTTTAAAACCAATAGGAGGAAATATTTTTTTCATTTAGAGAATAGTTAAGCTCTGGAATGCATTGCCAAAGGTTGTGGTAAGAGTGGATAAAATAGCTGGTTTTAAGAAAGGTTTGGACAATTTCCTGGAGGAAAAATCCATAGTCCGTTATTTAGAAAAACACGGGGGAAGCCACTTTTTGCCCTGGATTGGTAACATGAAATGTTGCTACTCTGGTTTTGGCCAGGTACTAGTGACCTGGATTGGCCACCGTGAGAACAGACTATGGGCTTGATGGACCACTGGTCTGACCCAGTAAGGCTATTATGTTCTTATATTCTTATGTTCCCTTTTGCCTCTTATTTGTCACAATTTCAGAGATGAGCTGAGAAGACTTGAGTGCTCCTTTATGTTTTTACTCCCCTCTATCCTATCTTTTATTGTAGTTCTCCCTTCCTTACCTTCCTTTCATATCCATTTGTTTATACATGTAATCACTATCCCAGCTCCTTTTTCCTTGAGTAGAACTGTACACTACTTAGAAGTACTTATCTATTAGGGGAGTTAGAAGCGCAGAATAAACTTGGAAACTTGGACTATAGATATTTTGAGCTTCCCAGACAACCTGAATTTGGCTGAATATTTGGATATATCAAGGGAAGAAATAGCCAACAATGGCTTCTTTTACTCTGGAATCTGATTAAGATTTCATCCTTAAAATGTATTTCAAGAAATGTTACTATCTGGTCCATGGTAGTAAAATGAGTATTTTCTATGATATGTCTCTTGAGCCTAATTACAGTTTTAAAATTTCTTTCATTGTGCCTACAAGCTGTTATTATAGGAGCTAACTTATTCTTAAAATTTCCTTGCAAATGTGTTCTTAAACTTTAGAGAAACACTTATTATCTTTACTGAACCAGAGCAATTAAGAGTTTTAAATTTTGAGAAGTCTGCCACCTTGTGGGTCTCCAGAAGTAATAGACAATTAGAAGCCCTATCTGTGATGGCATACTCTTTGATACAAATGCCTGATTCATAAACAAGTTTTCTGGGATTCTTGATAGTAAATTGAAGATTGGGCTGTAAGTTATGAAAGTGGTGAGTGTATTTCTTCCAGTTGTGTAGAATTCATCAGTTTAGAGCCTACTTCACACCCTCATCATTCATGTGGTGGGGGAGGTGTTCTTGCAGCTTGGTTCATTGAGGTGTTGGAAAGAATTGTTGCAATGCACAATTATGTCTCTTGTTTGTCTATTTGGGGTTTTATCCGGGGAGATGTAGTCCCCTTTCTTACTGTTGTTTTTATATTTTTATACTGCCTCCTGGAGGAAGCTCCCTGTTTTGGGTGGGGGTTGGGGGTATAAGCTGTTTACTCTTGCTTGTTGTGCCAATTTTGTGTTAGACTTGTTTGGTCTGGGGTTATGCCCTAAGTATTTGTTTGTACTTTCATTTGAAAACCAATAAAAAATTGTTGTACCATAAAAAGCAGCTTAGACTGTTATAATTCCTTGTATAAGGAGTCTATAAAAATCTGTTGGCAAGAGGCTCCAATTGATTCAAAATATGATTAGGAAAGATGTGACCACAGCACTCTAGTAATCCAGGATTTGCATTGGCTGCCAGTCTTCACAACATGCTTTGCAGTAGTTATAGCATTGCTGTGCAGACTGGGAATACATATATTTCCCTACATGGACAATTGGCTAGTAAAGAGCACATTGAAGGAGGGTACTCAGAAATTAACATGGATAACTATTTGGATGCTGAAGTTACTATGGTTCATAGTCAACTACCCAAAGTCTCATCTACCTGTTCAACAATTGGAAATCATTCGAGCTCTACTAAACACAGTTGAAGCTTGAGCCTGCTTGGCAGAGTACAGGGCAGACATCATGGTCAATGCAATTTGTCAGGTTCAGCAGAGCTTGGCAGATGTTTATGTTGTTAGGCCACATGGCCTCTACCATCCATGTCACACCTATGGAATATCTCCATTTGAGAGAGACCCAATGGAAACTATTTTCTCAGGCCATAGTGACCCTAGTGGGCCATTTGGCATTTATCTGCCATCATGTTTCTATGTTGCTAAGGTGCAGTGATCCCTTTGGTCCTCACTGGATTACCTGCAAGGGGAAAACAAGGCCAAATAATTTAGTCACAAAGCAATTTATTCTTACTTCAATAAAGCAATGCTCATTGATTAGTGAAAGGAAGAAAAATACTTATCTGATAAGATCACTTGTTTGAACTGTACTTCTTAATACTATTCTGATTTGGTTAAGCTGTAAAGAAAAGTATTTACTGTTAAGCTGGACTTGTGAATCTACAATTACTACCAGAAGGGAGTTTTAAAAATATTAGCACCTTATCATTCTTTTATAGATATAAAAAATGTTTTAAAGAGAATTTTAATCTGATTTTAATGGGAGAAAAGCACTTTAATTTAATATCAGTGGTTTTTAAATGTTATATGCACTTTATTAGCATACAAAGCTTTTAAGCAGTTCAGAGCTGGATTCATATTTATTTCATGTTTGATCAATAAATGTTCATTGCTTTATTGAAAATTTGTGTGAGCCTCCTTTCTGCTAGGTGTTTGCTGAGGACCACATTCTCTTGGGAGATGTTTGTAGTGCATTCAGGTGGAAGTGTGCTCTGTCCTAGGGAGATTTTCTTACCACCCGGTACTGTGACCAGTGGCAGGTTTGCTGTTGCTTCAGGACAGAGTAGTGCTGAAACCCAGAGAGTGCTGTAAGGATTTTCATTTAGTGTGCTTCATGAGAGGTTTATTTTTGATGATGCCCCTTCATCAAATTACTGATGGTGTCATGACACCACAATGTTGTCCTCACCCAGCTGATGAAAGCTTCTTTTAGTTATTTATTTATTCAAATTTCTATTCCGTCCTCTCAGGAAAGCTCAGAATGGTACTCAAGCATTTTTCCCTTCCTGTCCATTGGGCTCACAATCTATCTAATGTACCTGTGTCAATGGGGGGACTAAGTGACTTGCCCAGGGTCACAAGGAGCAGTGTGGGTTTGAACTCACAACTCCAGGGTGCTGAGGCTGTAGCTTTAACCACTGCCCCACACTTGCTGCTTGCAGTTTCTGACCTAGAAGGTTTGTATTTAGTGGCACTTATTTCAGCATGCCGGGTCAGCGAGCTTCAGGCCTTAGTAGCTGATACACCTAACAGAAAGTTTTATCATAACCATACCATAGATACTTGATAATAAATTCATGCTGATAATATATGAAAAAAATAAATCCACTACTCAATTACCTATATTATATTGGCATTTTCTACAGAACTTATACCTTAAGTGGAACACTTATAGACTTCGGCATTGCTATTGCTTGTATCACTTTTCACACACAGACCAATAGCACCAGACTCGTCATTGGTCTATATAATATTGGGGCATAGTCTTTAACACTCCTTACTATTTTAGATAGTGGTAAAAAAAAGCCTCAGAGCTGGACCTATCAACCCAATAAGGGTCATCAAGGTGATAAATCACTGCTCCTGTTAAAGTCATTGGCCAAAAAAACCCAACCCTTTATCACCTTTTAATATTTTTTTCTCTTTTCTCTTATATCCTTTTTATTTTTTTTTATATTTTACTACAATGTGATTTATTATTAAAACATGCCATTAGTAAATCCATGCAGCTGAATTGATGTTAAATGGTTATACAGTTTAAACAGTTCATGCACATACTAATTATTGCCTCAAGATATGTCACTGAATCAAAACATGTCACAAAAACAAAAACTAGCAGTTCAAATAGAAATCCATCCAAACATACATTGAGATAACATTTTTCCCCTAATAAAAGGGGAAAATGTTAACTTGAATATAACCAATGGCTTATTGTAATTCTGGATATCATCACTACTTCAAATGTTGGCTAAGGGTCTTGCAATTACCCGCGATTAATGTAGTCGATGGCCAAATACCTCAGACCTAAAGCTTTTAGTTAAATAGTGGAATATAAAGGGAGCCACCCAGGTTTGGCTGGGGGGCTGATAACAATGGGCGAAGGACAGCTGGGAGGAGGGACAGGAAGGCTTGAAGCTGAGGTAGGAAAGGTTAGGATTGGGGAGGGATAAGAAGAGGGAGGAGATTAGAAATTTTAAGCTTGTTGATTGGCTGAGGGAAGAATTAGGGCGGGATTAGAGAGGTTGGGTAGGGGAGGGGGTTTTGGTAGTGAATTGTTGGGCGGGAAGAAAGTTGTGAGAGAATAGGGAAAGAGGAGGTCGGGAGCAGGGAGCGGAGTTTCCCTCCAGCCCTCCCTGGGTGGGGGGGGGGCTGTTGTTATTAGGTTTTGGTAGGTGGTGGGTCTGAGACAGTCGCAGTTTTAAGTGTTAGGGCCTAGATTTGAACATTTATTGCGGAAGGTGTGAACTGAAAAGTTGATATGGGAGTAATTGAAATATGGACTCGTGGGCGACACCGCCACGAGTTAAGGTGGCTTGACGGCACCGTAAGTCACATAAAATGTTATAAATTAATTTATTGTATACTGGAGCTAGTTTTGTTGCCAAATGGCTCCAGTGAGTATCCAATAATTTCAAGTTTGTATTTGATATAGGCTGAAATTTGTTATCAGCTATTACAGTTTGTTATGCAATTAATGGGTTAATATAAATAAAGCTGTGGCCAATGTTATGCCAACAATTTTATAGTTGTACTTGAGTTATTGAAGTGAAGTAGTAATTGAATGTATGGCTGATATCTGAGTCCCAATGTTATGCATAAACTTCTCTCTCAATGTCCAAAACAATGAGAAAGGAAGAAAAGTAAGGGCTCCTTTTACTGAACTGCACTAGAGGTTTTAGCGTGTGCGCTAGACGCTAATGCCACCATTGAGCTGGCGTTTTTGGTGTGTGGCGTGAGGTTAGCACGCGCTAATATTTTGCGCGCACTAAAAACGCTAGCGCAGCTTAGTAAAAGGAGCCCTAAATAGGATTTTGTTAAGCAAGAACCAATCCGATATTCTAAATCATTTTAAAGATGTTTTGTTTTATTCTGGTGCTATAGTTCACATAAATATTTTTCTTAAAACCAACATAAAAAATATAACCTCCTCCTTTACCAAGCTGCGCTAGCATTTTTAGTGCTGGCTGCTACGGTAACAGCTCGGATGCTCATAGAATTCCTATGAGCATCCAAGCTGTTACCACAACGGCCGGCGCTAAAAATGCTAATGCGGCTTTGTAAAGGAGGGGTAAGTTACATAATCTGATACTGGCATCAGCTGGCCTGATAGTTTAAAGCAAGCCCGGATCTGACGTCAGATGCTGCCAGTTCTAAATGAAATTAGTTTGAGTGCAGTATGAGAAATACTTGACAGTAAGTTTTTTTCCACTATTTTTCTGGTTGGCAATGTTAGGTTTAAATATGAAGTGCAATTTATGTACTAACAGAGAAGAAATCTATCCTTTTGTCGTAGGGGGAGATCCTAATATAGTGTTTGGTTTTCAGAGGCATACGTTGGGAGCCTCGACCCTGATGAAATAGAAATGAAACATGGTCATGTTGGTGGAAGCGCTTCCTGGTTAAGAAAATACACAAGATAAGTTTTCAATTTTAAGAGTTTATTACACTGGTTATGCGGCATGAAGAAATTTTTGCATGTATAAAATGAAAAAGTAAACCAAAAAAAATAAAAAAGTTTTGTATATAAGGATCTGGTGAAGACAATGGCTTATACTATGTTAGCATGAAAACCTTAAATATGGAACAAGAGCCTACTGAGGATCTATAACGTTTAAAAAAAAAAATATTTATTATTTTAGTAAACACTGGGTGTATACAATTGTGATTGATATACTCCATCTGGCTGGCAGGCCCACGTCTTCAGAATGGCGGATCTTCCCTGGGATGCACCGGACAGTGGCCTAAGGCCCTGGTTGGTCCAGGTGCCTAAAGCCTCTCCTATGGGAGGCAGGCCTGTGGCCATGGGCGTGGCTTTAGGTATTTGGCCAATTGGAGTCTTAGGCTACTCCCAGTGTACTCCAGAATGAACTGAGAAAGAGGCCTAAGATTCCAGTTGGCCCAGTGGCCTAAAGCCCCTCCTATGCGATAAACCCTTACGCAGCTTGATAAAATTGCCATAGTTATCTTTTTTTTCAGGACTCCCTAGCTCCCCTTCATGTGTTGGTAGACAGAAGTTAAAGGGACACAGAATTATGTACTAAGAGATCCTCCCTAGGGCATGGAAATATTTGTGTGCTACTAGGTCCTGTTAGCTCCCTTAGCACTAAAAATCCTTTGTAAGTCAGTGGACCTTGTCATTCCCCAACAGCCCATGGCACCCTGTACCCTGACAAAATAGCCCACAACAAAAGTGTCCTGACAAAATATCCCTGGTAAAATAGTTCAAAGATGATAAAGGGGATGAAACTCCTTTTGTATGAGGAAAGACTAAAATGGTTAGGGCTTTTCAGCTTGGAAAAGAGATGACTGAGGGGAGATATGATTGAAGTCTACAAAATCCTGAGTGATGTACAACAGGTACAACTGAATCGATATTTTACTGCATTAAGGTGTACAAAGACAAGGAGACACTCAATGAAACTGCAGAGAAATACTTTTAAAACCAATAGAAGGAAATATTTTTTCACTCAGAAAATAGTTAAGCTCTGGAACATGTTGCCAGAAGTTGTGGTAAAAGCAGATAACGTAGCTGGTTTTAAGAAAGGTTTGGACAAATTCCTGGAGGAAAAGTCCATAGTCTGTTATTAAGACATGGGGGAAACCAGTGCTTGCCATGGATCAATAGCATGGAATGTTGCTACTCCTTGGGTTTTGGCCAGATACTAGGGACATTATGAGAATGGGTTACTGGGCTTGCTGGACCATTGGTCTGACCCAGTAAGGCTATTCTTATGTTTTTATGACATAATAAAATGGCCCACAACAAAGGAGCTTCCCAAAAATAACTTCAATAGAATGGCCCAAATATGTGGTATAAAACTCAATTCTAGAACCATGTTAACATGCATTTGGACATCTTTGCTGTTATAGTAAGTTTCAGTTGAATTACATTCCTGAACTCTCCTCCACAAACATTGGCCTAGATCAGAGGTGGACAATTTCATTCCTCAAGGGCCACAACCCAGTCAGGTTTTTCAGGATTTCCCCAGTGAACATGGGTGAGATCTATTTGCATGGACTGCTTTTATTGTATGCAAACAGATCTCATGCATATTCATTGTGGAAATCCTGAAAACTCGACTGGTTTACAGCCCTCAAGGACCAAGGTTGCCTACCCATGGCCTAGTTGAAAAAGGCATCTGAAAACTTGAGCAGTCCTGAAAACTTTAGCTTGTCCCTTGTTTAATATTTAACCTAGATCTCTATGATAATGCATAAATGTTATTAACAGTGGTATTGGGTTTGAATATTTTAGTAATGTTAACTTCAAAGAAAGGCAGGTCTATTAACACTTGCAATTCAACCTTATGGAACATGATAAATAACTTTCCATAGAGTAAATATCTCTATCTTCATCCAATTGCCAAACTTCTTTTTGACAAGCCTTGACTTTTCTCTACTCATTTCAATGTCAAAATGTGTAAATTGCTTTTCAAGAACATTAAATATATTTGTGTCAAAGGAGCAAAAGTAAATGAATTTTTTCTTGAAAGTTGAAGCTAGCGATTGAGCAGCCGGGACTTCTTTTTGTCATTTTTGTGCAATATGTTATTTCCAGGAAGACCGTTCATGAGCTGTGAATCAATCTCCAAACTACTGCTGTCCTTCAGTTTCCTTAGGTTTAAAAAATTGATTGATAAGAGTGCACATTGATTTATAATAAACCATGTCTTATAGCTCTTGACCATTTGCTTAAATAAATATAAACTGAGGACCGTGTTCATTACAAATTAATCAGCATCATTTCTTGATATTAACAACATATCTGCAAACATTACTTATTTTCAACTTCAAATAATATGTGGTGGAAAGTAGAGAGTTGCGTGGGGACAGAAATCCCACCCATCCCCACGAGGAATCCCTCCGTCCCCACCCGTTCTCATGAGGAATCCCCTCCGTCCGTCCCTATAAACTTCAGAAATAGTTATTTCATTTAATTATGCTACTGAATTAAAGGATCTGGTAGAGACCCATTTACAAATAAGCAAAGAGACTTTATTAATTTGGAAATATTAATTGGGAAGAATGCATACTTTGTAAACGGGTTTCTACCAGATCCTCTAATGTAAATATAAAATATAAATACTCAGCTGATGAGAACCCCCAAGCTGTCAGCTGAGGACTTCCTTTGCAGTTGGCCAGGGGTCCCTTTTGCCAAGTTTGGCAGGCAGCAGTAGTGTCCTTGAGTCACAGATGCTGGGACCTCAGTGGCTCAAGGATGCTGTCAGTGCTTGGGGATCCCCACCAGTCACAGCAAAGGCCAGCAAGTACTTTTTAACACAATATAAGAACATAAGAAATGCCTCTGCTGGGTCAGACCCGAGGTCCATCGTGCCCAGCAGTCTGCTCACGCGGCGGCCCAACAGGTCCAGGACCTGTGCAGTAATCTTCTATCTATACCCCTCTATCCCCATTTCCAGTAGGAATTTGTCCAATCCTTTCTTGAACCCCAGTACCGTACTCTGCCTTATAACGTCCTCTGGAAGCGCATTCCAGGTGTCCACCACACGTTGGGTAAAGAAGAACTTCCTAGCATTTGTTTTGAATCTGTCCCCTTTCAACTTTTCCGAATGCTCTCTTGTTCTCTTATTTTTCGAAAGTTCGAAGAATCTGTCCCTCTCTACTCTCTCTATGCCCTTCATGATCTTGTAAGTCTCTATCATATCCCCTCTAAGTCTCCTCTTCTCCAGGGAAAAGAGACCCAGCTTCTCCAATCTCTCAGAATATGACAGGTTTTCCATACCTATTATCAGACGTGTTGCTCTCCTTTGAACCCTCTCGACTAACGCCATATCCTTCTTAAGATACGGCGACCAATATTGGACGCAGTACTCCAAATGCGGGCGCACCATCGCCCGATACAACGGCAGGATAACTTCTTTCGTTCTGGCTGTAATACCCTTTTTGATTATACCAAGCATTCTATTCGCTCTCTTAGCGGCCGCTGCACACTGTGCCGACGGCTTCATTGTCATGTCCACCATTACCCCCAAGTCCCTTTCCTGGGTACTCTTATTCAATAACATCCCTCCCATTGTATAGTTGTACCTCGAGTTTCTGCTCCCCACATGTAATACTTTACATTTTTCAATGTTGAACTTCATCTGCCATTTCGCCGCCCATTCTTCTAATTTGTTCAAGTCCTTTTGCAACTTTTCGCAGTCCTCTGTAGTCCGAGCTCCATTAAATAGTTTGGTGTCATCCGCAAATTTTATTATCTCGCACTTCGTTCCTGTTTCTAGATCATTTATGAAGATATTAAATAGCAGCGGCCCGAGCACCGAGCCCTGCGGGACACCACTCGTGACCCTCCTCCAGTCGGAGTAGTGACCCTTCACTCCTACCCTTTGTTTTCTACCCTCCAACCAGTTTCTGATCCATCTATGTACGTCTCCTTCCACCCCATGGTTCTTCAGTTTCTGGAGTAGACGTTCATGGGGCACCTTGTCAAAGGCTTTTTGGAAATCTAGATATATGATGTCTATGGGGTCTCCTTTGTCCATCCGTTTGTTGATCCCTTCGAAGAAGTGCAATAAGTTCGTTAGGCACGATCTTCCCTTGCAGAAACCATGCTGGCTGGTTATCAGAAGTTCATGTTTTTCAAAATGTTGATCGATGTTTTCTTTTATCAGTGCTTCTGCCATTTTCCCCGGAACCGAAGTCAAGCTCACCGGCCTGTAGTTTCCCGGGTCACCTCTTGATCCCTTTTTAAAGATGGGCGTAACGTTGGCTATCTTCCAATCTTCCGGGATCTCGCCTGTTTTCAGGGATAAGTTGCAAATTTGCTGCAGTAGTTCCGCTATCTCCTCCTTTAATTCCTTCAGAACCCTTGGATGTATGCCATCCGGACCCGGGGATTTGTCAGTTTTTAGTTTTTCTATCTGCCTACGAACGTCCTCAAGGCTCACTTCTATGGATGTTAATTTTTCTGCCTGACTTCCGTTGAAGAATTGCTCAGGTTCCGGTATGTTGGACGTGTTTTCATTTGTAAATACAGACGAGAAGAACATGTTAAGCCTTTCTGCCACTACCTTCTCCTCCTTCAGCACTCCCTTCCTGTCTCTGTCGTCCAGCGGTCCCACTTCCTCTCTAGCCGGCTGCTTCCCTTTAACATATCTGAAGAATGGTTTGAAATTTCTTGCTTCCCTGGCTAGCCTCTCTTCATACTCTCTTTTGGCTATCCGAACCTCACGGTGACATTCTTTTTGATGTTTCTTGTGCTCTTTCCAGTTCCCCTCAGTTTTGTCCTTTTTCCATTTCTTGAATGATTTTTTCTTATTGCCTATCGCTTCCTTCACTGTTTTGGTTATCCACGCCGGGTCTTTTGTTCGATTCTTTTTATACCCCTTCCTGAATCTGGGGATATACCGTACAGATTTTGCGCCTCGCTCACCATGTCCCTGAAGAAGGACCAGGCATGATTTACCTTTAGCCATGTTTTGGAAGTGTTCCTAAGTTTCTTCCTTACCAATTCCCTCATTGCTTCGTAGTTTCCTTTCCTGAAGTTAAAAGTTGTCGCAATGGATCTCTTGCCTTTTGACACTCCTACCTCAACCTTGAACTTGATCATATTATGATCGCTGTTTCCCAACGGTCCCACTACTTCTACTTCCTTTGCAGGTCCCCTTAACCCATTTAGGATTAGATCCAGAGTGGCATTTCCTCTCGTCGGTTCTCTAACAAGCTGTTCAATGAAACAATCCTGTGTAGCTTCCAGGAATTTTGTCTCCCTAGCGCATTTCGAGCTTCCAAGCCTCCAGTCTATCCCAGGGTAGTTGAAGTCTCCCATAATAACCGTGTTGCCGCTTTTGCATTCACGCTTCATCTCGGCTTCCATTTCCTCATCGATATCTCTGGTTTGCCCTGGTGGGCGATAAAATAGGCCCATCTTTATTTCAGGCCCTTTCCTTCCCGGTATTTTAACCCATAGAGATTCCGGCTTGCTGGCCGTCTCTGCTGTGTCCATTTGTGTGGATTGTATGCCTTCTTTTATGTATAGGGCTATTCCACCTCCTTTTTGTCCTGTTCTGTCCTGGCGATAGAGCTTGTATCCCGGTAGTGCTGTATCCCATTTGCTTTCCTCATTCCACCATGTTTCAGAGATTCCAATGATGTCGATGTCTTCTGCGTTGGCCAAGGCTTCTAGTTCCCCCATTTTGTTTCTTAGGCTCCTTGCATTAGCATATATGCACTTTAGATCCTGGTATTTTGCTGTCCTCCTTTCTTTTCCCTGTGCTTGGGTCCATATTTTCTTCTCTTTTTCTGCAGACATTGTAACCACTTCTTCTGGGTTAGTCGACTCCTGCAGTTTGTCCCTTGTTCCTGCCCAGCCATTTTTCCCCTCGGTATCTTCACAGGTTACCGTCTTCCGAAAGACATCTGCTATATACATTTTCCAAAGCTAACATATTTTAGTCAATAAATTCCATTTTTTATCTTTTTTGTCTGGAGACTTATTTTTCCATAAAGTTGGTCCCAGTTTCTTTTTTCCACTTTCCCATCTTCTGTAAATTCTTCTGTTGCTGACCATTGGTTCATCTTACCATGGTCCAGCATTTATCCCTTTCTCATCTTTCGCCCCTGCTCACCAGCCCCATGCCCAACATTTCTCCTTCTATCACCTCTCTCAAGCACCATGCCACATCTCTCCCTCCATTCCTTTCACCACTATGTTCAACATTCCTCCCTCTTGCATCCATTTCAATCTGTCCCACTCACTGTTCCCTTTTCACCACAATATTTCTCCCTCTCATCTTTCTCTTCCCTCTCATCTGTACCTCACTCCCTCCCTATGACCAAAAATTCTCCTTTCTTCCATTCCCCGTGTACACAACCATCTCTTTCCCTCCCTTCCTCTCTCCCAAGTTCATGCCTTCTGTGTCCAAAAACACATTCCCTCCCCCACCTCAGCATCTATTTCCATCCCTTCCTCCATCCTCTCTCCCAAGTTCATGCCTTGTGTCCAAAAACGCACTCCCTCCCCCCTTTTGTGTCCCACATTTGCCTCCCATGTTCGACCCCCTTCTGTCTGTGTTTGCCTCTCACGTTCCTGTCCAGTCCTCATCTTCCAGCAAATTTCCTTTCAGCAACTTTCTCTGAGAGGTAGCTCGAGGCACGAGGCTGGTCTTCTATTTCCTGCCTGCCCTGCAGCACATAGCCGACCGGAAGTCTTCCCTTGTGGTCAGCAATGATGTCGGATGGAAGGTTTTGCGTCAGTCACGTGCAGCGTGCAGGGCTCATTGCCCTACATACTTGCACATAACTGACGCAAAGCACTCCCTCCGACGTCAGCGCTGACATCCGGTCAGCTATGTGCTGCAGGGCAGGCAGGAAATAGAAGACATCAGGGCAGGTAGGAAAAGAAGACGAGCCTCGCGGCTCGAGTGTGTGTGGCGCAGTGGTTGGATCTACAGCCTCAGCACCCTGAGGTTCTGGGTTCAAACCTCGCGCTGCTCCTTGTGACCCTGGGCAAGTCACTCAGTCTTCCATAGCCCCAGGTACGTTAGATAGATTGTGAGCCCACTGGGACAGATAGGGAAAATGGTTGAGTACCTGATTGTAAAAACCGCTTAGATAACCTTGATAGGTGGTATATAAAAATCCTAATAAATTTGAAATTTAAACTTGAAACTTGAGTTGCATCGAACCCTACGGGATCCCCAAGACCATGAGGAGGGTTCCCACGGGATCCCCGCGACCCGAAGGGGGAACCCGTGGGATCCCCGCAGGTCGCGTGGGATTCCCATAGTCTCCGTTCGCGTGCAGCTCTCTAGTGGAAAGATGCCCTTAGTTTGACTCTGCTCTGTTATATTCTGGTTGATATTCAGAGCTGTGTAACTGGGCTGCCTGACCTAGACACTAATATTCAGTGGTTCTTACCTGGAGAATGCTGATAAATATTAGTTCTGTTTTCTGCGACACTCTGTACAGGAAATGTGAGAGAAAACTTTTAACTATACTACTGAAATACTCTCTCTACTCAGTTCATTTCTTATATTGACTATGTGGTTTGTGATGCAGATGAAAGCAATGTCATTTTTCTCTAACCAGACAGACACTCTCATACTTCCCAGAACAATAGGAGGGAAAAGCCTCAGATCCCCGTTTGCAGCCAGTAACAATTTTGCCAGTAAACTCAAAAGGGAGAATCCTCATTGTTCAAGGCCACAGGTGTCAAAGTCTGTCCTCGAGGGCTGCAATTCAGCCGGGTTTTCAGGATTTCCCCAATGAATATGTATGAGATCTATCCGCATGCACTGCTTTCGTTGTATGCTAATAGATCTCATGCATATTCATTGGGGAAATCCTGAAAACCCGACTGAATTGTGGCCCTCGAGGACCGACTTTGACACCCCTATTCTAGGCAGTTTGAGAGTATCTTTCTGGTTAGAGAAAAATGACATTGCTTTCATCTGCAACATAAACCATATAATAATAATAATAATAATTTATTTTCTTATATACCGCCAAAGCCATGGTAGTTTGAGGCGGTTTACAACAAGAGGAGCTGGACAGTCAGCAATAAGTTACAAAATAGAATCAATGAATACAAGTACACTGGAAGCAAGTACAAATAAGAGGCGCTGGACAGTCAGCGATAAGTTCCAATATAGAATCGATGAATAAAAGTACACTGAAAGCAAGTACAAATAAGAAGAGCTGGACAGTCAGCGACATAGCTATGACTTGGTATACAGAAAATGAGGGATAATGAACAACAAATTCTTAGGTGACAAATCGGTTGAACAGTTTCGTTTTTACTAATTTTCTGAAGCCTTGATAGGAAGAGGAGAGTATGATAATGTTACCCAGCCAGTCGTTCAGTTTACCTGCCTGGAAGGCTAGAGTTCTATCCAGGAATCTTTTGTAACTGCAGGCCTTTATTGTTGGGTGTGTAAATAAGTGGATTTTATGTGAGGGCCTAATAGTACAACCCAGATTGAAGTGGGAGACCAGGTACATAGGGGCCAGACCAAAGATTGATTTGAAGCAGAGACAAGATAATTTAAATATTACTCTGGCCTCGAGGGGCAGCCAGTGAAGTTTTAGATAATAGGGGATAATGTGTTCCCATTTTTTTAAACCGAAAATCAGACATACTGCCGAATTTTGAATAATTTGGAGTTTTTGAAGGGTTTTATTGAAGGATCCTAAGTAAATAATGTTGCAATAGTCCAGCATGCTTAGAATAGAAGATTGAACCAGTAGACGGAATGATGCTGCATCAAAGTATTTTTTGATGGTTCTTAGCTTCCATAATGTTGAGAAGCATTTTCTGGTCAGTAGATCCATGTGAGCGTCAAAAGTAAGGTGTCGGTCGAGGGTCACTTCTAGAATTTTTATGGATTCAACAATAGGGAAGTCCTGACCGTTCAAGGAAATTTTAGAATCTTTGATTTTATCATTTGGGCTTGCAAGAAAAAACTTGGTTTTGTTTGTGTTGAGTTTCAGTTTGAATTCTGTCGTCCATAATTCGATTTGTTTTAGGTTGAATGCCAGGTGATTCTTTGTCTCGGAGGTTAGGTTTGTGAGGGGAAGAACTATGGTGATGTCATCTGCGTAGATGTAGAATTTGACATTTAAGCTTTGCAGTAGATTTCCCAATGTGGCAAGGTAGATGTTAAACAGGGTAGGGGATAGAGGGGAGCCCTGTGGGACTCCGCAAGTTTTGTCCATCTGCAGGATTGTTTGTTGTTACTGTGGACTTGGTAAGATCGTTTACTCAGGAAACCTCGGAACCAATTTAACACTTTGCCAGAAAGACCGATTGACTCCAAACAGTCGATTAGAATGTCGTGGTCGACTAAGTCGAAGGCACTGCTTAGATCAAGTTGTAGAACTAGTGCACTCGAGCCTTGGCTGAATAAATTGTAAAGGAGGTCTAGTAGAGAGGCTATAACTGTTTCAGTGCTGAAACCTGAACGGAACCCTGACTGATTCTCTTGTAGTATTCTGAAGTTGTCCAAGTGCTTTACTAAGTTCTGGTTAACTAGGCCTTCCATCAGCTTTACAAATAGGGGGATGCTAGCTATAGGTCTATAGTTTGGTGGCAGCTTGTTGGATTCTTTTTGATTTTTTATGATCGGAGTGATCAGGATCTGACCTAAATTCTCGGGAAATGTACCGGTCAGTAACAGGGAGGAAATCCAGTTATATAATTCGGCTTTGAAGGTAACAGGTGTGACTTTCATGATGTTTGGAGGCGAGCTGTCTAGTTTGCAGTAGGAATCGGCATATTTCGTATAAAGTTTGCAGAATTGGTCCTAGGTAGGAATGATGAAATTATTCCAGGACATGTCTACCCTAGGTTCATCTTTGTATTGTGCCACTGGGTAGTTTAAATGATTGAAAGTGGAGGCTGGCAGTTTGGATCTCAGGTTAATGATTTTGTTGTTAAAGTAATCCGCCAGTGCATCAGACAAAGGGGGAGAGTCTGAGGTAGTGTGAGAAAAGGCCTGTGTGTCGTAGAGATTGTTAACTAGGTTGAAAAGGTTTCTGGTGTTGATGTTAGGCGAGCCAAATTTTTAGGGCATAAAAATTTGTGCATTTGATTAAGATGAGTTTTTTGTACTCTTTTAACTTTAGTCTCCAGTTCATCCTCCCTTTGCTGTCTCCAGATTTCAGCCATTGTCTTTCAGCCATTTAAATAAGTTTTGCATTTGTTTATATATGTTATAAGTATAATGTTGCATTTTTTTCCCCTCAGTCATTTTTTATAGTAGAAAGGAGATTTGCAGTTGCTGCTTTCATAATTGTATTTTACATTTTATAATCCTATTAATATGTTGTTCATTTTAATTAGAATTTACGCTGTAATTTATTTTCTTTGTATTTTTACTTTCCTATTCTTTTCTTTTTCTTTAGTACTATGTAAACCGCTATGATGATATATCGAACAACAGTCTATAGATACTAATAAATATAAAAATATTTCAAGGCCTGTATGTGCCTTGAAACACTGCTGTAAGTAAGTGATTGGTCATCGTAACTATCTCAAGAAAGATATACCCCCTCTTTTACAAAACTGCAATAGCAGTTTCTAGCGTGGGGAGCCGCACTGCTCCCGATGCTCATAGGAACCCAATGAGCATCGGGAGCAGCGTGGGCCATTCAGCGCCTCCCCGCGCTAGAAACTGCTATCACAGTTTCGTAAAAGGAGGCCATAGTGGTGTTAGAAAAGGTTCAAAGAAGAGTGACCAAGATGGTAAAGGGATGGAACTCCTCTCGTATGAGGAAAGACTAAACAGTTAGGGTTCTTCAGCTTGGAAAAGATTGAAGTCTACAAAATCCTGAGTGGAGTAGAACGGGTACAAGTGGATTGATTTTTCACTCCATCAAAAATTACAAATACTAGGGGCCACTCAATGAAATTACATGGAAATACTTTTAAAACCAATAGGAGGAAATTTTTTTCACTCAGAGAATAATTAAGCTCTGGAGCGCATTGCCAAAGCATGTGGTAAAAGCAGATAGCATGGCTGGTTTTAAGAAAGGTTTGGACAAATTCCTGGAGGAAAAGTCCATAGTCTATTATTGAGAAAGACATTAGGAAAGCCAGTTCTTGCCATGGATCAATAGCATGGAATGTTGGTACTCCTTGGGTTATGGCCAGATACTAGTGATCTGGATTGGCCACCATGAGAACGGGCTACTGGGCTTGCTGGACCATTGGTCTGACCCAGCAAGGCTATTATGTTCTTATCATGACTATGTACCGTTATTTTCATGCTGAACAATGTGTCATATATCCTTAGTGATAGGTTCATTTATTTCTTAATTTGACTGTCTGTAGCATAATACATGCATGTTAGTCTATGGACATGTTAGCAGTTAGCATGCACTAAACGTGCGCTAAAACCCATAGCGCACCTTAGTAAAACAGGGGGTAAGTGTCTTGACTACTTCAACATTCTCTCTACTCAGTTCATTTCTTATATTGACTATATATATATATATATATATAATATATGTTTGTAGTAAATGATGGAATATTTGAAAGTGTATATAAAGTGCATATAAATACTGGGCTCCTAAATGAGATACATCACAAAAAAAGACTAATTTAGTTCTAAATTCAAACCTCTTGGGATAAATGACTATAATTCGTATATCTATCTTTGTTCTTCTTGTAATAGAATCTGATCAATGTTGCCCCCTCTGGGTCTATGGGCTCCTTTTACTAAGCTGCGTTAGCGTTTTTAGCGTATGCAGCATTTTTGCGCTATGCGGCTAGAACTAATGCCAGCTCAAGGCTGGCATTAAGGTCTAGTGCGCGCGGCAATTTAGCACGTGCTATTCCGCGCGTTAAAGCCCTAACGCGGCTTAGTAAAAGCAGCCCTATGTTTTACTCCTTTAAAAACCAAGAATTTATAACACTGTCATTCGCACCTCTCTATTCTTAATCTCATGACCAACTGTGTTCCAATGGTCTACTACAGGAGATGAGAAAACATTTCTGTTTATACAACTCCTATGTTCGATAACTTGTTTTTATCATCCTCTTGGTTTATCCAATGTAAATTAATTTACATGGACATTGAATTATATAAATTGCACAGATGGTATTACAATCTGAGTTATGTCTAAGTGTGTATTCTTTTCTGGTTTGTGGGTGTACGAAAACATTTGTGATCCAACTTTATTGGCATACACTGCACTTCCCGCATTTACTGTGGCCTATAGTAATATTGCTCGTGGGTGTGATGGGTGTAGGTGGAAGCATAGAAGGAACTAGCCTTTTGTTCAAGTTCCTTTCTCTAGAGTATTCTATGACTAATCTTTTATCTTTAAAGCAATCGTGATTTTCCAGTATATTCCAATGCTTACAAATTATTTTTTGTAAATCCCTTGCTAAATATGAAAATCTCAAAGTACAAACTAAGGGCTCCTTTTACTAAGCCGCGTTAGGGCATTAACACACGGAATAGCGTGCGCTAAATTGCCACATGCACTAGACGCTAACGCCAGCATTGAGCTGGCGTTAGTTCTAGCAACGTAGCGCGGGTTTAGCGTGTGCTAAAATGCTACGTGCGCTAAAATGGAGCCCTAAAATGCTACGTGCAGCTTAGTAAAAGGAGCCCTAAATCTGGGGTCTCTGTTTGTATGATTTGCCAATAATGTTTGCATTTTGCTTTGTTATAACTATTTTGTATGCATCTAATCAGATATCCTCTTGAGCAAGGGTAGGGAACTCTGGTCCTCGAGAGCTGTATTCCAGTCGGGTTTTCAGGATTTCCCCAATGAATATGCATTGAAAGCAGTGCATGCAAATAGATCTCACGCATATTCATTGGGGAAATCCTGAAAACCCGACTGGAATACGGCTCTTGAGGACCGGAGTTCCCTACTCCTGCTCTTGAGAATCTTTTGGTCACTTCACATGCTTGTGAATGAAAATCATTGTCATCTGTACAGAGTCTATGTAACCAGAGAAACTGATTGCAGTGGCGTACCAAGGGGGGGGGCGGTCCACCCCGGGTGCCAAGCCCTGAAGGGGTGCTCCTGGTCCGGTCCAGTTCCCCACCCCCTGCGCCGGGTGTCGCGTCTGGAAACAGCCTGCAGCAAGATCGCGATGCCAGCGATCTTTGCCTGCTTCAGCTGTTTCCTCCGCCACGGTCCCGCCCCTCCTCTGACGTCGGGGGGGGGGGGGGGTGACAGGCCGTCGGGGGGGTGCAGGCCTTAGGGGGGGACAGGCCTTCCAGGGAGGGCACAGGCCTTCAAGGGGGGACAGGCAGACAGGCCTTCAAGGGGGGACAGGCCTTCAAGGGGGACAGGCAGGCCTTCGAGGGGGGGTGACAGGCCATCGGTGGGGGTGCATGCCTTAGGGGGGGGACAGGCCTTCCAGGGAGGGCACAGGCCTTCAAGGGGGGACAGGCCTTCAAGGGGGGGGACAGGTAGGCAGGCCTTCAAGGGGGGGACAGGCCTTCGAGGGGGGTGTAGGACTTCGGGGGTGCAGGCCTTCAAGGGGGGTGCAGGCCTTCAAGGGGGGGGGCAGGCCTTCAAGGGGGGTGTAGGCCTTCGAGGGGGGTGTAGGCTTTCGGTGGGAGCTGCACGCCTTCAAGGGGGGGGCAGGCCTTCAAGGGGAACAGACAGGCAGGCCTTCGAGGGGGGTGTAGGCCTTCGAGGGGGGTATAGGCCTTCGGGGGGGTGCAGGCCTTCGGGGGGGTGCAGGCCTTCGGTGGGGGTGCAGGCCTTCAAGGGGGGGGATAGGCCTTCGGGGGGGCAGGCCTTCAAGGGGAGCAGGCAGGCAGGCCTTCAAGGGGGAGACAGGCCTTCAAGGGTGAGATGCAGACCTTTAAGGGGGGAACAGGCCTTCAGGGGAGGGGGGCCCTGGTGTAGAAGTACACTGAGGGAAGGGGAAGGGGTTCAAAGAGGCGTGTATATGCCGGACTTTGGGTGGGAAGAAATAATGGGTCTGAAAATAGAGGAGAGAGAGAGAGATGATGGACATGGGTTTTAGGGAGGGAAGGAACAGAAAGGGAGAGAAGTTGACACAAGGGATGGTGTGGAGGGGGGGATAGAGATACTGGTTAGGAGGGTAGTTGGAAAAAGAAAGGGAGAGATGGTGGACCCTTGGGTGGTGGGGAAGGAGGGATAGCTGCTGGGTGAAAGGGTAGTTAAGAAAAGGTGGATCTGTGGAGGGAGACAAAAAAAGGAAAGATGCCAGACATCCGGGGGAGGGAAGGGAAACGGAAGGGGAGGACAGAGATGGCAGATGGATGGTTAGCATGGAGAAAGAAGAAAGAAGGAGACCCTGGCAAGCAAGTTATCAGAAGACAACCAGAGCCTTGGACCAACAAGATTTGAAAAATAACCAGACAACAAAAAGGTAGAAAAACTAATTTTATTTTCTGTGATTACAATATGTCAGATTTGAAATGTGTATCCTGCCAGAGCTGGTATTAGACCGAAAACGTGAGCTAGGATTTAACAGAGAGAGGAAAAGTCCTTTTGTTTCTTTATTTTATTTACACCACAGCGCCAGTGTGATTAGGAGAAGCCAAACGGGGGTGAAAAAGCTATAAAATAAACCCACCAGGATGTTTGAAAAAAACACCCAATTGGGCAGGAAAATCGAATCGATAAATCAATTCAATAGGCTGAATCGAACCGAAATTTTTTTTCCTGAATCTGGCAGCACTAGTTTGCGTTACTGTCTTAGACTTTAGGACCTGGGATTGGGGAGAGATGGCATCCTCAGTACTTTATAATGCAAGTGAAATGAGGATTTGGTCAGATTTTTGAAGGGTCTGCACTCTGCAGAAGAAAAATATTGTATAGGCCGGGGACATGAGACAGCAGAAATGGGAACTTTTCTTCCTTCTATTTTTGTGAATGGAAAGGCTGAGGATGTCAGAGAGTTCAGTTAAAATATGTGCTTTATAAGAAAATATAATAATGTGTTTTATAAAGTTTATAGCATTGCTGGCCTACCCGGTGAGGTGTTCCTAGTGGTGGTGGCGGCAGCGTGTCAATGTGTTGAGAGGAAGAGGTGATCTGGGAAATTCTGCTGAGCAAACTCCGGGCCCATTTCCAACCCCAGTTAGTCCACGCCACTCAACTGGTTCACACACTGAGTGGGTCTTTGGGTGTTGTTCCTGGGTAGTTGTTTGTCAGTATCTCCTTCTGGTCCAAGGAAGGAAACTTTGTTAACCTTAGCACTGACCTACAGAATATGTTTGTAACAGCGCTGCTTGTGTGGCATTAGTCTATGTAGTGATCGAAAGAAAAAATCAGACCTTTGCACATTTTTGCACTATATGATGGGTGTATGAGGAGATTCACATTTCCTGCATAGCTAAGTCCGTGTGAAGTTACCTTGTGCTGTATTTGACATCTAGCAAAGTCTCTGTTTGGAAGGAAAGATCTCAGCTTAAAAATGAAGGGGCCAGAAGTTATGGTAAAAGCAGATAGCGTAGCTGGTTTTAAGAAAGGTTTGGACAAATTCCTGGAGGAAAAGTCCATAGTCTGTTATTAAGACATGGGGAAACATCTGCTTGCCCTGGATCGGTAGCATGGAATGTTGCTACTCTTTGGGTTTTGACCAGGTACTAGTGACCTGGATTGGCTTCCATGAGAATGGATTACTGGGCATGATGGACCATTGGTCTGACCCAGTTAGGCTATTCTTATGTTATGTTCTCATCTGTAGGGGCCTTTGTTTTCACTTCTTATTTTAATGTATATTTTTTCTGAGAACTTATCAGTGTTTTTTATAATGGGAACAAAAATGGAAGAGAATTAATGTGTGTGGAATGGGGGGGGTAACTAATTTCTTCAGCTAAATAATTAAATCCATCTCAACCAGACATAGGAGAACTCGCACACCATTCACACACCCTTCAACCAAAAACGTCAAAAGAAAAAAACAGTTCGACAACCTCCTAGCTATTCGAGCTGCAACACTCGACCCCCAACTCTACAACCTATTGACCTCGACCACAAACTACAAAACCTTCAAAAAAGAAATAAAAACCCTTCTATTCAAAAAAACACATAAAACCGAACTAGCACAATCAGAACTGTCCCAAGCATCACCTGCAACTACTCCATATGTACTTCTGATGTCATGACAATTCAGACATAATTTATGTTATGTTATGGTATGTTTGGAATAATGGTTACATATATGAGGTTCAATAAAAAAAAAAATTTCACTGCCTGTTTCTATTATGACCATTTATTCAGTTTCATGGTTATTACAAAAAATATTTTTTTACATGGGGGGGGGTGTCAAAAAATTATGGGCCCTGGGTGCCACATACCCTAGGTATGCCACTGACTGATTGTAAGGCATGTGATTTTTCAATGAGCTGCTAGATTTTTTTATTGGATGTTTTTCTGCCACAATCGAACATTAAGAATATGTCCAGGGCACAATTTGGATGTCTGGGGCTAGACTTGTTTAACAGCAAATAAGTGCCAAAAAGTTGCCCAAGCTGACCACTGGAGGGATGTAAGCATGACCTCCCCACACTCCCCCAATTTTCACTGACCCCCCTTCCCACTCCCAAAGATGCAAACGACAGCTTCAGATGTTATGGCCAGTCCTAGTAGATCAGCAAGCAGATTTCTGGAGTAGCCTAGTAGGCAATATAGTCAAGCATAGGGATGGGGACTCAGGCCCATACTCCACTCTAATCGCTACATTTATGGTAGAATTTGTGAGCCTTCCATACTTCATCATAATTCTATACCCACATATAGGTGTCTCCTGCAGGCATATAGAAACATAGAAGATGACGGCAGAAAAGGGCTACAGCCATCAAGTCTGCCCACTCTGCTTACCCACCCCCTGTCTATGCCCTAATGACCCAATTTCCTTATCTTGACCCTCGTAGGGATCCCACATGGGTATCCCATTTATTCTTAAAGTCTGGCACGCTGTCTGCCTCGATCACCTGCACTGGAAGCTTGTTCCAATGATCAACCACTCTCTCTGTGAAGAAATACTTTCTGGTGTCGCCATGAAATTTTCCGCCCCTGAGTTTGAGCGGGTGCCCTCTTGTGGCCGAGGGTCCCTTGAGAAAGAAAATATCATCTTCCACTTCGACATGTCCCGTGAGGTATTTAAATGTTTCGATCATGTCTCCCCTCTCCCTACGTTCCTCGAGAGTGTAGAGCTGTAATTTGTTCAGTCTCTCTTCATACGAGAGACCCTTGAGCCCTGAGATCATCCTGGTGGCCGTCCGTTGAACCGATTCAATTCTGCGCACATCTTTACTGTAATGTGGCCTCCAGAATTGCACACAGTACTCCAGATGAGGTCTCACCATGGCCCTGTACAACGGCATTATGACTTCAGGCTTTCGGCTGACGAAACTTCTATTGATACAACCCAATATCTGCCTTGCCTTAGATGAAGCCTTCTCCACTTGATTGGCAGTTTTCATGTCTGCACTGATGATTACTCCTAAATCTCATTCTGCTGAAGTCCTAGTTAAAGTTTCTCCGTTCAAGAAGTACGTCCTGCATGGATTTCCGCTTCCGAGGTGCATGACCTTACATTTCTTAGCATTGAAGCCTAGCTGCCAGGTTGAGGACCAACTTTCCAATGTAAGCAGGTCCTGCGCCATATAATTCTGTAAACTGCATTCACTTACTATATTACATAGTTTGGCGTCATCAGCGAATAGTGTTATTTTACCTTGAAGCCCTTGAGTCAGATCCCCTATGAATATGTTGAAAAGGAGTGGACCCAGGACCGAGCCCTGCGACACTCCACTGGTCACCTCCGATGTTTTAGAGAGGGTACCATTAACCACCACCCTCTGAAGTCTGCCATTCAGCCAATCATTGACCCATGCAGTTAGTGTCTCTCCTAACCCCATCGATTCCATCTTGCTTAGCAGCCTGCGGTGTGGGACACTGTCAAAAGCTTTACTGAAGTCCAGGTACACGACGTCCAAAGACTCTCCCAAGTCCAACTTTCTTGTTACCCAGTCAAAGAAGCTGATGAGATTGGTGAATCCATGCTGACTGGGATCCCGAAGATTCCCTTCATTCAAGATCGTGTCCAATTTGCTTTTAATTAGTGTTTCCATGAGTTTGCACACTATTGATGTTAGACTCACCTGTCTCATACGGGCTATTGCTGTGATGTAAAGTTGGATACAGTGGATTTTGGGTGGGTTTTGGAGGGCTTACCATACAATATAAGAGGGCTATGGTGAGATATGTACTTGGGACTTTTTATGTGAAGTTCACTGTAGTGCCCCCTAGGTTGCTCCATTGCTCTACTCGCCCCTCCTACACTTAGGGCTCCTTTTACAAAGGTGCGCTAGCGGTTTTAGCGCACGCTAGCTGCTACCGCCTCCTTTTAGGAAGGTAGTAATTTTTCAGCTAGCGCGTGCTAATCTTGTGCGTGCGCTAAAAAACTAGCGCACCTTTGTAAAAGGAGCCTTTAATGGCTTGTTCTGTGTGTTTCGCTTTTGAACATGTTTTTTTTTTCTAAAATGGTTCAGAAAAATAGATGTACTGAGCACAAACACATCCATTTTTGGAACCTCCCCCCCCACCTCCCCCCGAAGATAGGCATTTTGCAGTTTTGAAAATGGCCATGTTCAGTACTGGATTTTTGTGCATGCTCTGCAAAGCATCTAAACTCAAAAGCCATGATGAAATCTATATATCGACCATCTAGCGCTCTTCCACTGATGGCTCAGTCAAGGAAACTGATCAGATTTTATCTGACAAGGAGGGCCATGTTTGATATGAAGTCTAAAGGCTCCTTTTACAAAGCCGCACTAGCGGTGCAACGCGCATAATAGCACGCTAAACCGCCAGCCGCGCTAGCCGCTACCACCTCCTCTTGGGCAGGCGGTAGTTTTTCAGCCAGCGCGGGGGTTAGCGCGTGATGAAAAGTCACGTGTGTCAAACCCGCTAGCGCGGCTTTTTAAAAGGAGCCCTTAGACTTCATATCAAACATGGCCCTCATTGTTGGACAAATCTGATCAGTTTCCTTGACTGAGCCATCAGTGGATCGTGGAAGAGCGCTAGATGGTCGATATGTAGATTTCAGCATGGCTTTTGACATAGTTCCACGTAAGCAACTTATACATAAACTAAGTGCCCTCAATAGGGGCTCTAAAGTAACTGATTGGATTAGAAAAAAGGGCTCTTAAGTAATTGCACTTTACATCAAGGCATGTATTCAGACACTTACCTCCTGTTTTACTAAGGTGTGCTATGCGTTTTAGCGAGCATTTAGCTAACATGCATGTGGTTAGCACGTGCTACAATGCTTAGCGCACTTTTGTAAAAGGAGCCCTAACTGTATGTTAGTATTTTATAAAGAAAAGTAAATATTTACTTTTCTTTATAAAAGCATTTTGGCTGCCTTAAACTAGGCACCAGGTGAAAATATTACTCTCTTTATAACACAAATAATCACATTATTATTTGTAATGTATAACACCCACCCCAGCTCCATGCAACCCAAGCTGGCACTTCATGATTACCTAAGGCAGGAATTAACATGGACGGAGTGTGACAGAGAGGGCAGTGGTAGTTACTGAATGCCATCTTCCATCTTTTTTTTCTGAGCGCTCTACCACTAGGGCATTGAAATGAATGTTTTGGGTTTATTTATTTATCAGTAACGTCAGACTACTGCTAGGATCGTTTTCTCTCTCTGCCTGGCAGCAGTAACCTACTAATGCTTGTGTGAGGTAGGATCTGGAAGGGGATTAGAGGGATGGTAGGATTGATAGTCTTTGCAGTGGTGGGTGAGAGATCTTGTGCCTCAGTGTGGTTATGGTCATAGGGTAAGGTTTACACCTTGGGGGGGGGAGGTCAGGTAGAGGGAGATTAGGTGACTGAATTGTTTTGTCAGGGGAAGGCTGCCTGGATGATTGTATAGTGTCAGGAGAAAGAGGATCAGGTAATTGTACTCTGTGAGGGGGATTAGGGAAGGGGGATTGTGTGATTGTACTGTGCTGAAGGTTCGAGGGAGGGATGGGATTTGTGTGTATAGAGAGAGCACACAACTACCTATTCTGTGAGCTGCCATGCTATGGGATTGCCAATAACATGGCTGCTCTTATCTCTTGATCTTGAGGGGGGCAGTTACCAATTCAGCTGCACTGTTGGCAATCCTCACAGTGCATGGTAACAACCAGTGGGTTAGATTTCACAGCCAGCCTCTCCTTCATCTCCCCCCTGTCGTGTCCATATCATGCCCACTCACACATTAAACAGCTAATGTGAGATTTTTTTTTTACGGGATCACGGTACTGCAGATCTGCCTTCTTTAACACAAGAGACAGTAGCACGGATCTGCATTATTCTCTACCACACAGTAATCCTGCATTAGTTGTTTAACGCAGCTTAGTAACAGGGCTTCATAGTCTGTGTGAATGCTTCTAAGAGCGAATAAATGCCACAAAAAATGAGTGCATGACCCAATTTGGGGTGAAGTAGAACACTTTACAAAACTCTCTACAGAGACTCAACATCCCACACAATCTTAATTTTTTTTAATTTTAAATCTTGCCATACCAAATAGATGTTTTGCAGCCCACAGCCACATTGGATAAACACCTCTCTACAGGGGTATCAATGTCCCTCCTGGAGGGCCGCAATCCAGTCGGGTTTTCAGGATTTCCCCAATGAATATGCATGAGATCTATTAGCATACAATGAAAGCAGTGCATGCAAATAGATCTCATGCATATTCATTGACAAAATTCTGCAAACCCGACTGGATTGCGGCCCTCCAGGAGGGATTTTGACACCCCTGCCTCTATAGCATCTATATTTGCCAAAATCTGATATTTGACTGCTGTTTGCTAGGAGGAGCTCCAAAATGATAAGGATGAATCACATTCCTCCCTCCTCTAATTTACTGAAACTTTTCATTAAGATTAAACTAAAGTTTTGAAAAAATAAAAAAAAAGATCCATTTAAAACTTATTCAAATTGCACACAAAATACTACTTTGGAAATCATAATTTGGGAACCAAGCAAAATGTTAGTCAATCACAAGCTGCCTGCTGCTTTTGCAGACAAGCACAAAAATGAATATTGTTAAAACGTCACTCACCTAGCATGGTGCAAATTGTCCCCAAACACAGGAGCTTTGTGTACCCTTTGAAACAAATGATTGATTTTAAGATATACCTTTATGTATGCTGATTAATGCCAGGGGTAAGACAAATTGCCCACATGACAAAATGCATCTATTCCAAAACATTCTAAAAGATATTTCATTATACTGAAATACATTTTATTCCTTTAAATGGATTTGCTGACTGCTGCACCTTTATGAAAAATATGTTAGCTTACTTTATAGACTCCACAAAATTAGTGTGCGGACCTGCTTTAACTGTAATATAGGGCTATAACATAGTGGCATAGAACATGATAGCAGAACAAGTTCATAAAGCCTACCCAGTGTCCAGTGGTGTAGTAAGGGGTGGTCTGCCCCTATTACCCTCTTGGTGGGGGTGCCAGCACCTGTCCTATCAGCCCCCTCCTAACCTGCTCCCCCCACTACCACGCATTCACGCCACTTCCCTTCCCCCGTACCTTTTTAACATTTGTGGCGTGAGCAGCCACCCTAACCTGCTACTCAGGCTAATGTTGGCTCTTCTTCTGATGTCACTTCCTGGCCCGTGCCTAGGAAGTGATGTCAGAGGCAAAGCCGACGCTGGCGCGAGCAGCAGGTTGGGGGGTTGCTGCTCATGCCACAAACGTTAAAGAGGTGCAGGGAAAGGGAAGGGCGTGTGCATACTGCAGGAGGGGGTGGGGAAGGAGTGGATGGGGGTGAAGAAGAGGGCGGGGGAGGGTCACCACCACCACGGGCACCTCTTATCCTCACTACGCCATTGCCAGTGTTCATATCCAAACCCACTTCCCAATCTCTATAATCCTTTCCTCTCCCTGACAGATCCTCTGTACTAGTCCCATGCTTTTTCGAATTCTGATACTATCCTCTCCATCACCTTCAGTGGAAAGCTTTTTGACACATCCACCACCCTTTCTGTGAAGTTATACTTTCTTAGATCAATGGTTCCCAACCCTGTCCTGGAGGACCACCAGGCCAATCGGGTTTTCAGGCTAGCTCTAATGAATATGCATGGAGCGGATTTGCATGCCTGTCACTTCCATTCTATGCAAATCTCTCTCGTGCATATTCATTAGGGCTAGCCTGAAAACCCGATTGGCCTGGTGGTCCTTCAGGACAGGATTGGGAACCACTGTCTTAGATAATACGTACTTCAGCCTATCTTCTTTCACTCTCAACATTGTACTCCCCTTGCCCAAAGCTTCTTATCTTATGCTAATTCTTATAGTTGCAAATAACTTATAGGCCCCCTTTTATCAAGCTGCATTAGGGGATTTTTTATCACTGGCTGCTGCAGTAAAAACTCTGACGCTCATAGGAATTCTATGCGCATTGGAGCTTTTACCACAACGGCTGGTGATTAAAAAAACCTTAATGTGACTTGATAAAAGGGGGCCTTATACAGGTTCAATGTAGGTCAAATCTTTAAAGAAATCTTGGCCATCTCCAAAGAAATACAATTCTATTTTAAAAAATTGTTATATATAAAATAAACTTATTCCTTCAGTAGAAATTTTCTAAATAAAAAAGTGTTTAACTCCTTCCTAAAGAAGCCTCCTTTCCTTTGAAAGAGCCCACCTTCTGTGTGTTCATACATTAGAGGTACAGAAATGTCTCTATTATCTCTCACCTTTGCTGGTTTTCCTACAGGGTTAAAATATGTAGATGTTAAATTTTGATTTCTATCCCCCCCCTTTACAAAACCGTGATAGTGGTTTTTAGCACAGGCTGGCACGCTAAATGCTCTGCACTGCTCCCGACACTCTTAAGAGTTCCTTTGAGCATCAGGAGCAGAGCATTCAGCGTGCCGTCCTGTGCTAAAAACCGCTATTGCGGTTTATTTGCTATTTATAGGTTAACAACATTTCAACAAGCAGGTACAATTTACATAAATAAAAATATGGTTTCTGATCTAGAAATTTAGGTGAGTACAGCTTTCCCAGGGTCATGAAAATAGAAATATAGAAACATAAAATGATTGCATGTAAAGATCATATGGCCTATCCAGTCTGCCTATCCATACCAACTACTATCTCTGCTATCCATTCCTCTCCTTTAGAGACTCTCAGTGCTTGTTCCATGCTTTCTTTATATACAGCCCTTGTTTCCAACACTTGGAACACTGGGAGGCCATTTCCATGTTTCCATCATCTTTTCTATAAGGAATTATTTCCTTAGAATACTCCTTGGTGTAGTCCCAACCTTCTGCAGGTGACACCCTGTTCCACTATAACTTTATGTAGTCATAGCTAAGCTGAGCATTTCTGACAAGGTTCACTCTCTGAAGAACAGGATGCTACAGAAGACAATTCTTCACCCATGTAGACAGTGCCAGGAATGAGTGAAATACAATACATTTGCCAAACAGATAACAACTGTTTGCATTAGCTGTGTAACGTTACTCTTGCTATACCTTGGATACGGATTGCTGAGCTAGTCAATATTTGGTGTTATCTTTTTGGCTATCTTTCCATTGTTCTTTGTACGGATTACATTGAATGACCCCTGATGCAGGCAGATATGCAGAAATATGGACTGTGTCGGGTCCTTCAATAAAAGAAAGTTTGACTGCTCAGAGCTTGAAGGCCCCTTGTGCTTTTTTTTTTGTATTTCTTGGTTGTTTTGTACTTTAACTCCCTCTCAAATTTGATTATCTACAGTTTAACCAAGTAGAATACTGTGGCAACTATTTCCTTTAAGAAGTTGAATAAGCTTAGCTGAAGCTCAAATTATGTTCTTAAAATGTCACAAAAGATTCTGAGCCAGCTCAGAGGCTGGTAACCATATAGTGTGAGAGTCTCTTTACTGAAGTCCCAAAACCTTTATTTTTTTTGCCTGCTCTACTTATCTTCCAGTTCTCTTAAATAATCTTCTCTCTTCATCTGTCTTGATTCTTCTTCTTTATCTTCCTCCTAAATCTGACTTAAATCAAAATAATAGGAGAGAAACTTCCTCCCTGAGTGTATGTATTATTTTTTTGAAATAATTTTTATTGAAAGAGCAGCCAGTACCATAACAAGGAAACATAGGCTATAGCACAACAGTATGAATGAACAAATAAATGTATTATCTCATCTGTATAAGTACACGGTGCTCAGAAAATGGCTACACCGTAGCTCTTTGTGCACTTTCTTATTCAAAGACAAGACAGCACCATTCTCTATCATTGCACTTGTTTCAAGATAATAATGCAAACAAAGGGAATAAAGAGCACTTATCTCATAAAATTGTAACTCCTTCTTCTCTTAAACTGTGCGATGCATTGTCAGGTGCTGTCAAAAAGCCTTTTTATTTTTATTCTTCAACATATATATATATATTCTATGTTGCTACCGTGCAGTCACAACTAGGATCCTGGTTTTGCCTAAAGAGCCTTCCTTAGGGGCGAAATATTTTCATAGTGCACACAGTACAGACTAATGCTGCCCGATTCATGATTCAAATCAGTTCACCGATTCACTTCAAGTGAATTGATTCGAATCGATTTAAAACAAAAAAAAATTGGCTTCCCGATTTGGCTGACCCTCCCCCCTCCCCCCCTACAGCAGGAGCGGCAGCACTGCTCTTGCTGGCCGGCCGCTGCCACACCTGCTTTAGAGGGTGAGGGGAAGGGTCAGTCATGAAGTGCTGCTGTCTGGTTCCTCCCCCCCCCCCGGCGTCTGGTTCCCCCCTTGGCGTCTGGCTTCCCCCTGGCCTCCCCACACCATTTACCTTATAGGAGCAGCCTGCAGAGAAGATCGTGGTACTAGCAATCTTTTCAAACTGCTTCGCAGCTGTTTCCTCTGCTGCGATCCTGCCTCTGACGTCAGAGGAAGGGAGGGACCGCTGCAGAGGAAACAGCTCGAAGCAGTTTGCAAAGATCGCTAGTACCGCGATCTTCTCTGCAGGTTGCTCTTATAAGGTAAACGGTGCGGTGAGGACAGGAGGAAAGCCAGACACCAATGGGAGGCCAGGGGGAACATGCAGGCCTTCCGGGGGGGTGTGTGTGAGTAGTCCTTCGGGGTGGGGGGGTGGGACAGGCCTTCAAGGGGGACAGGCATGCAGGCCTTCAAAGAGGGGAGGGGGCAGGCAGGCCTTTAGGGGGAGGTGCAGGCCTTCAAGGGGGAAACAGGCCTTCAGGGATGGTGGCACAGGCCTTCAGGGGGGGACAGACCTTCAGGGGAGGGGGCCCTGATGTAGAAGTACACGGAGGGAGGGAGGGAAGGAGGGATTAAAAGAGATGTGCATATACTGGACTTTGGGGGGGAAGAAATAATGAGTCTAAAAATAGAGGAGAGAGGGTGAGATGATGGACAATGGGATTTAGGGAGGGAAGGAACAGAAAGGGAGAGAAGTTGGACACAAGGGATGGTGTGGAGGGGGGATAGATATACTGGATAGGAGGGTAGTTGGGAAAAGAAAGGAGAGATGGTGGACCCTGGGGTGGGGGGGGAAGAAGGGAGAGATGCTGGATGAAAGGGTAGTTAAGAAAAGGTGGCTCTGTGGATGGAGATGAAAAAAAAGGATGCCAGACCTCTGGGGGAGAAAAGAGAAATGGAAGGGGAGGACAGAGATAGCACAGAGAAAGAAGAAAAGAAGAGGCCCTGGCAAGCAAGTTATCAGAAGACAACCAGAGCCTGGGATCAACAAGATTTGAATATTGACCAGACAACAAAAGGTAGAAAAAATAATTTTATTTTCTGTTTTGTGATTACAATATGTGAGATTTCAAACGTGTATCCTGCCAGAGCTGGTGTTAGACCGCAAACGTGAGCTAGGATTTAACAGAGAAAGTCCTTTTTGTTTCTTTTTTTTGTTTACACTACAGCGCCAGTGTGGTTAGGAGAAGGCAAAGGGGGTGAAGAAGCTATAAAATAATCCCACTTGGATGTTTGAAAAAAAAATAAAAAATACCCAATTGGGCAGGAAAATCGAATCGAATCGAATTGAAAAACCATAGTAACATAGTAACATAGTAGATGACGGCAGATAAAGACCCGAATGGTCCATCCAGTCTGCCCAACCTGATTCAATTTAAATTTTTTTTTTTTTTCTTCTTAGCTATTTCTGGGCGAGAATCCAAAGCTTTACCCGGTACTGTGCTTGAGTTCCAACTGCCAAAATCTCTGTTAAGACTTACTCCAGCCCATCTACACCCTCCCAGCCATTGAAGCCCTCCCCAGCCCATCCTCCACCAAACGGCCATATACAGACACAGACCGTGCAAGTCTGCCCAGTAACTGGCCTAGTTCAATATTTAATATTATTTTCTGATTCTAAATCTTCTGTGTTCAATAGGCTGAATCAAATCGAATCAAAATTTTTTTTCCTGAATCGGGCAGCACTAGTACAGACACCACCACCCTACTTTCAGTAATCGTCAAACAGACGCCTTCTCTTGCATTATTATCTTGAAACAAGTGTGATGATAGAGAATAGTGCTGTCTTTTCTTTGAAAAAAAAAAAAAGAGATCTTAGTGTCTGTTTGACGGTTACTGAAAGTAGGGAGGTGGCATCTCCACTGTGTGCAATTTTATTAGATAAGTGCACTTTATTCCTACGTTTTCTTGAATTCAGACACAATCATTGTCTCCACCACCTCTACTGGGAGACTATTCCACACATCTATTACATCCACTTTTTTAGGCTACTAAGCATGGATTGAGATCCTATCTGGGTAGGATAGATAGGGAATATTTATGTGCCGTGATATGGTTTAACCTATCTTTATTGTTAACAATTTTTTTTTCTTTTTATTGTGATTTTAATATTTCTTCTTCTATTATTTGCATACAGTACCTACAATTCACTTTTAGGCTACTAAGCATAGATTGTAATCTCATCTGGACAGACAGGGAATTTGTGTATGCCTTTACTGTTAACAATTTTTTCCTTGATGTATTCTTATTATACACCGCCTTGAACCGATGTGTGGCTGGGAAAAGGGCAAACAGAATGCTAGGAATGATAAAGAAGGGGATCACGAACAGTTCGGAGAAGGTTATCATGCCGCTGTACCAGGATATGGTGCACCCTCAACTGGAGTACTACATCCAGCACTGGTCGCCGTACATGAAGAAGGACACGGTACTACTCGTGAAGAGTGACAAAGATGGTTAAGGGGCTGGAGGAGTTGCCGTACAGCAAAAGATTAGAGAAACTGGGCCTCTTCTCCCTCACACAGAGGAGATTGAGAGGGGACATGATCAAAACATTCAAGGTACTGAAGGGAATAGACTTAGTAGATAAAGACAGGTTGTTCACCCTCTCCAAGGCAGGGAGAACGAGAGGGCACTCTCTAAAATTGAAAGGGGATAGATTCCGTACGAACATAAGGAAGTTCTTCTTCACCCAGAGAGTAGTAGAAAACTGGAACGCTCTTCCAGAATCTTTCATAGGGGAAACACCCTCCAGGGATTCAAGACAAAGTTAGACAAGTTCCTGCTGAACCAGAATGTACGCAGGTAGGGCTAGTCTCAGTTAGGGCCACCGCAGGAGCGGACTGCTGGGCACGATGGACCACTGGTCTGACCCAGCAGCGGCAATTCTTATGTTCTTATATAAATATAAACTTATGTTATGTTATATATGTTATGCTTCTGTACAAAAAAGGATTTCCTTAGATTACTTCTGAGCTTATCACCTCTTAACTTTATCCTATGCCCTCTCATTTTGGAGCTTCCTTTCAAATGAAAGACTTGACTTGTGCATTTATGCCACGTAGGTATTTAAACATCTCCGTCATATCTCCCCTCTCCTGCCTTTCCTCCACGTTTCAAGTTTATTTAAAATTTCTTATACCGTCCAATCAACCTTCTAGGCGGTGTACAAAATCATAAAAACATACTTTAGCTAAAATACAAATTTAAGATGACAGAGCGTCACCTAAGAATAACAATAACTTTCAGAGACTTTTAAAACAAAGACAAACAGGAAAAAAAGGTAAAAGGGCAAGAACTACAATAGTCAAAGTAAAAGAGAACAATTAGGGAGAAAAACAATGGGAGGGGCAGCTATAAATAAAAATTGAACTCAATTGCCCTTAAAAGGACAGTTAGGTCTCGAAGGCATCAAGAAAGAGAAATGTTTGTGTGCCTTGCAACACACACATCTAATACTTTTCTATAAGGTGAATGTGCCCACTGGCACAGCTTGTTTGGTGTTACATATCGTGCAACTAGCGTGCCAATTTTATAGAATAATGCCTAGCATATTCACACATATCTAATCATTTGTAACATCATTCATGTGCATAAGTGTGCCTGTTCTATAAATATGTTTGTAAGTTGGCACTTACATTTAGATGCCCTTTATAAAATTGTCCTTTTTTTCTGTGTTCTTTGTAATAAATTATCACGAGAACATACAGGTCATTTGCTAACAGCTAAAATTTTTATAGAACAGATCCTGTAGGAAATATTGCACATTAATGATGTAAGCGCATAGCTACTGATAGCAAATGGTCTGCAAAGTAAGAATTGCCAAGCTGGGCCATGCCAATGATCCATCAAGCAAAGCATTCTGTCATGCATAATTGCTATTCATATTAATCCTATCAAGCAATTTATGCACAATTATAATATTGTATTCAAACAACAAAAGGCACCCCTGTACTTTCACTTATCTCTTGTTGACTGAGATGTGCTCAGAACGGTTCTCAGGTAGAAAGTCTACAAGCGGGGTCAAGTCCCTCAATGCAGCTTCCTTAGTCTTTCATTACACAGCAGACAGTCTTTAAAGATACCATGTTAATAAACCATTACTGTTTCTTTGAAAAAATATAAACTTTCTCAAATCCCTTCACTGGATGCTCAGCTGAGGTTGTTGAGATGATTTTCAAAAGCAAGCAATATCGGGTTCTGATGCGTTTTGCCAGACCAGCCTCTTCAGAGGACCCACAATTAACTTTTAAATATAAGAAGTAGTCATCTTCTTCATCATACTCTGCTAATCTCACTTCCTTTTCCTCTTGTGCAATGATAGACTAAGGAAGCTGCATTTAGGGGCTTGACTCCTTTTGTGGTCTTTCTACCTGACAATGGTTCTGAGCACTGTTACTACATCCTCTGGCAATGAGTTCCAGAGTCTAATTATTCTTTGAGTGAAAACCCTGTAACTTCATTGACTGTCCCTTAGTCTTCATCATTTTTGAAAGAGTAACATAGTAAATAACAGCAGATAAAAGACCTGACTGGTCCATCCAGTCTGCTCATTAGTTACATGCATTTGTAAATTAATGATTAAATTAAATTGTCTTTTTTCTTTGATATTTATGTTCCATAGACTGTAAAGTCCACCCGGTACTGTCCTTAGGTTCCAACTACTGGAGCTGCTGTCGAAGCTAACTCCAGCCCATTTGCGGCTACATACTTTAAAGTCTGGCCAGCAATGTCCTCATATCATGTTACTAGAGCAGTCTATCGCAAACTGTGTGCCTCCTGAGATTTATGATGTGCCACAGTGGGATTCAAACCCAGCTCCCCTCAATAAGATTCAAGAATCGTCTATTTAGCTATATAACACCTAAAGTTCAGATTATGACCTGCTCATTGCTTTTGGCTTCTTAGTTATCTCAGTACTTCCGAAGCAGAGTAAAAATGTTCTAAAGTCCTGCTTCCTTGAGCACTTGAAGTCTTTTTCTCCCTTGACTGCAAAATAGAGCTGTTAAGCTGAATTTCATTGTTAAACTGAGTATAATTCAACAGACAGCCAATATCTTTGTAACATTAGCATGTGGCCATTAATTTGGAAAATGGAAAAATCAGTCATTTTCTAGCTGCTGTATAAATGGTCTTAGCATGGAGGAAAGCCCTGCGTAAGAGCGTGCTATGGCCACTTTCTACAGCAGTTTAGTAAAAGGTATATCCCGCGCAGGAAAACTTGGAACATCCCTCCCTTTTAGAACCACAGAACTCTGGAACAACCTCTCATCCCCGCTCAGAAATGTTAGCTCCTTCCAATCCTTCCGTAAACACCTGAAAACTTGGCTCTTTTCAAAAATCTAATCACCCCCCGTTCTCTAGTACCCTGTTCCCTCCCTATCTTCTTATTCCCTCTCCTATATCCATCTTTGTAGTTCCTTTCCTCTCAACCTCTGTAAACCGTGCCGAGCTCTGCGCTTGCGGAGATGATGCGGTATACAAACCTAAGGTTTAGTTTAGTTTAGTTTAGTTTAAAATGATCTTTAAATGCTTTCGGAAGTACATATTCAGGTCTTCCAGTCTTTTCGTACTTTTTTGGCAGAGACCCCCCCCCCTACCATTTTTTTCACCTTCCTCTGGGCCGCTTCAAGTTTTCTTATATCCTTCACCAGATACGGCTTCCAAAACTGAACACAATACTCCAAGTGTGGCCTCACCAATGACCTGTATAGGGCATCAACACCTCCTTTATTTCTGCTGGTTACTCCTCTTTCTACACAGCCAAGCATCCTTCTGGCTACAGCCACCGCTTTATCACAATGTTTCATTGCCTTCAGATCATCAGACACTATCACCCCAAGCAGTGGCATAGCAAGGGTGAGAGATGCCCAGATGCCCTCACCCTATTCTTTGCCCCCACCACCTCCACATGCTCCTTCCACGCCCCCTCCTGCTGTGTGCACACTGCTTCCCTTCTCCTGTACCTCTGTTACGTTCCTGGCACGAGCAGCAAACCCTCAAGCTGCTGTTGTGCCAGTGTTGGCTCTTCATTTGACGTCACTTCCTAGGCGTGGGTTCAGGAAGTGATGTCAGAGGAAGATCTGACACAGATGCAACAGCAGGTTGGGGGTTGCTGCTCACACCAGGAATGTTACAGAAGTAGGGGGAAAGGGAAGTGGTGTGCACGTGTGGCAGTGGGGGACAGGGAAGAAGGAGGCAGAGGATGGGTGCCTTCGCCTTCACCAAGTTGGTGCCCGGGGCAGGCTGCCCCTCTGCCTCCCCTTACTATGCAACTGACCCCAAGGTCTCTCTCCCCATCCATGCACATTAGCCTCTCACCTCTCATCACATATTGCTCCCTCAAATTTCTTCCTGAACTGAGGCTAACCTGAGTGAATTATCCTGTAACAGCTCTTGCATAGTTTTCATACGCTCCGATATTTCCATGGAGTCTTTTGGTAAAGGCACTTTAGAAGGTGTGACAGGATCAGGCTTCAGTCTTTTACCTTTCCCTGGAGCAGTAAATGCAGCCTCTATGCATGTTTGTCATCCTGTAGCCATCTGAAATCAGTAATAGTCTTCTGAGAGGAAATTAGTTGGTAATAAATAAGCTGTTTGTGTGCCCAAGGGAGGAGCTCAGTAGCTACACAGCCATCCTAGCCACAACCATGTTCCGGAATCCCCACAATTTAAGTTTTTTTAAAAATCTGAACAATGGAGGGTTAAGTGACTTGCTCAGCCCAACCCACAAAGTTGGAGCAGTCTCCATCAAGGATTATACACTTAGTTCAGCGACTTTCCACCTTTTCCATTCCGTATTTTTCAGATGGAATGAAAAAAGTAGAAAATTACAGGACCAAGGCCCTTTTTTACTAAGGTGTGCTAACTAATTAGCGCACACTAATCGATTTAACGCGCACTAAATGCTAACACGTGCATGTTAGTCTATGGATGTGTTGGCGTTCAGCGCGTGCTGATCGGTTGGCGCACCTTAGTAAAAGAGGTCTCAATGGAGTCTGCCTTAACTTTGTTGGTTGGGCTGAGAACTTTTCAGCGGCCCCTTGTAGCTATCTCTGTATAGCTATTTTATAAGATGGATGTTCCTATGATGCCACACAGGTCTTCATGTCCCTTGTTTTTTGTAGGATGTGGATGTTTTTATCACATGGACATTCATCTCGCATGTATTTTAGAACAGGCTCTATCCTGTTCTAAAACACATGTGAAATTGATGTCCATTTATGATGTACTGACTTGAACTTCCTTTCTAAAATGCCGCTCCACCTGAAGAGACCAGCGTCCATTTGGAAACTTATGCTACCTTACAATCTCCTTCAATCCTAACTAAATTGATATACCATTTTCAAACATAACTACTGTATTTTTATTTTTTTACTTTATTAATTTTCAAAACTAATACAAAGTGCCATGAATTTTACAAACATTAATAATCAACATAAACATTAAATTCCATCAATAACAATACAGAAGAAAAATATCCCACCCCTTCCTTCCAACAATTCAATCAAGAAATAAACCAAAAAGATATCCCCCCCACCCATCTACCCCGTCCTGGATATGCAGAAAAATAAACAGAAAATTAAATAAAGACACTGTATGTTTTAAAAACTCTTTATTAATTTTTCATTCAAAAACAGTGTTTTATAAAACCGCACTAGCGGCTGTAACGGCCCCGAAGTCCATAAAGATTTAAAGGGCTTCGGGGCTGTTGCCGCGTGGCAGCCGCTAGCGTGGCTTTGTAAATCAGGCCCACAGTGGATATATACAGTATAAATCATAAACAGCACTTTCATTTGGTCAATGAATGCAAGAAATACAAGAAAATATAATGCCCCCTCCCTGGATGTGTAAATCAAATAGGAAATAAGGGGATAATCCAGCTAATCAGTGTTAACAAAATTTGTCACATTAGTTTAAACAGCTTATAATTACACGTAATTTCTGAATTCATTTTTTCATATTTGTAACATAAACATAAAGAACCCCACCAAAAGGAGAAATTAAGTCTATCCCAATTTTTCCAGTTTTTAGTAACCACTATATATGTAACTAGTCTTATAGCCCGTTACATTAACGGGTGCTAGAATATATGTGTGTGTGTCTGTCTTTATTTATTTCTCTCTCTCTCCTTAGCCACTTTCTTTTTTTCTGTCTTTCTTTTTCCTTGGCTGTCCATCACCACCCCTTGCCTGCTCCCCCTGTCCATTCTCCCTTCCTTTTATCTCCACTGTGTCCACCCCCACCCCTTCACTGCTCTCCTTATGCAGCAGCAGCCCTTCTCCCTTTGTTTTACCTCCCCCCTGTCCATCAGCACCTCTTTCCTTCTCCCCCTGTCCAGCAGTAAGCGTCCCTTCCTTTTTCTCCCCCCCCTCCTTCTTATCGCCAGGATACACTTACCTTGCTCTGCCCCTGATCAGAGGTTCCCGACAGCCGCCCAGTTGCACCCATTGGAAAAGTTCCCTCTGCCGCATCCCGCACCCCTCCTGACGCGACTCCCGCTGTCTTTCTTTCTGTCTGTCTCTGTCCCTGGCCCCCTCTGTCTTTCTGTGTATCTCCCTGCCCCTGTGTCTTTCTTCTTTTCTTTCTGTCTCCCTTCCTCCCTCTGCCTGTCAGTCCAAAGCAGCATTCCCTCCCCCTCCATTTCCCTCCCCCCACACCAGTTCCCTGCAGCAGCATTAGCGTTTCCTCTACCCCCCTTTCCCTTCCCGCGGTACAGACTACGAACCTGGCGATTCCAGCGTGTGCAGCAGTCTTCACATGCTGCTTCGGGTCCTTCTACTGGCCTGATTTACTCTGGCACGTCACTGATGACATCATCAGAGACGCGGCAGAGCAAATCAGGGCAGTAGAAGGGCCCAAAGCAGCGTGTGGAGACTGCTGCACACGCTGCTTGAATCGCCAAGGTAGTCGGATCCGCGGGAAGGGAAAGGGGGGGCGGCAAAGGACTCAGGTCCCGATCCGGGGCGGAAAGTTGCTGGGCTCCTCGGTGGGGGCGCTGAGCGGCCACGATCCCTCTCCTCCGAGACACCCCCCCGCCCGGCCGCTCGCCCACTGGCCCTCTGGAGGAACAGAGATCGGCGGCTGGCTGCGGTCCCGGCTTGTGGAGGCATCGGCGGCTGGTGACGTAAACGTGCATGCGCATTCCTACCTAAGGTGCCCTACATCTCACGGAAAACGGATGCATGCAGATGGGAGTACGCATGTGCGGCCTAGCATTTTATTATAGTAGATTCGCTTACCTTCAGGATACAAATACTCCTCTCAGCTCCAAAAGTCAAGTTTTATCAAATCAGAAATATTGCAGCCCAAACAGACCTATTGGCATCTGCCTTAATACAAATTACAAAGCTACTGCTCCCTCCTGTCTTAATTATTTCATTGTATATTATTGGTTTATAACAAAAATCAACTACAGGATGGTGCCTTTTCTCAAACGTGCTGACAATCTGCCCTTTCAAACTGACAACTGTTTTCCTGTAAAGGTTGGTGTTCTGAAGGAGTTCTGAAGGTGGTGGATAGAATTAATTTATAGATCTGATTGACTTGAGAAGTGTTTAGTATTGTACGAGACACTTGCTATTTAGATTAGGGTTAGATGTTTTCCAGAGATAGCAAGATTGATAAAGGTATACAATCTCACAAACCTCTCTGAGAGCAGTCTCACTGTTTTGAGATCTGGAACCATCTGAGGAAATGCTTTGTGCAGGTAAGGCTGCCCAAGCCCAAATTCTACACTAGAGTTCTGAGCTCTGGGAGAGCTGCTGCCTGCCTGCCTGCCAGTGCTATTGGATTACATCACCTGTATGTCTTATCAATTCTGCTGTATATAGAAAACACATTTTATATAGTGAACATAAGAACAGAACATAAGAAGTGCCTCTGCTGGGTCAGACCAGAGGTCCATCGTGCCCAGCAGTCTGCTCACGCAGCGGCCCAACAGGTCCAGGACCTGTGTAGTAGTCATCTAACCATACCCCTCATTTTCCTTCAGAAAATTGTCCAATCCCTTCTTGAACCCTAATACCGTACTCTGTCCTATCACGCCCTCTGGAGCAACATTGCTTTCTAGAAGTTGCAAAATGAATTGTCACTCATTCTTTCCCAATAGAAACATAGAGTATGACGGCAGAAAAGGGCCATCGGCCCAACAAGTCTGCCCACTCAAATAACCCTCCCCCCTAAACACTCCCTCAAAGTGACCCCACATGTTTGTCCCATTTTTTCTTAAAATCGGTCCTAATGAGGATCACTATTCAACAGTTTTATATCTGTGCGGGTTAAAAAAAAATAGCAAAACAGCTTTAAAAAAAAAAAAAAAGGTACAGTTTTAATTTCCACATTACATGGCTGTTCTCTTCAGCACCAGGAAAAAGTATATGTAAGGAAGTACATTTATAAACAATTTGAAATCCAAAAAGTGAGATATTATTTTACAAGGGATGAGCTGAAACTTGAGTAAACTTAGAAGTCTGCATAAATACTACATAACCTGTTTTATTTCAAACTGTGAGGTCAATTCAAATACAACTGACTTCATAAATCATCAGAATTAAAACCTGGTTATGGAAAGACAGAGCTGGATGGGCTGAAGTGAGCTTTGATGGCAATTCTAGCAGGTAGGAAGTAAGGCCAGTGCTGGGTGGACTTCTATATTCTGAGACCTGAAACTAGCAAGGACATATCAATAACAAAATGTGAATTTTAAATCACATTCATGTCATATGCTATGAATGTATCTCAGAGGTGAAGGGGAAGACATCTCTTAAGCAAGTAAAATGTCAGTTTACAACCTTGTTGAATTGATGATTTAATCAGGTATTGAAAACACAGGCCAACAAATTTTATTTTTTTCTCGGTGCTTTGGGAGTTTTGACTTATTCCTGGGGTTATCTGGGGCACTGCTCCAGAAAATTGCATTGGATAGACCACATCAGCTCCAGTTTCTTAGATAGAAAGGATCTCCAATATCTATACAATGGCACATTAGTGTCAAATGGTAATATTTGGATGATGGTATCTATCATTGATCCTATGAAAACCTTTAATAAATATTTGATAATTTTTCTTTTATTCTTATTTTTTTTTTTTCTATTATATGACTTGTGTGTAAAAAATTATCATTAAACTTTCAAATCCTTGAGACTTTTCAAGCTTCAATTAATAACTAAAGTAATGTAAATGTCAAAAACAAAAGTCACACAGCTGAACAGCAGATACAGAATCTATCAAAATATGTTCTTATTTGGCAAGAGTAAAGCTCTAGATCAGTGGTCTCAAACTCAAACCCTTTGCAGGGCCACATTTTAGATTTGTTAGGTACTTGGAGGGCCTCAGAAAAAATAGTTAATGTCTTATTAAAGAAATAACAATTTTGCATGAGGTAAAACTCTTTATATAAAGCTTATAAATCTTTCCTTTTGGCTAAGTTTTAATAATAATATTGTCACTTATAGCTAAAGAGACATATGATCAAGAAACTGTTTTATTTTACTTTTGTGATTATGATAAACATACCGAGGGCCTCAAAATAGTACCTGGCGGGCCGCATGTGGCCTCCGGGCCGTGAGTTTGAGACCACTGCTCTAGATCAAATGGCAGGCGCTATAGTGAAACAAAGTAGTCAACCGCTAAAACGGAAGGTTCCCCAGCTAGTGCTCTGCAATAATGTAGTGCTGAAATCTGTCAGTCAGCATTCATGTAACAAACAAAAGCAAAGCTGCTGAAAAAGAGAACCACTTAGCTCAAAGCTCCTTCATGAGACTCTACAGAGGAGCAAAGCTATGCCAAATAATTGTTCTGCTGATGCTGTGTTAACCAATGACCTTGTCGGATTATTTGTGAAAAATACAAGAGCCAACAATTTGCCTTGAAGAAGCAACTTTTGGCGAAACGGGTCCCATTGGATCATTGTCTACTTTGTTTCACTATAGTGCTTGCCTTTTGATCTAGAGCAGGGGTGTCCAACCTTTTGGCGTCCTTGGGCCGCATTGGCCTAAAAAAAAATGTTTCTGGGGACACACAAACGCGCAAACGTTGCAGCAAGACAGAGGAGGGAGCCGGCAAGATGGAGAACACCCGGGGGCATCAGAGGAAAACACTGCATTGCCCTCGACTGGGGCTGCACAAAATACTTCACGGGGCTGCATGCGGCCCTCGGGCAGCAGGTTGGACACCCCTGATCTAGAGCTATACTCTTGCCAAATAAGAACATATTTTGATAGATTCTGTAGCTGCTATTCAGCTATGTGGCTTTTGTTTTTGACATTTACTTTTTTATTTTAATATTTTTTATTCATTTTTAAACTTTCAACAAGTAATTCATTATACAATCATATACACTGTAATAATACTTATTAATCATACATTCAATGAAATCGAACTATAACTTCACCCTCCCATCCTTCTTCCAATATAATCATATAATTTTATAAAATTATCCCACCCTCCCCCCTTATACTTCAATAAACAAAAGGAGAGAAATAAATTATTAACTAATCAATTATAATCATTCCTTATAAAAATTTGTAATGGCTCCCAGACCTCCATATTTACTTTTGTTTTTGACATTTACACTACTTTAGTTATTAATTGAAGCTTGTAAAGTAATTAAAGCTTGAAAAGTCTCAAGTTTTTGAAAATTTAATGATAAATATTTCATACATTTAAAAAAATATATCTTTAGTCATTTTGAAGCCAAAAATAAGTGCAACAATATTATACAATTATATTACACTATAATAGCACCTAAATTCAATCAAAATTGTAATCCATAACAAACACATATATCACCCCCCATTTTCATATTCAAAAATTGCACTCAAATTTAAAAATTAAAAATATTTTCCAACCCCCCTCCCACCTACCCACCCACCATGGACATGCATGATCAAGGGGCAAAATCAACAATCACTCTTTACAAAATTTTTGTACATTTTTTACACACAAGTCAAATAATAGAAAGCAAAAAAATAAATAAGAACAAAAGTAAAAAGTTTTTCCATTATGAGAACATTGTTCAAAGCAATCTGGCCAAGCATACTGTATAGGTAGTGCCCGTGGGAAGAAAATGACACTGGTCAGATTATTTACATCTACCTTCTAAAGTTACCAACAGCTGCTACTGCCAGTAATGTTTGCTACTAGTAACTAGGCCTCATTGCTTAAAACAATCCCTCGTAGGTGATACTAACAGGTTAGTAATTCTAGTTGTAGTGGGTAGACACAGCTGTAGAAAAAAATATTAAATAGTACTAGTTGCAGTACAGATCTATGCAACACTCCACTAGTCACCCTCCTCCATTGAGAAAAATGGCAATTTAACCTTACCCTCTGTTTTCTGTTCAATAGCCAATTCCTAATTCCCATGACATTTTAATTTTCTCAGGACTCTTTCATGAGAAACTTTGTTGAAAGCTTTCTGAAAATCTAGATACTGGCTGACCTTTATCTACATGTTTGTTTATGCCTTCAAAGAAATGAAGCAAATTGATGAGACAAGACTTCCCTTGACTGAATCCATGATAATTCAGTTCCATTAAATCATGTTTGTCTATGTATTCCTTAATTTTAGTTTTTAGAAAAGTTTCCACTGCTTTGCCTGGCACTGAAGTCAAGCTTAGAGGACAGCAATTTCATGGATCACCCCTGGAACTCTTTTCAAAAATTGGCGCTACATTGGCCACCCTCAAATCCTCAAAATGGATGATTTTAATGACAGGTTACAGATCACTAACTTCAGATCAGCAATTTCATGGTTGAGGTCTTTCAGAACCCTAGGGTGCATGCTTGCTTCTGACTTACTAGTTTGCTCCATTGCTAGAGCTCAGGTTCTTCATCTTTCAGTTATCACTAGCTTGAATGTTTTCCTCCCCTAACAATGAATAAGAGTGAGGAATAGATATTTGTAAATGCTCTCTGAATATAGTAAAGGCATGTTTCAGAATAACATGGGGCCTAATGTACAAAACATTTTCCCCCATTGCAACCCTTTAATCCAGCTAGAGAAAAGCACATTCCTGATTGCTATTAAGACCTGAAAATTCAGTGCATCTTCAGAAGTGGTTTTTTTTGGTCAAGGGTAAGCTACCATTTCTAGGCCTAAAATAATAATAATAAAAAGTCTTAGTACTGTTACACATTGCTTCATTAAATACAACTTACTGTCACAGATGAAATAGCATAAATATAGGAGTATAGAAAGACAATTTAGAAAGGACGTCTAAGTTGATATGTTGGTGCTAGTATTTTTGGGAAAGGATCTGCTGATTGATGAGGAAATGATGTTACCGGGGTAGATGGCTGCCTGATCTGAGGGATTCATCTATAGTTGACAACTGATGGAAGATAGCAGCCCCAACAAATTTGCACAGCATTGACTTATACTGGAAGGCAGGACAGTTGGCTCTGCAGGATGGCATAAAAAACCCCCAATGCTGAGAAGTGAGTCCTGCTAGAGCAGGGGTGTCAAAGTCCCTCCTTGAGGGAAAATCCAATCGGGTTTTCAGTATTTCCCCAATGAATATGCATGAGATCTATTTGCATACACTGCTTTCATTGTATGCTAATAGATCTCATGCATATTCATTGGGGAAATCCTGAAAACCCGACTGGATTGCGGCCCTCGAGGATTGACTTTGACACCTGTGTGCTAGAGAGAGAGTGCTAAGCTGTCTACCACTTGGAGTGGGAGTATTAAATGGGCCTGCCAGTTGGCTCTCTGTGGCAGGAATGGAACCAGAGGTGAGGGAGCCAGATGCTATAGAGAGTGAAAGGATCAAGCCTCTTATGAGGGCTGATATGTGGGAGTGGCTTACCAAGGTGAAAGCTGAGATCTCCATGGTGGTCCTTAAAGTCATTGAGGCAATACAAGATCTTAAGCATGATTTTATTGACATAAGTGACAGCATCAACACAATTGAAATCCATTAAGATTCCTGTGAGGACATGATTGTGGGGGGTACAGCAGAGGATGAAGGATCTGCAAGTTGAGTTGCATGAATTGGTTGATAAGATGAAGGACCTGGACAATCTAATGTGAGGGAGCCAGATGACATTGCTCACAGAGATGCTCAAGAAGTGGCCACTTATCTAATATGGTGGCTCTTGGTTGTCAATAGTTTGGATTCTGGTATAGAGTGACTGCACTGGGCACTGGGCCCTCACACTTTAGACCATCTCTGGGGTATAGTGATCTGCTTGCAGAGTTTTGCCCTGAAAGAGCGCATTGTATGCTGTGCACAAGAAATATGAACAGTTACCTGGAAGGGATGCCATCTGGAATTGTATCAAGACCTAACAACTAGTACTCTCTAGAAGTGGACAGCATTTAAGGAGGTGACTCAGGTGTTGACTAAGGCCAATGTCCACTATCGTTGGACATTTCCTTTTGAAATATTAGTTACACTCAATGGTATTTATAAAAGAGTCACCTCACTGGTGTGTTGCAGAACCCAGAACATCTAAGGAGACTCCATCGATTCAGAAGTGCCTGGCAGGATTTCACTGGCAGAAAGCAAGCGGTGGTTCCAGATTGATATCCCAAGCATTGGGCCAGTGAACTGAGGAAACCCATCACTGATAATGCTACACCAGCTAACAATGGACCTGTCAATCTGTGTAATGCTCCCTGAGGGTTGGGATAGAGCACACTGACTGTGGGAGATGCGTCACTGAGTTGGGTAGCATTGGGGATTTGTTGGATATGAATGGAAAACATTTATTGGGAGTGCATGTGTGGAGAAGGGTTGTTGGGGTGTATGGATGCAGAGTTTCTTGCAATATGTTATCCAGTTTGGGAAAAATGAATGCTTTCTGAATATAAGGAATGGAATGCATGGAGTATTTGAAATGTGGATCTGGCTATGGGGCGCATACTTCCTTGTTTTTTTTGGTGGGAGGTTGTATGGATCTCACTGGGTATGTTTTAAGGAAGGGGAGATTGACAAGAGGGCAGGGAAAGGTATAGGGATAGAGGATTTTGGCAGTTGGAACTCAAGCACAGTACCGGGTAAAGCTTTGGATTCTTGCCCAGAAATAGCTAAGAAGAAAAAAAAAAAAAAAAAAAATTTAAATTGAATCAGGTTGGGCAGACTGGATGGACCATTCGGGTCTTTATCTGCCGTCATCTACTATGTTACTATGTTACTATGTTACTATGTTAGGGTGGGAGTTTGGGTTTGTGGAAGTAGACTGGGAGGGTAAAACTATTGAGGGATGGACAGAAGTGGATTGAAACTAGTTTCCTAAGTCATGGGGCTTAACTCACCTCATAAGCAGAAAACTCTTTTCAGGAAGCTGGTGCGGAAAGAGACTAACATTTGTTTCCTACAGGAAACACATTTGACTAGACTACTTGAGTGCCTGGTTGAGTAATCCTTGTTTCCAGTGGCATGGTGGGCAATTCCAAGAAGTGTGGGGTGGGTATTCTCTTTGCTAAAGTGTTGGTTGTGTGGGAGCCACAGGGCAGGCATCTTATACTGGTGGTGAACATTAATAGTGAGAAACTGACCCTAGTATCATTCTTCCCATTACCTTTTCAATTTTTTATTTTATAAATTGTAAACCCTCCCCTTTTTTCCTCTTGTGCCATGTCGTGACAATTCAAATTCACATATATATGTCCTTTTCCCTTGTTTTAAAAATTGTTTTATATTGTAAACTGTTTTTGCATTAAAGAGGTATATCAAACCATAATAAACTTGAAACATAGGGCTCCTTTTACTAAGGTGCGCTAGCGTTTTTAGCGCACGCAAAACCGCATGATAAAAATACTAATGCAAGCTCTATGGAGGCGTTAGCATCTAGCGCGCGCTATTCCGTGCGCTAATGTCCTAATGCACCTTAGTAAAAGGAGCCCTTAGTGAATATTTATGCTCCCAATGATAGACAGGGGGAATTCTTGCAGACTCTGGTCCCTCACTTATTGTAACTGAAAGACGGTTCCCTGACTGTGGGTGGGGATCTCAACCTCACTTGTACACCTCACTTGGATAATTCTGGGGGTGGTGTTCTATATGGTAAGAGGAAGAGGAAAGCCCTGAAGTAATTCCTTAGGGAACTTAATTTAGATGTGTGGCAGTGATTACATCCTAGGGTCAAAGACTTTACCTACAATTTCTTGGTACACTGTACCTACTCCAGGATAGATTGTTTGTTGAGAAAGATCTGATGCACCGGGCATCTTGGGCAGGGATAGAACAAATATCTTGGTCTGATCATGCCCCTGGATACAACTGGATAGCCTCGCAAGGATTCAGGGTCAGAAGTATCGGAGTGTCAGATGATGATGGAGTATTGGAGTGTCAGATGGTGGTGGAGAGGCTGAGGTCTATCATAGCAATTCCCTACCTCAGACTTTCTTCCTTTGGGGAAAATGGATCTTTGAAAAAATATGTAAGTTAAATTCCATATATGTTGCCTTTTATTTCCTTTTCTGACCCTATTTCTGACTATTTTTTGCATGCTAATTCTTTCAGACTCAAAAGGCTTCCTGCTTCATTCACACACACACATTAGCCAGGCAACCACACATGGGGAGACCTGCTGATCACATCTTAAAACCTATCCTCTCTGGAACGCCCTACCTCAAAATCTTTTCCTTCAGGGAAAATGGATCTTTGAAAAACGATATGCTAACTTCTAGGAGATCTTTCAAGATGGTCTACACACCCATACTGTGAACTGGGCCTAGGCCCACCCTCCCCTAGGATCACATTACATATACAGTATAGCCACACTCTCCCTATCACCCTCAATACCCTCCTCCTGATCCAGATCCAACCTTAACATATTAAATGTTTCACCTCCCCAAAATTGTAAGCATCTTGCTCATTTCTTTACTTATAGTCTTAATTTATTGTCAATTACTCTAATTAGGACAACAGAACTCTTTACTACATATTCTTATTATATTTCATTACCTGCTAAGAATCAAACACTAAGGGTTCCTTTTACTAAGGTGCGCTATGCTAACCATGCGCTAAACGCTAATGCATGCATGTTAGTCTATGGATGTGTTAGCAGCAGCAAGAGGGGTGCTATCCAGTCTTTTGCACCGAGGGCTCCTTTTACTAAGCTGCGCTAGCGGTTTTAGCGCATGCTTATCGCATGCTGCAAAGCCGCACGCGCTAGACGCTAATGCCTCCATTGAGCTGACATTAGTTCTTGGCGCGTAGCGTGAGGTTAGTGCGCGTGGCAATGCAGCGCACGCTAAAAAAACACAAACGCACCATAGTAAAAGGAGCCCTGAGTGTCACATGTATGATTTTCTACCGGTTGAGAAGTTATGTGTGCTCACTTTAAAGAGCTCCTAGCTCTCAGAGAACAAGTATGTTCCCTTGAGGCTAGAGTAGTAGACTTGGAGGAGCTGAGGGAGACAGAGAAGTACATAGAGACCTATAGGGATTTGCTGCCTTGGAGGAGAGAAGTCTCCTAGAAGGAGAGCATCATCCTGGTGAAGTAGGAAATAACCCTGTAGCCAGGACTGGCCCACCAGCAGATGCAATGTCCTCTTGCACCAAGGATGTGTCTCCAGGGGCTTCTGCCCAGGAAGGAAGGGTTAGGACAACAGTTGTAGTTGGCGATTTGATCATTAGGCATGTAGATAGCTGAGTGGCTGGTGGGTATGAGGATTGCCTGGTCATTTGCCTGCCTGGTGCAAAGGTGGTGGACCTCACACGTCACTTCGTCATACGTCACACGTCACGTCTGCTTCGACCACCTCTTCGTGTAGTAAAGTTGGGCTACACCAATCAGGAGCTGCTTTGACATGAAGCTCCTGTTTGGTGTAGCCTGACTTTACTACAGGATGAGGCAGTCGGAGCAGATCACAAATGAGCGAGTCCATGATTTGCGAACCGCAAATTTGTGGGGGAACAAGAAATCATAGGTGGAACCATGTAAGTAAAATGTGGTAATGTGAGAGTACAATGAACCTGCTTTTTATTTATTTAAAGAACTTATTATCCACTTATCTCCTAAGCGGCTTACAAGTAAATAAACACAGTAGAGGTCAAATTTTACCTTACATTTTCTAATACATTAGAAACATCAATCAACTTGTTTACATTGTTCAACAAAAAAATGATAGTCATTTCAAACATTTTATTGGATATCAGAGGGACAGCTAAAAGCTAAGACGAAAAAAGGAGCCTTAAATAATTTTCGAAATAGCAGTACATTGTTACAAAAATGTATCGCTCTGGACAGTCCATTCCAAAGCACCAGACCCACAATTAAAATAAGAGACATGAGACAGTGATGAATTACAGCACCTATTTGTGTGTAGAGTAGCTTTGCATTCATAATTGTGAATCCTCATAATAGCGGAGCACCAGAAATTAATACTGAGATGAGCTGATTTCCAGTTTCAGAGTATCATTTGTAGAGTTAAAGCAATTAGAATGTACAATAAACGTTTTTGCCATGTATCCAGAGGATCAGTAATAGCAGCTGATCTAAAAATAATTAAATCTGTTGACAGTGCAGAGGAGATGGGTAATATCTTACATATAATTCTCCATACAGTGGACCAAAAATTGTTAACAATGTTACATGAATATATCATATACATATGTCCGTTTGTTAGATTTACTAAATAAAGACCAGTATTGTATAATTTACTAAGGGCTCCTTTTACTATGGTGCGATAGCGTTGTTAGCGCGGCTAACCATGCGCTAAATGAAAAATACTAACGCCAGATTTATGGAGGCATTAGTGTTTAGCGCACGATACAACCACTAGCTCACCTTAGTAAAAGAAGCCCAAGCATTGTTATATAATAAATACATGGATTGCATTAAAACTTGTAGAAAGTGTAAGGCAAAGAGTGAAGTTAAAACAAAATCTGACTATTGATCATCAGAACCATTCCTGTCAGTTTCTTCAGACCATATTCTTTTAGTTTTATTTTGGAGAGGGAATATGGCATTGCAATATAAAGTAGTACGGCCCACTGAGGTTCCAATTTTACAAAATTCACAAAATTTTGATGTTATTGAAGTATTATTTTTTGGGGGCCATTTTAGATTAGATAAGCAATTTCTTAATTGGAGTCATTTAAAAATTCAGTATTTTGTAGATCATATATTGTTTGTAACTGAGAAGGGTATAAAGGTATTATTATAGATTATGAAGGGCATAATTAAAACTTTAAATCATCCAAAAACCTGCTTAAGTTGGCACTTGAGCGTCCTTATAGCAGGGACGTCCAAGGGCTGATAATCAAAACAAACTTTCTGGACATTCAGCAGCACTTCTAAGCTGCTGTGTCCGGAGCTCAAAGGGGCGTGTTGGGAAATGTATTATGAGCGGGCATCAGGCGGGCTTAAACCTGAATTAATAATCAAAGCATTCCCAAGACATCCTAAGTGGAACTTACATGCTGGGACATGGACAAATGTAAAACAGGTCTAAGTACCCCAAAGGTGACCCAACTGACAAGATGACCACTGGAGGTTTTAAGCAATGACCCCCCCTGGCCGGAAAATGTGAGCATCACTTCAGCCGGACATTTAACTGAAAGGTATGGGGGTTTGGGGGTAGAGTTTGGGGTACGGGGTAGGGCGCCTGAGCCTTGGTGGAGTGGTGGCGGGAGGGAGTAGGCATCCCTCCTACACGGCTTACTTCTTGGGTGGGGTTTCTGGGGTTCTGGTGGAAGGCAGTGGACATCCTTCCTGCTGGCTGAGTTTGCTTGGGGGTTTAGTGGGTTCTCTGCTGGAGCTGCTCAGCTGATTGCAGCATGGGGATTCCCTTGCCGCAGTTAGCTGATGGCAAGAGATCAGGCGCAATTCTCTAACCAGCGCCTATGACATGGTAATAGGCTAGATAATTGGGCCGGTTAGGCAGGGCTGGGCATCTGTCCCTTAGGGCAGATGTGATTTTGTCTAGGACACCGGTGTGTGATTCTCAGTCACTTCTTAGGTGGCTGCAGAAACTGGCATCCTATACAGAATTTCCCCCTTTAGTTATATGAGATTTGGAAGTGAGATAAAAGTCAGCCCTTGTGTATGATTGATGTGGAGCTAAATGTAATGTGAAATCTTTTCCTGTAGGATTTAATGTTCTCTAAAGATCAACCAAACCAAGATCCTTTATGTAGGTCTTACCACATGTTGGAGGGCCAACATTTATAGGAAGATTGACGGTCTAAAAATCTCTACCAAGAATAATTGAATGTGAACTATATTCCAATAATATATTTCTGATGTTAGACATAAAATATTTTGTGCATATAGATTTAATATTGAGAAAAGGAGAGAATTTATTTGTACTAAAATTATGAAAAGGACAACTGTGGAATCAATGATCTTGATACAAATTTCATTCAGAAAATCTTCACATAAAAGGTGCAGTTCAATCATCCAAAATGATGATACACAGTAGAGATATTGTGGTGTGGACCCGACACGGTCCGTGTTTTGGTTACAAATGACCTTCTTCTGGGGTCCGGTGTGCTGTTGACCACAAGGGATGGTATGCTGGATATCAAACAAAGTACTGATGTGTAAAGTGTAGCCACCTTCCACATCAAGAGAATAGTATAAGATAAATATTTCTTGATGATAATTGAAACACCTCATATATATATATATATATATATATATATATATATACAGTAGGGGGCTCACAATCGAAAGAGAAAAACGTCCAAAAACCAGCCTAAGTCGGCACTTGGACGAACATTTCCCAAATACATCCAAGTACCGATAATAAAAATGGGTTTTGGACATATTTCTAAACGACCTAGGCCTACATAGTGCCGCTAAATGACCAAAGTTAAACAGGGCATTTCAGGAGGAGTGTCGAGGGTGGGAGTTGGGCAGGACATGGGCTGGCTTAGACTTAGTCGTACAGCATGTAGAACCAAAAGTTATACAGCCCAGGATCGACGGAACTTGGACATCGTGACTTAGACCATTTAAAACATGGTCTAAGTTACAAAACCCCACCTAAAGTCACCAGATAAGCACTGCAAACTCATAAAACAACCCCCCCACACTACCCCAGTGATCACCGATATTCCCCCGCCCTCATATAAATATTAATCACACCTTTAAAATTCAGCCTCCAGACCATCATCAACTGGCTGCCTGGCATAGGAAAGCCTAGTCATCCAGCACAGAGGCAGCTTAAATCATCTTGGGGGTGGGTTAGGGACCCATAGAGAGGAGGACCCATGCCAATAAGCCCCTGTAATCACTGCATTGATACTTAAACATGTGCACTCCCCTATACACCCCCAAAACCCTTTTCTACTGCCCTATAAGTGGCTTCTGCAGCCATAAGGGCTATTGGAGTAGTAGATAAATGGGTCTAGGGGATTCTGGAGGTGGTTTGGGGGGCTCACCATTACCTATAAGGGAGCTGTAGTGAGATGATGACTTGGCACTCTTTTTGTGAAGTTCACAGCAGTGCCCTGTAAGGTACCCCACTATTTAGGTGCCATGTCTGGGTGTGCAATCCATCACTTTTCAGACCACTCACACGTCCAACAGGGCTTGTTCTAAGCATTTTTGACTTGGATGAAAAGTTGGATGGAAATGTGGTATAAAATGGACGTTTTAGTGGCTTGGATGATCAGATTGGCAGGACGTATAATTAGACGATTTTCGAAACAAAAAAATTTTGGACCCTATTTTTCGTAAATGTGTCCTAGGCTGTTGTTAACTTTGGACAACTTGCAAGTTGGACGCAAACGGACTTAGACGTCCCTTTTGATTATGCCCCTCCACATGCATAAGATTCACGCATGTGTAAGTGCACAAAATGCGCGACTTGCATTGCAAACATGGGGCCCTTATTTTCCCTTTACTTCCTGAACCTCCATGCCCCCTGCCACCAAATTTAAATATTTAAAATTGTTGGTGGTGCAGTGAATTTAACAGTTCCAGGATCTTTTCCAAGAGCTTTGGGCCACCTTTCCCTTCGACACATATGTTCACATGTGCAAGATGTCACATATTACAACACCACACAGTGACACCACCGCATACGCCTGTGTGGCAATAGTTCCAGGCAATTGAAAAGGCCTGGGCTTTTCCTAATGGGCCCAACTCTCTTCTCCAGCCCTATGGCCCCACTCTGCCTCTGCCTCCTGTAACACTCTGGTTACATTAAAAGATCAAAAACCACAAGATTTTAACAGAAGTCACTCCATCTCAATGAAATTGACATAAACTGATTCAGCATTAAAACAGAAAAAAACAGCATTAACTTACTTTTAAATTCAAGTTGGCAGCATAGTGGAAAACCATTTACAACTGTCAAAGAAAAATTTAATACTGATTTTCCAGCAGTAGGTAAAGCAGGCAGTGGAGATTAGTCCTCAGTCTTCAGCCCAGCAGTTACTCGTCCCCCCCACCCCCTTCCAGGATGTAGAAGTCTCATATAAGAGCCATGAGTGTATTTTAAAGGACATGTGGTTTGAAAGGGATATTGACAGCCCATTAAATACAATGGTCATAGCTATGCATTGGCTTATTTTTAGATAATAGGGTTTTATGTTGCTTCATGCTGACATTAGTGGGGAAGTCCCTGGAATAAAGCTTCCGTAGGAAAGCCATTAATATAGGAAAGCAAATGGGCTATATTTCCAATAGTGGTATGTTATGTGATTTAAAAAAAAGAATACTTTTCCAGCTGTGTTCAACGAAGGCACTGATCCTAAACTTAAGACTATCTGGCAATACAAGTATTAGCACAGGAAAGCTTCATAAAAAGAAAAAAAAAAAGGAAATTTGGCTCGGCAACTTCTTCTCTAAGCAAAGTTACTATGGAGACAGGGTGGTGTTAGTAGCACTATCCTGGGGCAATCCTTAGGCTGCAACGAAGGCAATGACATGTATATATCATGGAAACAATTTCTGTGCATGGTCAATCCTTGTGGATGGCTGAGAATATGGGATTTAAGATGCTGCTGCATTTCTTAACCCCCTATAACTAGGTGCCCTCCAGGATATCTTTTAAATACTCTCCAAAACAAATAGGAGGAAATATTTCTTTCACTCAAAGATTAGTTAAGCTCTGGAACTCATTGCCGACTAGCCAGAGAGTCCAAAAACAAATCCAGAGGCAGGCAAAATAAGACCATCTTGTGCCCCTCCTGAATGATGTCCATCACCCATTGATCCAAGGATATGTGAGGCCACTTCTGGTAAAACCGAGAGAGGAAGCCTCACCTGACTTCTGGTATCATTGGGGTTTTTTGTTCTTTTTAGGGGCAGCAGCGACTTGGGATCTGGATACCTGAGGACAGCTTGAATTGGAAGTGTGGTAATGGGGACAGTATTACATTACATTACATTAGTGACTTCTGTTCTGCCAATACCTTGCAGTTCTGGGCAGATTACAAAAGAAGGTAACTGGACAGTTCCAGGAAAATTACAAATTAGGGTGCTGTTTACATGGTTGAAACTTTACTGGGAAATTTATAAGAGTGGGGATAATCATGGAGATGTGTTAGGATTTCTTGATAAATTTTTTGAATGACAAGGTTTTGATTTCTTTTCAAAAAGATTTGTAGTTGGTCATTGTTGTTAGGGTGGTGATCAAGTTTTGCTGCTTGCATTGCTAGTAGGTTGTCATACATCTTCTTGTGCTGTGTACGTTTGATTGGGGTGGTGGGTAAATGGGGTCTGAGTTCTCCTTGGTCTGGTTGATTTGTTTCAGTTTAGGTGATTGATTAGGTAGGTGGGGGCAATGTCATTCATTACTTTGAATAATAGACAGTAGAATTTGAATAGTATTCATACTTGTGTAGGTAGCCAGTGTGAGTCTATGTATATGGTGGTGATGTGGTCATATTTGCTTAGTGAGTAGATCAGTCTGAGGGCTCTGTTTTGTTCTGTCTGTAATTGTTTTATCATGTTTGTGAGGCATGGCAGGTCGAGGATGTTGCAGTAGTCCAAAAGTTCCAGGACTAGGGATTGGACTATGAGCCTGTATTGCTCTCTGTCGAAGAATTATCTTATTTTTTGCAGGTTACGCACGACTATAAAGGCTCTCTGGATGGTCTTATTGATTTGAACTTGCATGGTGCAGCATCTCTCTATCATCACTCCGATGAGTTTTAGGGCGGGCTTATATCGGGTATTTGGTAGCATTTATTTCTAATTCTGTTATGGATGGGGTTTTCTAGCAATAGAAATTTTGTTTTATCTGAGTTCAACTTTAGTTTATGATCTATCATTCATTTTTCCACTGTTTCTAGTGGGTTTTTTTTTTTTCAGTTTTTCTATTGAGGTTGGGTCTGGTGGGTTGAAGGGGAGGAGAATGGTCTGCATAGCTGAATGATGTTACATCTAGATTATCTAGACTGGACCCAAGGGAGGCTATAAGAACATAAGAACATAAGAAGCGCCATCTCCGGATCAGACCTTCGGTCCATCAAGTCCGGCGATCCGCACACGCGGAGGCCCTGCTAGGTATACACCTGGCTTATTTTATAGCCAATCTCAACTCAATGTACGTTGTAAATAGTTAAAGCAGGGGTTCATTCACTCAAAACATCACAAAAACAGGACAGTTGACAAAATCATAAATAAACGGAGAAAAATAAACCTCAATTGTGGGTCGCCAGGACTACACAAGTACCAAAGCTCACCACCTCATCACGGGTTTATGAAAAAAACTCCGTACAGTTATAAATTACTTTCACACTTCAGCATCACTTTAGAAGAATGTTTATCAAAAGATTCTCAAAGGATTTGAAATCAAACGTCCTGTAATTTTCTATAAATCAGAGAGACAGCCCCAAACTAACTAATGTATGGCAATCAGCTACAGCTGTAGATAAATTCTAAGCAACGTTTAGAAGCGTGGCTAAACAATTATGTATCTTAGCATGTATAAGAGAGTCAAACACTCATCTGAAGAAACATCTTCGTCCCGATAGATAAGATCTTCTATTTCGCCTGCGAACAGGCTACTTCAGGGGAATATTTAACACTGTAGTCTCCACGCTGTCAGCTGTATAACGGGCGGCCAGGCACTCTCAAAATGGCCCTCAGACCGAGATACGCGCCCGACTCGTTTAAAAACTGAATCGAGTCGGGCGTCATGACGTCATCGCAAAAACGCGAAGGGTCATAGGTCAGTCCTCACTGCTCCACATATACTCTACAATCCAGACCCAGCAAATGAACCTTGCATTCATAAGAAAGGCTGCCACTCATATTCAGAATTTAAACCTAATGGTTCTATAGTATGGAGGCGATTTATCCATTGTTGTTCTTTTTGCCATAAAAGATTTCTTATATCACCTCGTCTCATTGAAGGGGTCACTTTCTCCACCACCCAACATCTAAGGTTTTCAAACTTGTGTTTTAACTTAATACAGTGAGCCACTATTGGAGCTGTCATTTTACATGTATTTAAGCAACTTTTATGTTCAGTTATTCTTATAGTTAAATTGCGTGATGTTTGGCCCACATAGAATAATTCGCATGGGCATTGTATTATGTAGATCACGTTAGCTGTTTGACAGGTGGAGGTATGTTTGAGAATGTAATTTTTCCCATCAATAGGATTTATAAAATTCGAGAGCGGGGTCATTTTTCTCCGTTTATTTATGATTTTGTCAACTGTCCTGTTTTTGTGATGTTTTGAGTGAATGAACCCCTGCTTTAACTATTTACAACGTACATTGAGTTGAGATTGTTCTACACAGAATACGATTGTACCTTTATTATATTAGTTATTTTATAGCCAACCATATCTTTATATGCCTCTCTCAAGGAGATATGCATCTAGTTTGCTTTTGAAGCCTAGGACTGTCGATTCCGCAATAATCTCCCCTGGGAGAGTATTCCAGATGTCAACCACTCTCTGTGTGAAGCAGAACTTCCTGATATTAGTCCTGAACTTGCCCCCCCTTAGCTTCATTTCATGTCCTCTTGTCCGTGTCAAATTGGACAATGTAAATAGTTTTTTCTGCTCTATTTTGTCGATTCCTTTCAGTATTTTGAAGGTTTCGATCATATCCCCACGCAGTCTCCTTTTCTCAAGGGAGAACAATCCCAGTGTTTTAAGTCGATCCTCATATTCCAGTTTCTCCATACCCTTCACTAGTTTAGTTGCTCGTCTCTGCACCCTCTCCAGCAGTTTTATATCCTTCTTTAAGTAGGGAGACCAATGTTGGACGCAGTATTCCAAGTGGGGTCTGACCATTGCCCTATAAAGCGGCATTATAACTTTCTCCGATCTACTCGAGATTCCTTTCTTTATCATGCCCAACATTCTATTTGCCTTATTTGCCGCTGCCGCGCATTGTGCCGACGGCTTCAGGGTCCTATCTATCAGTACACCCAGATCCCTTTCTTGTTCACTTTTTCCCAGAGTTGCACCTGACATTCTGTACTCGTATTCCTTATTTTTACTGCCTAAATGCATTACCTTGCATTTCTCCACGTTGAACTTCATCTGCCATTTCTCCGCCCATTTTTCTAACCGACACAAGTCGCTCTGGAGTTCCTCACTGTCCTCCTGCGATCTGATTGCCCGGCAGAGTTTTGTGTCGTCTGCAAACTTGATGATCTCACTGGATGTTCCGTTTTCCAGGTCATTGATATAAATATTAAAAAGGATCGGCCCAAGTACCGAGCCTTGGGGTACACCACTAGTCACTTTCTCCCAGTCGGAGAACTTCCCATTTATGCCCACTCTCTGCTTCCTGTTTTCCAGCCATTTGCCTATCCATCTTTGTATATCTCCCTCTATGCCATGGCTTTGTAGTTTCCTAAGAAGTCTTTTGTGTGGAACTTTGTCAAATGCTTTCTGGAAGTCCAAGTATATTATGTCCACCGGCTTTCCACTATCAATTTGCTCGTTCACGGTCTCAAAGAATTGGAGTAAATTCGTCAAACACGATTTCCCTTTCCTGAATCCATGTTGACTGGGTTTCATCAAGTCATGTGTGTCCAAGTGCTGAACTATGCTATCCTTGATCAGTGATTCAATCATCTTGCCGGGGACAGATGTAAGACTCACAGGTCTATAGTTGCCCGGTTCTCCTCTCGATCCTTTTTTGAAAATTGGCGTGACGTTCGCTTTCCTCCAGTCGTCTGGTATCTGACCAGTTCTGATTGACAGGTTTGCAAGTTTTTGCAGTAACTCTCCGATTTCGACCTTCAATTCCTTCAAGACTCTCGGGTGAATTTCATCCGGTCCAGGGGATTTGTCACTTTTAAGTTTGTCGATCTGGTAGTATATCTGATCTAAGTTCACTTCAACTGTGGTTGAAGAGTGTTGGAGATAATGGAGACCATTGGGGAATGCCACAGGGGTTAGAACAGGAGTCTGATTTAAGATCGTTTGTTTTGACTCTGTATGATCTTGATTTAAGGAATCCTTGGATCCAGATGTGTACCCTGCCTGAGATCCCTATGGCTTCTAGTATTTGTAGTAGTATGGTGTGGTCTACCAGGCCAAATGTTGCGGAGAGATCAAGTTGAATTATCAACATCCTTCTGCTTTTGCTTAGGTGCTGTCGGGCTATGTCTAGGAGGGTTCCTAGTAGTAACTCCATGCTGTGGTTGGTTCTGAACCCAGATTGTAAGGGGTAAAGTAGGTTGTGATCTTCCAGGTAGTTTGTGAGGTATTGTGCAACTAGGCCTTCTATTAGTTTAATGTATATTGGTATTGAGGCGATGGGTCTGTAGTTGAAGGGAAGATCTATTGAGCCTTTTTGGACTTTCATAATTGGGGTGATTATGATCTTGCCAAGGTCCTGTGGGAATTGACCTTCCGTGAGCATAGTTTGTACCCATTGCATGAGGTGAGATCTAAATTGGGGGCAGGCTATTTTTATCAAGCATGTGGGGCAGTTGTTCAGGTCGCATGCTGCTTGACAGTATTTTTTATAGAGTCGGTTCAGGTCAGGCCACTGTACTGATGGGAAGTCTGCTGCAATGGCTTCTCCTGTTGCAGGGTATATTATCATCTCGTCAAGGAGAAAGTGGTCCTGATGGTTTTTGATCTTGTTTTTGAAGTATTCTGCTAGTTGGGTGGCTGATGGTGGGTGGCTCCTTGTGCGGCTAGGTATGGTTTGGTATCTGTGATGTTTTTTTACTAATTTGAATAGATTTTTTGTATTTTGGACTACCAAGCCTACCTGTTTGGAGTAGTATGCTTTTCATTTCTCCTGGGAATATCTTTGGATGGTAAAACCCAATGATCCCTGACAAAAGCTGCGGGAGGGATGAAAAGTACTAGTTACGACCTTTGATCGCCATGCCAAAACTAGCTAGTTTGTGGATGGTGCAGAGGCAGAGTTAGGGCTGTGTAGAAAGCTAGCCAGTTAGAGATTTCTCAATTTGATAACCATGAAGTTAGGACAGAAAAAAGACTGCCTTAAGTCAACCAGGCACTGGTCTGAATAGCAGCCAGTGTCTAGTTAACTTCTAGGTCCTGACCTGATGTTCTGCCATCCCCCTGCCTGGCAATCCCCCATCCACTAGCATATCTGGATCTCCTTTTGATCCCCCTCCCTCCCATGCTCAACACATAGCACACCTTCCTACCCACCTCCCTGGAAGCATACCAGACCTCTTCATGATGCTCGCTCTTCCTCCTACTTCTAGAAACCAATGAAGCCTACCACCTGCTGGATCCCACTGCTCCTCTCCCTATCCTCAGAATTGAAAACCCCTCTTCCCGTTATAAAGGGCTTACTTGGGGTAATGGGCAGAAGCAATGCCCACTTGCTGCTGCCCACTAAGGCAGACTTTTCAAATTGGCTGCCATGAACCCTAGGGTGAGTTTGCTACAGTGGGCAGCAGTGAATGGATATTACTCCTGTCCATTACCCCAGGGTAATGGACAGGTAAGTCTGCTACCTCAAAAGGGGTTGGAGTTCTGGTAGTTCTCAGAACCGCAATATCTTGTGGCCAGACTACATAACAATACTCCACCTCATGTCCTACGCTCGAGTCAGGAGTTTCTACTACAAATACCCTCCTTCAAAGATATCAAATACAAAAGAAAAGGGCAAGAATGTTCTCTGTAATGGCTCCAATGTGCTGGAACACCTTACCAAAGGAATTAAAGCTAGAAAAGGAAAACAGAAAATTCAAGAAAGGGATAAAGTCTATCTTTTACTTCAACTGAAACTGAGCTAACAGAGGAAGGAAGCTGTATTGTTGCTAATGCCACTCTATCTAGTGCTTCCCTTTGTGAGCCAGAGTATCTACAGATAGTTTGTGACCTCTAATTGAACCTCCTGACAATCCAAGACCAGGTTGATTTAAACTAAATCACCACTTATTTCAAATCAAACTTTTTATACTCCAGCAGCCCTAAATTTAGGGATGCCCTGCACACAAGTGATCCACAAATAATAGAAGAGCAACCTTCATGGCAATCATGGGAGAAACATGCACTGAAACTCCACAGCCCAGTGCATGAAATCTGCCCATGGCTATACAAAGAAACATAGAAACATGAAGGCAGATAAAGACCAAATGGCCCATCCAGTCTGCCCATGCACAGCATCCACTATTTCATCCTCTTCCTGAAAGATTCCACGTGCCTAACCCACATTTTCTTGAATTCAGATGCAGTCTTTCTTTCCACCACTTCTACTGGGAGACTATTCTACACATCTATTACTCTTTGTGTAAAAAAATATTTCCTTAGATTACTCCTGAGCCTATCATCTCTTAACCTTATTCGTTACCCTCTCATTGTTGAGTTTCCTTTCAACTGAAAGAGACTTGTTGCGTGTATTTTCTGCCACATAGTTGTTTAAACATCTCCATCATATCTCCCCTCTCCTGCCTTTCCTGCAAAGTATACACATTGAGGTCTTTAAGTCTGTCCATGTAAGCCTTATGACTTAGACATCAACCATTTTAGTAGTCTTCCTGTGGACCAACTCCATCCTGTTTATATCTATTGGAAAGTGTGGTCTCTAGAGTTATACACAATATTATAAATGAGGTATCAACAGAAACTTATACAGGGGCATCAAAATCTCCTTTTTCCTACTAGTCATTACTCTCCCTAAGCACCCAAGCATCCCTCTAGCTTTTGCCGTAGCCTTTTCATCCTGTTTGGCCACCTTAAGATCATCATATACAGTACTATCATACCTAAGTTCTGCTCCTCTTTCATGCACAAAAGTTTTTCATCCCCTAAACTGTACCATTCCCTCAGGTTTCTGCAGCCCAAATGCATGACCTTGTATTTCTTAGTATTAAATATTATCCACCAAAATTTAGACTATTCCTTAAGCTACTCTAGGTCCTTCCTCATGTTTTCTACACCATCAGGGATATCTACTCTATTGAAGATTTTGGTATCATCGGCAAAGAAGCAAATCTTACCAGTCAGCCCTTCAGCAATATTGCTTACAAAAATGTTAAAAAGAACAGGCCCAAGAACCAAACCTTAAGGTACACCATTGGTGACATCCCTTTCCTCAAAATGATCTCCATTGACCACTAATCTCTGTTGCCTCCCACTCAACCAGTTCCTGACCCAGTTCGTCACTTTGGAGCTCACACTGTCAAAGGCTTTGCTAAAATTTTAATACACCACATCTAGCACTCTCCCTTTATCCAATTCTCTGGTTACCCAGTCAAAGAAATTGATCAGACTTGAGTCCATGTTGCCTTGGGTCCTGTAATTCACTGGATTCCAGAAACTGCACTATTCTCTATTTTAAAAGTGTTTTCATTAACTTACTTACAACAGAAGTTAGACTTTCTGGCCTTTGGTTCCCCACTTCCTTACTTCCACTTTTGTGGAGAAGGACCACATCTGCACTTCTCCGCTGTCACTACTGACTCTAGAGAAGCATTGAAAAGGTCAGCCAGCGGAGCCGCCAGAACTTCCCTAAGTTCACTCAGTACCCTTAGATGTACACCATCCGGCCCCATCCTTTATCCACCTTTAGTTTAGCGAGCTCCTCATGATCACAATCCTCTGAATAATGATCAGGGCTACCACACCTCCAACCCTATTTATTTTTGTTTTATGTGGTCCTGCTCCCAGCGCTTCAGCTGTGAACACAGAATAGAAATATTTGTTAAGCAATTCAGCTTTATCTTTATCAACTTCTACATACTCCTCCCATTCACCTTTGAATCTCAAAATACCACTTTTGCACTTCCTCCTGTCATTAATATATCTAAAAAAAAGTCTTCTCCTCTCATTTTACTGTGTCTGTTATTTTTTCTTCCACTTGCATCTTTGCTTTCCTGACTACTTAACTAGCCTCTCTTAACTTTTTCATGTTCCTTCTTCTCCCAGTTAAAAAAAAAAAATCCGCCACCCTTTTTATGAAGCCACGTTAGTGTTTTTTATCCTCAACCGCAGCAGTTCTGGTGCTCATAGGAATTCTATGAGAGTCGGAGCTTTTACCACCGCGGCTGGTGATAAAAAAAGCCTAACTTTTTGTTGGCATTAAAAACTAAACAAAGTCCCCCCCAAAAAAACAAAAGCCTAACACAACTTCATAAAGTGGGTGGGTGGGGAGGGGGGCTTAAGCTTTTCCACCTCTTCAGCTCCTGACTTTCTTCATTTTTGTACCTTCTATCCATGCTGCTCTATATCTTAACCATTCATTCATTCTGACCCCTCATCCCGCACACATACTCCTTGCAACTCCACTTGTACCTATATACATCCAGTCATTGATAATCTGCATTCCTGTCAGACCCCTGCATGCTCAGTCTCGCCATTCCAAAGAGAAGATTAATAACTAGACAGGGACAAAGACCCTCACAAAAGATAACATCCCTTACTCAGGAGTCAATGAAAAAATAACGTAAATGATATATTTAATTGCTAAAATACCATCATACATATTAACAGTTAAACTGAGAGATCAATGCATAATATATTTTTCATAATGTAAAAATAGTCACATTTACTAGGTGCAAAAATATTTTTTAAAAAATTTGAATTAGAGTCATCTGCATCCTTGCCACTGTGTGAATATGAATATTCTGAAGAAACTGGTATAGCTGTTGGTTTCTGTTGATATTGGTAGCTCTGTGTTTTCCAAGCTTGGTAACAGATGGCACACCTCCTGACTCTGCACAGTCTAATGTAACATTCATTGTGCTTCACAGGAAATCAAAGATCAAGCAACATTGCAGAAGGTGAAGCGGCACCTCAGAAGCCAACAACACAGTATGACATAGTCAAGCAATGAAAAGAGAGAAAGAGAGGAGGGGGGGAGGGGTCCAATGGAGTCAGACAACCTTGAGACTCCTATCTCTTGCTACAAGGCTGGATAAAATATAATTTACTAAGATGGTAATTTCATAAAATAAAATAATTAAAATAAAGTGGTTGATTTTCAAAAAATATGTTACCTAGCTAAACTGGGGATAAGCTGGGCAAACTGGCTAAACTTGACCAAACAAGTATCAGGTTTAAATCAACAAGATGCAGGTTTAGATGTCCGCAGCACAGAACTGCATATAAACATCCTTTCCAAGAACTATAATGATTCCAGATCAAGGCACTCCAGAAGATGAGTGCATTGTATTTCTGTATTTTCTTTTACTGTATAACTCAGGAATCAACACTTTTATCTACTTTAAGCTGTCCAAAATTACAGAATGGTGGCCCAAGGAAAATTGTCAGTGGATCAGTACATTTTAGCAAAATTTAATATAATGTTTTGTTATTTACTGCTCAGATTTCTACATTCTTTTGCTCAGCTGCTGTTGAAGAACCAGTCCTCAGTTTTATTCTGAATCTTAGTTTCTCTCCTTCATTTAGTTTTATTTCATTTGTCTTCTTTGCACATTACAAGCAGCTTTTCAATTTTCTGTTCTGATTTGAGCTGGATCTATGTCTAGCCCTCCTCCTGGACATCAGCAACAACAAAAAGCTTCCAGTGAACCATCCGAGGACATCAGAATGAGAAAATAATAAGTGTGGAGGGGCATAATCAAAAACAACATCTAAGGCCCCTTTTGGCCTAAGGCCCTAGGCGCACAAAGTAGGCAGCAGGGAAATGTCCATTCTCGAAAAAAAAAAAAGTCCAAAATGAGTTTCTTTTTAGAACAGCCTACCTCAACGTTCAGCAGTTTAATCTCCCAGACCACCACTATGTGTATCCTTATAACACATTCCCGACCAAAAAAATCACTCAAGTCCCAAACGCCCAAAACAAGACCTTTTAGATGAAGGAGGGGCCAATCCTTCGCCTGAAAGCACGATTCTCTAACAGGCGTCTATCATAAACGACGCTGGTTAGAGAATTGTGGAACTCCTCCCCATCCCCCCGCAATGATCACGGCAGGAGAGATGCCCAATCTCTCCTGCCAGACATTCCCCCAACCTGTGTGATCGCGCTCTTCACCAGCCATAGGGATGCCCAGTCCCTCCTGCCAGACACCCCCACCTCCCTGCCAAACTGCCCAACCTACCCCCAGACCCCCCTACACCCCCACCTGAACCCCCTACCAGGACCCCCTAACCCCACATGAAACCCACCCGGACCCCCTCCAATCACCTCCAGACCCCCCTCTAACCTTTTGATGGCCAGATGGCCGGATCCTCCCTCTATCCATCCGGCAGGCCTGCCTTCATCTGAATGGCAAGCCTGTCCCTTCCTGGTGCATTGTGGGATGCACCATGGAGGGGCATAGGGCCTGATTGGCCCAAGCACTTAAGGTCCCGCCCATAGGAGGGGCCTTAGGCACATGGGCCAATAGGATGCTGCAGTAAGCTATGCTGTGGTAAATGTGCTGTATATAATAGCATGCTTGAAGGAACAATGGTACAGATTCTTGGCAAGAGACGTATTGACTTACCTGAATTCACCACATGTGAGTCGATTGGAGTGATATATTTCAGTATTTCTCAACCTGTGGTATGCATACCCTAGGAGGTATGTAAGCCGCCCGTTGGGGATACGAGGGTTGAACGCCACCTGGATCTCTGCCTGCTTGCCCCCTGCTGAAGCTGATTCCGATTCCTCCCTGCCACCCAACGTGCTACATCCACCCCAGTATGCCGCCGCAAATCTGGGCAAGGAAGGGCCGCTGGCCCACAAGCCTCCCCCCCCCTACCCCGACGTCAATTCTAACATCAGAGAGAAAGTTCTGGGCCAGCCAAGCAGTATTTAAGTGAAACCAGTAGTTAAGTGAAACCTTTCTCTTTTGCATACCCTGTGCACAGTTTTGGGCTTCGGCCCAATGTGAGATGCACCGTATATTTAATTTATGTGAAGTTTTTTTATGGCTATGACAATTAAATGAGCAGCTTGAAATCGATGAGGATTGCTGCTGATACGTATGAGTATTTGAGGCTTTTTTTCCACTTTGGACGACTAATGTGGATCTCCTGAGGCTATCCCACCGCTGGCTAGTAACTTTTTGTGTTTTTGATTATAAAAACGAACCTGTCATGCCAAGAGGATACTTCAGACTTGGGAACAAACTTTAAAATCACAACATGCATATTTTGGAGGAAAGTAGGGGAGTTATGATAGATTTTAAAATACCTACATGGCATAAATGCACATGAGATGTCTCTTTCATTGGAAAGGAAACTCTGAAATGAGGGGGTATGGGATCAAGATAAAAGGGGATGATTCAGAAATAACCTCAGAAAATACTTTTTAATGGAAAGAGTGGTAAATGCATGGAATGTCCTGGTGGACGTAGTGAAGATAAAAACTGTATTTCAATTTATGAAAGCTTGGAAAAGTATATTAGATCTCTAAGAGAGATGGCCTATAGAAAAGGGAACACTTACAGCCATACTATATGAAACTACATTCGTTGCCCATAACCGCAAGGATCAACTTTAGGTATCACTGCCTTTAAGTTCCTACCAGGGAATGCCCTTGACTACCTAAATGAGATGGCCATCCTTCTCCAGGGTGCCTCAAACAGATATTCTACCAGAAATCTTTTCCACTTAAAATTCCCAGCATGTAACAATATAAAGTCTATCAGGCAAATTACCTTATCCAGCCAATATCAATTAGCAAAATGCTGGAACCAACTACCACTTACATTATGATCTTCTGACCACTATCTCAGGTTCAGAAAAATTTAAAAAATATTTCTGTACCAAGACAGGGAGCCAACCCAGAAATAAATGAAATGGTAATTGTAAAAGCCCATTTCTAAATTGTTCAATGCAGCTACTAGGACATAAAGATGAGCCAAAGATGACCTATTTGAACTTATAACTATGTATTTGTAATTATGACCTAACTGTATTAATGCTCATAACTGAACAGATATACCTGTAGTAGCAACTCTATTGAATGTCCGTGTCAAACTGTCCATTGTCTGGGTAACTGACCCCTCTTGCAATGTATTGTGACCTTGAACTGAATAGATAAAGAATAGGAAGCCTGATTAGCATAACATAGCATAGAAGGCATAGATAGGCAGACTAGATAGGCCCAGTGGCGTACCTAGGGGGGGGCGGGGGGGGCGGGCCGCCCCGGGTACCAGCCCTAAGGGGGTGTTCCCGGCCTTGCCGTTCAGTCCCCCGCCACCCCCGAAGGACCGCCCGCCCCCCTGGCCTCCCCGCACCACCTATGAACAGCCGCAGCAGGATCGCGAAGTCAGCGTCAGCATCCCTGCGCTGCTTCCTACGACGCGATCCCGCCCCTCCTCTGACGTCAGAGGAGGGGCGGGACCGTGGCGCAGGAAGCAGCAGGGATCGCTGACGCTGACTTCGCGATCCTGCTGCGGCTGTTCATAGGTGGTGCGGGGAGGCCAGGGGGGCGAGCGGTCCTTCGGGGGTGGCGGGGGACTGAACGGCAAGGCCGGGAACACCCCCTTAGGGCTGGTACCCGACGCTGACTTCGCGATCCTGCTGCGGCTGTTCATAGGTGGTGCGGGGAGGCCAGGGGGGCGAGCGGTCCTTCGGGGTGGGTCGGGGCATCAGGCCTTCAGGGTGGGGCGGGCGGGCAGGCAAGCAGGCTTTCAAGGGGGAGGGGGTGACAGGCAGGCAGGCAGGCCTTCAAGGGGGGACAGGCCTTCGGGGGGGGGGTGCAGACATTCAAGGGGTGCAGGCCTTCAAGGGGGGCAGGCAGGCCTTCAGGGGGGTGCAGACCTTTGGGGGGGGGGGTGTAGGCCTTTGGGGGGGTGCAGACCTTCAAGGGGGTGCAGGCCTTCAAGGGGGGAAAGGCAGGCAGGCCTTCAAGGGGGGGACAGGCCTACAAGGGGGGGGGACAGGCCTACAAGGGAGGGGACAGGCCTACAAGGGGGGGGGACAGGCCTTCAAGGGGGGGGGCAGGCCTTCAAGGGGGGTGCAGGCCTTCAAGGGGGAGACAGGCCTTCAAGGGGGGGAAAGGCAGGCAGGCAGGCCTTAAAGGGGGGACAGGCCTACAAGGGGGTGGGACAGGCCTTCAAGGGGGGGACAGGCCTTCGGGGGGGTGCAGACCTTCAAGGGGGGAAAGGCAGGCAGGCCTTCAAGGGGGGGACAGGCCTACAAGGGGGGGGGGACAGGCCTACAAGGGGGGGGACAGGCCTTCAAGGGGGGGTGCAGGCCTTCAAGGGGGGTGCAGGCCTTCAAGGGGGAGACAGGCCTTCAAGGGGGGGAAAGGCAGGCAGGCAGGCCTTAAAGGGGGGACAGGCCTACAAGGGGGTGGGACAGGCCTTCAAGGGGGGGACAGGCCTTCGGGGGGGTGCAGACCTTCAAGGGAGTGCAGGCCTTCGGGGGGGGGGTGCAGTCCTTCAGGGGTGGGGTTTAGGCCTTCAGAGGGGGACAGACCTTCGGGTGGGAGGTAAAGTCCTTCGGGGGGTGCAGGTCTTCAGGGGTGGGGTGTAGCCCTTCGGAGGGGGGACAGACCTTCGGGGGAGGGGGGTCCTGGTGTAAAAGTACACAGAGGGAGAGAGGGAAGGGGGGGGTTCAAAGATACATGCATATGCCAGACTTTGGGGGTTAGAAATAATGGGTCTAAAAACAGAGGAGTGGGAGAGAGATGGTGCATAATGGGATTTAGGGAGGGAAGGAACAGAAAGGGAGAGAACTTGGAAACAGGGGATGGTGTGGAGGGGGGATAGAGATACTGGATAGGAGGATAGTTGGGAACAGAAAGGGAGAGATGGTGGATCCTGGGGTGGTGGGGAGTTGAGAAAAGGTGAATCTGTGGATGGAGACAAAAAAAAGGAAAGATGCCAGATCTCCGGGAGAGGGAAGGGAAACGGAAGGGGAGAACAGAGATGGCAGACGGATGGTTAGCACGGAGAAAGGAGACCCTGGCAAGCAAGACAACAAGAGCCTGGGACCAACAAGATTTGAATATTGATCAGAGAACAAAAGGTAGAAAAAATAATTTTATTTTTTGTTTTGTGATTACAATATGTTAGATTTGAAAAGTGTACATGAGACAGCTTGAAATGGGAACTTTTCTATTTTTGTGAATGGCAAGGCTGAGTTCAGTTAAAATATATGCTTTATAAGAAAATATAATAATGTGTTTTATAAAGTTTATAAGCATTGCTGGCATACTCGGTGAGGTGTTCCTAGTGTTGGTGGTGGTGGTAGCATGTCAGTGTGTTGAGAGGAAGAGGTAGTCTGGGAAATTCTGCTGAGCAAACTCTGGGCCCATTTCCACCCCCAGTTAGTCCACTCCACTCAACTGGTTCACACACTGAGTGGGTCTTTGGGTGTTATTTCTGGGTAGTTGTTTTAGAATCTCTTCCAGTGGTTTGTCAGTATCTCCTTCTGGTCCAAGGAAGGAAACTTTGTCAACCTTAGCATTGACCTTCAGAATATGTTTGTAACAGCGCTGCTTGTGTGGCATTAGGCTATGTAGTGATCGAAAGAAAAAAACAGACCTTTGCACATTTTTGCACTATATGGTGGGTGTATGAGGAGATTCATTTCCTGCACAGTTAAGTCCATTTTTTCTACTGAATAATAGTATAGGTACAATGAAAGTAAATAGCAAAAATGTTTGAGTAGATAATTAAGGAAATCTTTTTCATATTGCTTGCTTATGGACTGGGAAAAAAGACTGTTCAAGCAAATGTCTCCAGAACTGCTTTAATGGAAAAATGTGATTTTTTTTTTTTTAAGTACTTTGTGAAATTTATTGTTGTTGTGAAATTTATTGTTATACTTTGTTTAAACTTAAAAAGCGGTGTCATTAACAGTGAATCTAATCGAAAAATCGATTCAACAGGGTGAATCGGATCGAATGAAATATTTTTCTCTGAATCGGGCAGCACTATTGGCTACCATGAGAATGGGCTACTGGGCATGATGGACCATTGGTGTGACCCAGTTAGGCTATTCTTATGTTATGTTCTCATCTGTAGGGGCCTTTGTTTTCACTTCTTATTTTAATGTATTTTTTTTCCTGGGAACTTATCAGTGTTTTTTTATAATGGGAACAAAAATGGAAGAGAATTAATGTGTGTGGAATGGGGGGGGTAACTAATTTCTTCAGCTAAATAATTCAATCCACTTCAAACAGACATAGGAGAACTCACGCACCATTCACACACCCTCCAACCAAAAACGTCAAAAGAAAAAAACTGTTCGACAACCTCCTAGCCATTCGAGCTGCAACACTTGACCCCCAACTCTACAACCTATTGACCTCGACCACAAACTACAAAACCTTAAAAAAAGAAATAAAAACCCTTCTATTAAAAAAACACATAAAACCAAACTAACATAATCAGAACTGTCCCAAGCATCACCTGCAACTACTCCATATGTACTTCTGATGTCATGACAATTCAGACATAATTTATGTTATGTTATGTTTGGAATAATGGTTACATAAATGAGGTTCAATAAAAGAAAATTTTCTGTGGGAGCATTTGTTGGAACTTCTGTTATCCTGATTTCTTCTATCTGTGGGCTTTCTTTAGCTAACCTACTTATCTGGGGCTTTCCACTTCTGCAGCTGCCCTTTTCACGGTCCACTTTGCGCTTGCACTCTCTGGGGGGGGGGGGTGGGGTCTGGGCTTGGTGGGGTAGGTGTGTCTGGTAGTTTTGTCTGGGTGGTGGCTGGGTGTTTCTTGGGTGCTTGTTGTGCGGATTGGTGTGTCTGGTGAGCGGTCTGGGTGTTGTTGCTTGTGGGGGTTTTTTTTCATTATAAAATATGGCTGAGGGTCTAGTCCGGCTTATTATTCTTGTGGGTTCTGGGGTGGGATTTGTTTGCTTGCCCCAAGTTTTGGCCTTTTGTTGTGTATTGCTATGCCTCTCATTGGCAATTTTCTCTTGGGAGAGGCTTGTTCATGCTTGTTGTTGCTGTTACTCTCATTCTGTGTTCTTTTTGATAATGTATAAGTTTCTGTACAGACCATGGTTGCTTGTCTGGACCTTTTGCCATTCTCAATAAAAATACTTTGGAAAAAAAAAAAAAAAAAAAAGAAAATTTTCACTGCCTGTTTCTATTCTGACCATTTATTCCATTTCATGGTTATTGCAAAAAAAAAAAAAAAAAAAATTTTACATGAGGGGGGGGGGGGGGGGGGGGTTTCAAAAAATGATGGGCCCCGGGTGCCACATACCCTAGGTACGCCACTGGATAGGCCATATGGTTTTTATCTACATTTTTCTTTTTCTATGTGTCAGAACTCCAGCAACAGCTGAAGGTCAAGAGTAAGCATTCCGTATGGCAATGTTGTTCTAGTCATCTTTGTGAAAGAAGAGAATTCCACAACTTACTCAGGTCATATAAGTTCAAGATCCGCAATCACTATATAGCCAGGGAATGCAGGTGGCATTTGTCATAGGGAGTGTGCGCTATTCAAGTTGACATCTGATTATTTTCTAATCTAAGCATTTAAAAAGAAATTTTCAATTCGTTACTTATGTTTTCATTTTTATTTTATTTTCTATTTTTGTAAATAAACCCATTGTAATTAGTACATTAGGGTCTAATATAAACCTCTGGTGATGATTTATGCCTTAAAAAAAAAAAATGAAAACACAAATCCTTGCATTGCCAACAGTGGTTTTGGACAGCTTAGAATTATTTTCAACTTCAAAATTGTGGAAAGCTTACATATGGCACAAAATATGATTAGCCTCATTAGTGCATCAGGCTAAACTATCCATATGTTAATTAGTGTATTTGTGTTAATTACTAATTTTCATTTCTTGCAACAAAGGTGTAAATTGTGGTTATTGTCTGACCTTTGGTGCTCACATGATGATGCTTTTTTCCTACTAAGTTGTCCAACTGCTAAAATTAATTGCACCCCAGGGCTATCATATTATGCATGAATAGTCACTAGGATGAATGACAATGTTTGAAACAGAATGGAAGAATAGGGATTCAAATGTGTTCCTTACAAATGCAGCAAGTTACATGATGACTGCCATGATAGCAAATTACAAGAGCACTAATTAAGGTCATCAGATAAGTCCATGTTCTGTCAAGCGATTGCTTCTGGTTCAAGGAGTTCTTTCTATGAACTGAAAATGCAGTACACCTATTAAGTGACCTTCCCATTTACTGCTGCTAAAATAAGAATATTAGAAAAAAAACCAAAATAATTTTCTGGCGGTTAAAGCAAAGATAAAGCATCTTATAAATCACTAATTCAATTTTTTATTTGTTGGAAAGAAATGTTTACATTTTGAGAGCTTTCTCCTACTCAGTCATTGCCACCGTAATGAACTTCAACAAATGCTGTCCAAATCCTTGTTAGAAATAATGTAAGTGTAAGGTGCTATATGAATTTAGCCTGGGCAACCAAAGTGTGGCTCATTTAAATGAGCCAGAAACTCAAAGGGAAATAATAAGCCATAAAATCCTATTTAAAAGATCAAAAGAGCGTGCAAAAAAGCCAAGACAGGATAATTTCCTAATTCAAATAATAGCGTGGACAATTAAGGCAGCTTAGTCTCTTCAGGAAGTAACTGTATAGCACTAGTGAAACTAGTATTTCTAAATGCTAATGCTTAGGGTGGTAGCAAAGGTTCCAATTTACTCAGTTCCAGGCTGGGGATTTTGATATAGTCCTGGATTTCTGACCATGCCATCCTGGTGTATTATGGAACTTGCAGCACTGATTTCAATGGGCAGATCAAGCAACACAAAATCCTATGCTGTTTGGCATATGAGTTAAAAGACTGGCCAAAATGTCTCTAGCCTGCAACTGGGTAATGTGGCATTTTAGTGGTAGTGAGGTAGAAACATAGAAACATGATGGCAGATAAAGGCCAAATGGCCCATCTGCAGTAATCATTATCTCTTCCTCTCTGTAAGAGATCCTACGTGACTATCCCAGGCTTTCTTGACTTCAGGCACAGTCTCTGTCTCCACCACCTCTACCGGGAGACTGTTCCATGCATCTACCACCCTTTCTGTAATAAAGTATTTCCTTAGATTACTCCTGAGCCTATCACCTCTTAACTTCATCCTATACCCTCTCATTCCAGAGTTTCCTTTCAAATGAAAGAGACTTGACTCATGTGCATTTACATCACGTAGGTATTTAAACATCTCTATCATATCTCCCTTCTCCCGCCTTTCCTCCAAAGTATACAGATTAAGATCTTTAAATCTGTCCCCATACGTTTTATGATGAAGACCACGTACCATTTTAGTAGAGGAGAAGGAACTGCTAAGAGGATAGTTAGGCTCAACTCCGGATGAATGTAGGGGCAAAATACATTTAAGGCCTGGATTCTCAAAACGATGCCAGTTATACATCCAACTATGGTGTCATTTTGAGAATTGTGGTCTGCATCAAAGATAGGCACTGGAAATGTAGGCCAGGGTTTTACAGGCCGTTTGCCATTCAACACCGGTAAACGCCTGTGTAGATGCAATTCAGGCACCATTTTTTGTGGGCACCTTGCAGCACCTATTCTTTTTCTTAATTAGTTTTTAATTGGTTTTTAACAACACAGTCAATTTCCAGACCGTTAATCGCCCAGTGCCCCAGGTATATCAGATAAAATATGAGCCCACCAGGACAGATAGGGAAAATACTTGAGTACCTGAATAATTTGTAATCTGCAGAGAATTGTAGGATATGCAGAATATAAATAGGTATTACAAAATATACTGTAAATTACAAGCATTATAAATAATATAAAATACAGTGGCTAGAACTTTGGTGGGAGTGAATAAGTATGTTTCAATGACTCTAATTTTGAAACGGCTCCATTAGCTACCAGTAGGATGGAGGCTCCAGTATAAAGCAATGTTAGTGATTCATTGAGTTTTGTATGGTCAAACACCATCATATTTACAACAAGCACTGACTATTTATTTACTTAATATGAAACTAATATCAGAAACTGCTATGAGTTTGGGGATTGATACTGTACAATAAGTGGCAACAGGTCGGTCTGTGAGAATGTGGAATAACCTACCAGGAACTGTGAGAATATGTGAAGGTAATGACCAGTTTCATAAATTGCTTAAAACATATTTCTTTTTTGTGCAAGGTTTTTATGATTAAGAAAGAGGTGCAATTTCTAAACACACCTTATCCAAAAACACTGGTAATTTACCTCCTTCCGAAGATACATAAAACATTAAACAAACCACCTGGGAGACCTATAGTTTCCAGTTGAGGTTCTTTGTTAGAACTGCGGTTTTCTCTGACATGTTTTTGAGTCCATTAGTTAAAAGTAGTTTTTCTTACATACAAGATTCCAGTGACTTTTTGAATAAATTGAGGATGATCACTGAGGTGAATGATATCACGTATATGGCCACATTAGATGTAAAATCCTTATATACAGTAATTCCACAGAACGAAGCTCTTCAAGTGATTAAATGTGAGTTAGATAAAGGAATGGGAGATTGGAGAGTCATTCTGTGGTCATTCTGTGGTTAAGTGAAGTGGCCATGAAAAATAACTTTTTCATATATGAAGGTCGATTTTATAAACAAATGTCAGGGGTAGCCATGGGGGCCACCATGGCGCCCTCAGTGGCGAATTTATATATGAAAGCTTTTGAAGAACGGTGAATACAGCAGAATGATTTTTCAGACCATATTAAGTTATGGGTACGATTTATAGATGCCATATTTCTATTATGGGTGGGTTCAGAACAGCGTTTGGACGAATTTCATGCGCATTCGGCTATCCAATTCAGTATGGTAAAGCACACATCACTAATATCTTTCTTAGATCTAGATATTTTAAAGACAGATACTTCATTTGAGACAAACCCACAGATAGAAACACTTTTTTACATTATACTAGTTGTCATCCGGGTAAATTGAAGGACAGTCTCCCAATTTCACAGTTCCTTCGATACAGAAGAAATTGTTCCACCTTAGAAAATTACAAAACTCAGGCTAAAGAGCTAAAATGTAAGTTGCAACAATGAGGATACCCAGAATGAGTACTGAAGGGTGCCTACACAAAAGCCAGATATGCAAACAGGGAATTGTTATTAGAAATGAAACCTAAACAAAAAGAGGAATGGTGCCCCACTTGTGTACTAACCTTTGGAGGAGGAATAGGAGAGGTGACAAAAATAATTAAAAAGCACTGGTCAATTGTTCAGTTACAACTTCTCTTTGCAGAGACAACTTTAAGGGTAGCTTACAGTCGCCAACGGAACCTTAAAGAAATATTATGTCCATCCGACACTGCTGTTAGAAGCAATTCAACAGAGGTGCACGGGGGACATATAAAATGTGGTAAATGTAAGACCTGTGAGACAACAGTAGAAGTATTAGGTCACTCTCTCCATCCTCAAACAGGGGTAAGTTGGCGTTTGAAACATAGAACTTCATGCGACACGTCGTATGTGGTTTATGTCAGTGATTCCCAACCCTGTCCTGGAGGAACACCAGGCCAATCGGGTTTTCAGGCTAGCCCTAATGAATATGCATGAGAGAGATTTGCATATGATGGAAGTGATAGGCATGCAAATTTGCTTCATGCATATTCATTAGGGCTAGCCTGAAAACCCAATTGGCCTGGTGTTCCTCCAGGACAGGGTTGGGAACCACTGGTTTATGTCATAGTCTGTCCATGTTTGAAATTATATATAGGACAGACTACTCGATCTTTTCGGACCAGGATTGGGGAACATCGGAGTAGTTTGGCTTGTAGAAGACTCGAGAAACCTTTGGTCCAACATTATTTGTCAGCGATTCACCCCTGCACAGAATTTCAGTGTATGGTCCTGGATCATGTGCCACTTACAACCAGAGGAGGAGATAGGCGACGGATCCTCATGCAGAAAGAACAGGAATAGATTTTCCATTTGGACACTGAAGAGCCCAAAGGACTAAAAGCTAAAGTAGAGTGGCACATATTTTTTTTATTTTTTTGACTTTGAAATGTACAACTTTATGGCTAATGACATTTTAACACAGTGATCATCAGTTTCCTATTCAAAGAATAGTTGGTGCAAGCCCATTCAGACTATTGGATGTTGCAATTTGGCTCCTCCCATGTGATGTCACATGTTAGCAGCATAAAACTGGGCAGTTCAAAGCGGCGGCCATCTTTGCCATTTTGAGCGTTCATACATTCGCCGAGTAAGTAGAAGTACGGAGTGAAGTATTCTGGCATTTGTCTTACTCTAACAGCGCTGTTTTTTGTATTATTTTCACAGGAGTCCACTGCCCTGACGCAGCTATACAGTGAACGCCAGCTAGCTTTACGTCGGCAGAAACGGACCATCAAGCAAAGAAAACAGAAGCTGAGAGATAATTTATGATGGGATACAATAAGAACTCATAAGAACTCCCTGCCTAATTGAAGCTAAGTTCATTATCAGTTTTTTGAGTTTTTTATATATATATCATCTTAAAATTAGGCAGGAGGGGGAGAGTGCCAATGAGGTTAGTTCCCTATCTAGTGCTGTTTTATAGTTAATCACTGGCAACGTAAAAGGATCTGAGGCTTCTCCTCTATAAATAATTTTAAGTGTGTGATTGGTGGAGATAAGTCTAATATGAGACTGTTTCTAATTAAGAATTTGGAAATTGAATACAAGGGGGGTATTTTTGTGGATTAAATGACTTGCCCAGGGTCACAAGAAACAGTGTAGGATTTGAACCCACAACCCCAGAGTTCTGGGGCTGTAGCTCTAACCACTGCACCACATAATCCCCACAATATAAAGCATTACCTAAAAACAAAGCATTACAATAATGAATCTTACAGAGTACTAAATTCTATAAGACACCCCAAAAATCACTCATAGATATTAAATCTTGATTTCCTCAACACCTGAAATTTGAAAGAAAGCTGATTTCACAACTTGTGTTAATTGACTCTGCATTGTCAGATGGCAATCCAGAGAAACTCCTAACAAATGTATTTCCTTTTTTAAAGGGACCTTATATGTTCCTACAAGACCTTCAGTAGGCCAAATTACCTGTTCCTTTCTTCCCAATATCAACATCTCTGTATTCAATGTTAAAAAATTTTCTGTCATCCATTTTTCAATTGCATACATACAAGTAGTTAATTTCTCAACAAATCCTTGATCCCATGCAGAAACTGGGGGGAAAACTCCTCCACGTCCTCAGCATAAAGTCTATAATAAACATTCAACTGTTCAAAAAACTTTCCAATAGAAGACATATAAACAATGCAGATAACGTCAAACATCAACTTCCTGTGAAATTTCTCTTATACCACCTTAAATGATCTATCAGTTAGATAAGACTGCAACCATTCATATGCCTCTCTTAACCCCTAACAGATTCATTTTCTTTAATAACAAGCCCAAATCTATGGAGTTAAATACCCCATATACATCTAGTGATATTAGACAGAAATCCATTCCACATCTTATCTGATCAATAGATGATATAAGCAGAGTTTCAACACTATGTGCTGTTCTAAATCTGAATTGAAACTCATTCAATCCATACACTCATTCCACATAGTCTTCTTCCACTTTCTTCAACTGTTTTTTCAATCACTTTACCAATCACTGGCAAAACCAATATTGGATGATAATTGCCAACATTTCTATCTCAATGTTAATTTTTCAAAAGCAATTTAAATGTTGCACATTTTGCCCTTTTAGGAAAAATTCCTTTAGCTAAAGATTTATTAATCATCAGTGTTAAAGCTGGTACAATTTGAACATTCAGTGATTTTAATACCCCGAATGAACAAGGGTCCTCCAAAGATCTTGTAGGTTTCAGCCCCTGCATTATTTGTTCTTCCTCTTTCATTGTTAACAAGGCAAATCTATCCCATCCTCTTTCCTTCTCTTCATCCATAATGTCCATTTCCTGCATCACAACATTCTCATTTCTCTGATGTATTGCTTACATTTTATTTTCCATATATGTATGTTTCAGGACCTTTCAAAAGATTTTTCTTCTCATATCCGTTTATCAAACATTTAACTATACTAAACAATTCTTTTGGCTTGTTCAATGTACAGTAATTTCAACAATGAATCTTGACTAGAATGCAAAGTCCTCTTCAGCACATATCTCCTTAAGCTAACACAAAAATAATGTGGTTCAGAAATACTTAGAAGATTCTCTAATATCACTGGTAAAATAAAGAAAAGGCCGAATTGCTTAACAAATATTTCTGTTCTGTGTTCACGGCTGAAGCGCCGGGAGTGGGCCCGCAAAAGTCAAACATGAATAGGAATGGAGGACTAATAGACCATGATCGATTTTCAGAGGGCTGTCTTCGTGAGGAGCTAGCTAAAATAAAGGTAGACAAAGTGATGGGGCCGGATGGTGTACATCCTAGGGTACTGAAGGACCTTAGGGAAGTTCTGACAGCTCTGCTGACTAACCTTTCAACAAGCCTCTAGAGTCGGGAGTGGTACCAGAGGACTGGAGAAAGGTGGATGTGGTCCCTCCCCACAAAAGTAAAAGTAAGGAGAAAGAAGGGAATTACAGGCCAGTAAGTCTGACTTAAGTGGTAAGCAAATTAATGGAAACACTTTTAAAACAGAGCATGGTCAAGTTTCTGGAATCCTGTGGATTACAGGGCCAGAGGCAACATGGATTCACTAGAGGTAGGGCTTGTCAGACAAATCTGATCAATTGCTTTGCCTGGGTGACCATAGATATTGTGCTCTAAATGTGGTGTATTTAGATTTTAGCAAAGCCTTTGATGGTGATCCACACAAACATTTAATAAATAAAATGAATGCCCTTGGGATGGGTCCCAAAGTGACAGATTAGGTCAAGAACTGGTTGAGTGGAAGGTGACAGAGGGTAGTGACCAATGGGGATCGCTCTGAGGAAAGGGATGTTACCAGTGGTGTGCCTCAAGGTTCTGTTCTTGGGCCTGTTCTTTTTAACATTTTTATAAACGATATTGCTGAAGGGTTGTTGGTTAAGATTTGCCTCTTTGCGAATGATACCAAGATCTGCAATAGAGTAGACACACCGAATGGTGTGAATAACATGAA